>NC_091476.1:116529197-116834582 GCF_036971445.1 Narcine bancroftii
CCTCTGTTTCACCGCCTCTGATTCCCCGCCTCTGTTTCCCCATATCTGATTCCCGCCTCTGATTCCCAACTATGAATCCCCTCCTCTGATTCCCCAGCTCTGATTCCCTGCCTCTGATTCCCCGCGTTCTATTCCCTGCCTCTGATTCCCCGCCTGTGATTCCCCATCACTGATTCACCACCTCTGATTCCCTACCTCTGATTCCCCATATCTAATTCCCCGCCTCTGTTTGCCCGCCTCTGATTCCCCGCCTCTGTTTCCCCATATCTGATTCCCCGCCTCTGAATCCCCAACTCTGATTCCCTGCCTCAGATTCCCCAGCTCTGATTCCCCGCCTTTGATTCCACCCGTCTGATTCCCAGCCTCTGAATCCCCGTGTCTGATTTCCTGCCTCTGATTCCCCGCCTCTGATTCCCCATCTCTGATTCACCGCCTCTGATTCCCCACCTCAGATTCCCCCTCTCTGATTCCGCACATCCAATTCCCTGCCTCTGATTCCCCAACTCTGATTCCCCACCTCTGATTCCCCAGCTCTGATTCCCCGCCTCAGATTCCCCGCGTCTGATTCCCTTCCTCTGATTCCCCGCCTCTGATTCCCTGCCTCTGATTCCCCATATCTGATTCCCCGCCTCTGATTCCCCAACTCTGATTCCCCGCTTCTGATTCCCCAGCTCTGAATCCCCGCCTCTGATTCCCCGCGTCTGATTCCCTGCCTCTGATTCCCCGCCTCTGATTCCCCATCTGTGATTCACAACCTCTGATGCCCCACCTCTGATTCCCCATATCTGATTCCCTGCCTCTGTTTCCCCGCCTCTGATTCCCCACCTCTGCTTCCCCATATCTGATTCCGCGCCTCTGATTCCCCAACTCTAATACCCCGCCTCTGATTCCCCAGCTCTGATTCCCCGCCTCTGATTCCCCGCATCTGATTCCCTGCCTCTGATTCCCCGCCTCTGATTCCAGGCCTCTGATTCCCAGAATCTGATTTCGGCCTCTGATTCCCGGCCTCTGATTCCCTGCTTCTGATTCTGATTCCCTGCCTCTGATTCCCCATCTCTGATTCCGCACATCTGATTCCCTGCCTCTGATTCCCCACCTCTGATTCCCCATATCTGATTCCCCACCTCTGTTTCCCCGCCTCTGATTCCCCGCCTCTGTTTCCCAATATCTAAGTCCCCACCTCTGATTCCCCAAATCTGATTCCCCACCTCTGATTCCCCAGCTCTGATTCCCCGCCTCTGATTCCCCGCATCTGATACCCTGCATCTGATTCCAAGCCTCTGATTCCCTGCCTCTGATTCCCAACCTCTGATTCCCCACCTCTGATTCCCCATATCTGATCCCCGCCTCTGTTTCCCCGCCTCGGATTTCCCGCCTCTGTTTCCCCATATCTGATTCCCGGCCTCTGATTCCCCGCCTCTGATTCCCCATATCTGATACCCTGCCTCTGATTCCCCAACTCTGATTCCCCGCCTCTGATTCCCCAGCTCTGAATCCCCGCCTCTGATTCCCCGCGTCTGATTCCCTGCCTCTGATTCCCAGCCTTGATTCCCCATCTCTGATTCACAACCTCTGATTCCCCGCCTCTGATTCCCCGCCTCTGTTTCCCCGCCTCTGATTCCCCGCCTCTGATTCCCCATATCTGATTCCCCGCCTCTGATTGCCCACCTCTGAATCCCAGCCTCTGATTCGCCAGCTCTGATTCCCCGCCTCTGATTGCCCGCATCTGATTCCCTGCCTCTGATTCCCCGCCTCTGATTCCCCATCTCTGATTCACCGCCTTTGATTCGCCACCTCTGATTCCCCATATCTGATTCCCCACCTCTGTTTCCCCGCCTCTGATTCCCCGCCTCTGATTCTCCATATCTCATTCCCCGCCTCTGAATCCCCATCTCTGATTCCCGGACTCTGATTCCCCTCCTCTGATTCCCGGCCTCTTATTCCCAGCATCTGATTCCCGGCCTCTGATTCCCGGCCTCTGATTCCCCGCTTCTGATTCCCTGCCTCTGATTCCCCATCTCTGATTCCGCACATCTGATTCCCTGCCTCTGATTCCCCGCCTGTGATTCCCCATCACTGATTCACCACCTCTGATTCCCCACCTCTGATTCCTCATATCTAATTCCCCGCCTCTGTTTGCCCGCCTCTGATTCCCCGCCTCTGTTTCCCCATATCTGATTCCCCGTCTCTGAATCCCCAACTCTGATTCCCTGCCTCTGATTCCCCTGCTCTGATTCCCCGCCTTTGATTCCCCCCGTCTGATTCCCAGCCTCTGAATCCCCGTGTCTGATTTCCTGCCTCTGATTCCCCGCCTCTGATTCCCCATCTCTGATTCCTCTGATTCCCCACATCTGATTCCCCATCTCTGAATACGCACATCCGATTCCCTGCCTCTGATTCCCCAACTCTGATTCCCCACCTCTGATTCCCCAGCTCTGATTCCCCGCCTCAGATTCATCGCGTCTGATTCGCTGCCTCTGATTCCCCGCCTCTGATTCCCCATCTCTGATTCCCCACCTCTGATTCCCCGTGTCTGATTCCCTGCCTCTGATTCCCCGCCTCTGAATACCAGCCTCTGATTCCCCAGCTCTGATTCCCCGCCTTTGATTCCCCCCGTCTGATTCCCAGCCTCTGAATCCCCGTGTCTGATTTCCTGCCTCTGATTCCCCGCCTCTGATTCCCCATCTCTGATTCACCGCCTCTGATTCCCCATCTCTGATTCCCCACCTCTGATTCCCCGTGTCTGATTCCCCGTGTCTGATTCCCTGCCTCTGATTCCACGCCTCTGATTCCCCATATCTGATTCCCTGCCACTGATTCCCCGCCTCTGATTCCCCATCTCTGATTCACCACCTCTGATTCCCGGCCTCTGATTGCCCACCTCTGATTCCCCGCCTCTGATTCGCCAGCTATGATTTCCCCCCTCTGATTCCCCGCGTCTGATTCCCCGCCTCTGATTCCCCAACTCTAATACCCCGCCTCTGATTCCCCAGCTCTGATTCCCCTCCTCTGATTCCCCGCATCTGATTCCCTGCCTCTGATTCCACGCCTCTGATTCCAGGCCTCTGATTCCCAACCTCTGATTCCCCACCTCTGATTCCCTATATCTGATTCCCCGCCTCTGATTCCCCATCTCTGATTCCGCACATCTGATTCCTTGCCTCTGATTCCCCACCTCTGATTCCCCATATCTGATTCCCCGCCTGGGTTTCCCTGCCTCTGATTCCCCGCCTCTGTTTCCCAATATCTAAGTCCCCGCCTCTGATTCCCCAAATCTGATTCCCCACCTCTGATTCCCCAGCTCTGATTCCCTGCCTCTGATTCCCCGCATCTGATTCCCTGCATCTGATTCCAAGCCTCTGATTCCCTGCCTCTGATTCACAACCTCTGATTCCCCACCTCTGATTCCCCATATTTGATTCCCCGCCTCTGTTTCCCCGCCTCGGATTCCCCGCCTCTGTTTCCCCATATCTGATTCCCGGCCTCTGATTCCCCGCCTCTGATTCCCCGCCTCTGATTCCCTGCCTCTGATTCCCCATCTCCGATTCCGCACATCTGATTCCCTTCCTCTGATTCCAGGCCTCTGATTCCCAGAATCTGATTCCGGCCTCTGATTCCCGGCCTCTGATTCCCTGCTTCTGATTCTGATTCCCTGCCTCTGATTCCCCATCTCTGATTCCGCACATCTGATTACCTGCCTCTGATTCCCCACCTCTGATTCCCCATATCTGATTCCCCGCCTCTGTTTCCCCGCCTCTGATTCCCCGCCTCTGTTTCCCAATATCTAAGTCCCCACCTCTGATACCCCAAATCTGATTCCCCACCTCTGATTCCCCAGCTCTGATTCCCCGCCTCTGATTCCCCGCATCTGATACCCTGCATCTGATTCCAAGCCTCTGATTCCCTGCCTCTGATTCCCAACCTCTGATTCCCCACCTCTGATTCCCCATATCTGATTCCCCGCCTCTGTTTCCCCGCCTCGGATTCCCTGCCTCTGTTTCCCCATATCTGATTCCCGGCCTCTGATTCCCCGCCTCTGATTCCCCATATCTGATACCCTGCCTCTGATTCCCCAACTCTGATTCCCCGCCTCTGATTCCCCATATCTGATTCCCCGCCTCTGATTGCCCACCTCTGATTCCCAGCCTCTGATTCGCCAGCTCTGATTCCCCACCTCTGATTGCCCGCATCTGATTCCCTGCCTCTGATTCACCGCCTTTGATTCGCCACCTCTGATTCCCCATATCTGACTCCCCACCTCTGTTTCCCCGCCTCTGATTCCCCGCCTCTGATTCTCCATATCTCATTCCCCGCCTCTGAATCCCCATCTCTGATTCCCGGACTCTGATTCCACTCCTCTGATTCCCGGCCTCTTATTCCCAGCATCTGATTCCCGGCCTCTGATTCCCGGCCTCTTATTCCCCGCTTCTGATTCCCTGCCTCTGATTCCCCATCTCTGATTCCGCACATCTGATTCCCTTCCTCTGATTCCCCGCCTGTGATTCCCCATCACAGATTCACCACCTCTGATTCCCCACCTCTGATTCCCCATATCTAATTCCCCGCCTCTGTTTGCCCGCCTCTGATTCCCCGCCTCTGTTTCCCCATATCTGATTCCCCGTCTCTGAATCCCCAACTCTGATTCCCTGCCTCTGATTCCCCTGCTCTGATTCCCCGCCTTTGATTCCCCCCGTCTGATTCCCAGCCTCTGAATCCCCGTGTCTGATTTCCTGCCTCTGATTCCCCGCCTCTGATTCCCCATCTCTGATTCCTCTGATTCCCCACATCTGATTCCCCATCTCTGAATCCGCACATCCGATTCCCTGCCTCTGATTCCCCAACTCTGATTCCCCACCTCTGATTCCCCAGCTCTGATTCCCCGCCTCAGATTCATCGCGTCTGATTCCCTGCCTCTGATTCCCCGCCTCTGATTCCCCATCTCTGATTCCCCACCACTGATTCCCCGTGTCTGATTCCCTGCCTCTGATTCCCCGCCTCTGTATCCCAGCCTCTGATTCCCCATTTCTGATTCCCCGCCTCTGATTCCCTGCCTCTGATTCCCCAGCTCTGATTCCCCGCCTTTGATTCCCCCCGTCTGATTCCCAGCCTCTGAATCCCCGTGTCTGATTTCCTGCCTCTGATTCCCCGCCTCTGATTCCCCATCTCTGATTCACCGCCTCTGATTCCCCATCTCTGATTCCCCACCTCTGATTCCCCATATCTGATTCCCTGCCTCTGTTTCCCCGCCTCTGATTCCCCACCTCTGTTTCCCCATATCTGATTCCCCGCCTCTGATTCCCCAACTCTAATACCCCACCTCTGATTCCCCAGCTCTGATTCCCCGCCTCTGATTCCCCGCATCTGATTCCCTGCCTCTGATTCCCCGCCTCTGATTCCAGGCCTCTGATTCCCAGCATCTGATTCCGGCCTCTGATTCCCGGCCTCTGATTCCCTGCTTCTGATTCTGATTCCCTGCCTCTGATTCCCCATCTCTGATTCCGCACATCTGATTCCTTGCCTCTGATTCCCCACCTCTGATTCCCCATATCTGATTCCCCGCCTGGGTTTCCCCGCCTCTGATTCCCCGCCTCTGATTCCCTGCATCCGATTCCCCATATCTGATTCCCCGCCTCTGTTTCACCGCCTCTGATTCCCCGCCTCTGTTTCCCCATATCTGATTCCCGCCTCTGATTCCCAACTATGAATTCCCTCCTCTGATTCCCCAGCTCTGATTCCCTGCCTCTGATTCCCCGCGTTCTATTCCCTGCCTCTGATTCCCCGCCTGTGATTCCCCATCACTGATTCACCACCTCTGATTCCCTACCTCTGATTCCCCATATCTAATTCCCCGCCTCTGTTTGCCCGCCTCTGATTCCCCGCCTCTGTTTCCCCATATCTGATTCCCCGCCTCTGAATCCCCAACTCTGATTCCCTGCCTCAGATTCCCCAGCTCTGATTCCCCGCCTTTGATTCCCCCCGTCTGATTCCCAGCCTCTGAATCCCCGTGTCTGATTTCCTGCCTCTGATTCCCCGCCTCTGATTCCCCATCTCTGATTCACCGCCTCTGATTCCCCACCTCAGATTCCCCCTCTCTGATTCCGCACATCCAATTCCCTGCCTCTGATTCCCCAACTCTGATTCCCCACCTCTGATTCCCCAGCTCTGATTCCCTGCCTCAGATTCCCCGCGTCTGATTCCCTTCCTCTGATTCCCCGCCTCTGATTCCCTGCCTCTGATTCCCCATATCTGATTCCCCGCCTCTGATTCCCCAACTCTGATTCCCCGCTTCTGATTCCCCAGCTCTGAATCCCCGCCTCTGATTCCCCGCGTCTGATTCCCTGCCTCTGATTCCCCGCCTCTGATTCCCGATCTGTGATTCACAACCTCTGATGCCCCACCTCTGATTCCCCATATCTGATTCCCTGCCTCTGTTTCCCCGCCTCTGATTCCCCACCTCTGTTTCCCCATATCTGATTCCCCGCCTCTGATTCCCCAACTCTAATACCCCGCCTCTGATTCCCCAGCTCTGATTCCCCGCCTCTGATTCCCCGCATCTGATTCCCTGCCTCTGATTCCCCGCCTCTGATTCCAGGCCTCTGATTCCCAGAATCTGATTCCGGCCTCTGATTCCCGGCCTCTGATTCCCTGCTTCTGATTCTGATTCCCTGCCTCTGATTCTCCATCTCTGATTCCGCACATCTGATTCCCTGCCTCTGATTCCCCACCTCTGATTCCCCATATCTGATTCCCCACCTCTGTTTCCCCGCCTCTGATTCCCCGCCTCTGTTTCCCAATATCTAAGTCCCCACCTCTGATTCCCCAAATCTGATTCCCCACCTCTGATTCCCCAGCTCTGATTCCCCGCCTCTGATTCCCCGCATCTGATACCCTGCATCTGATTCCAAGCCTCTTATTCCCTGCCTCTGATTCCCAACCTCTGATTCCCCACCTCTGATTCCCCATATCTGATTCCCCGCCTCTGTTTCCCCGCCTCGGATTCCCCGCCTCTGTTTCCCCATATCTGATTCCCGGCCTCTGATTCCCCGCCTCTGATTCCCCATATCTGATACCCTGCCTCTGATTCCCCAACTCTGATTCCCCGCCTCTGATTCCCCAGCTCTGAATCCCCGCCTCTGATTCCCCGCGACTGATTCCCTGCCTCTGATTCCCCGCCTTGATTCCCCATCTCTGATTCACAACCTCTGATTCCCCGCCTCTGATTCCCCGCCTCTGTTTCCCCGCCTCTGATTCCCCGCCTCTGATTCCCCATATCTGATTCCCCGCCTATGATTGCCCACCTCTGAATCCCAGCCTCTGATTCGCCAGCTCTGATTCCCCGCCTCTGATTGCCCGCATCTGATTCCCTGCCTCTGATTCCCCGCCTCTGATTCCCCATCTCTGATTCACCGCCTTTGATTCGCCACCTCTGATTCCCCATATCTGATTCCCCACCTCTGTTTCGCCGCCTCTGATTCCCCGCCTCTGATTCTCCATATCTCATTCCCCGTCTCTGAATCCCCATCTCTGATTCCCGGACTCTGATTCCCCTCCTCTGATTCCCGGCCTCTTATACCCAGCATCTGATTCCCGGCCTCTGATTCCCGGCCTCTGATTCCCCGCTTCTGATTCCCTGCCTCTGATTCCCCATCTCTGATTCCGCACATCTGATTCCCTGCCTCTGATTCCCCGCCTGTGATTCCCCATCACTGATTCACCACCTCTGATTCCCCACCTCTGATTCCCCATATCTAAATCCCCGCCTCTGTTTGCCCACCTCTGATTCCCCGCCTCTGTTTCCCCATATCTGATTCCCCGTCTCTGAATCCCCAACTCTGATTCCCTGCCTCTGATTCCCCTGCTCTGATTCCCCGCCTTTGATTCCCCCCGTCTGATTCCCAGCCTCTGAATCCCCGTGTCTGATTTCCTGCCTCTGATTCCCCGCCTCTGATTCCCCATCTCTGATTCCTCTGATTCCCCACATCTGATTCCCCATCTCTGAATCCGCACATCCGATTCCCTGCCTCTGATTCCCCAACTCTGATTCCCCACCTCTGATTCCCCAGCTCTGATTCCCCGCCTCAGATTCATCGCGTCTGATTCCCTGCCTCTGATTCCCCGCCTCTGATTCCCCATCTCTGATTCCCCACCTCTGATTCCCCGTGTCTGATTCCCTGCCTCTGATTCCCCGCCTCTGAATACCAGCCTCTGATTCCCCATATCTGATTCCCCGCCTCTGATTCCCTGCCTCTGATTCCCCAGCTCTGATTCCCCGCCTTTGATTCCCCCCGTCTGATTCCCAGCCTCTGAATCCCCGTGTCTGATTTCCTGCCTCTGATTCCCCGCCTCTGATTCCCCATCTCTGATTCACCGCCTCTGATTCCCCATCTCTGATTCCCCACCTCTGATTCCCCGTGTCTGATTTCCCGTGTCTGATTCCCTGCCTCTGATTCCACGCCTCTGATTCCCCATATCTGATTCCCTGCCACTGATTCCCCGCCTCTGATTCCCCATCTCTGATTCACCACCTCTGATTCCCGGCCTCTGATTGCCCACCTCTGATTCCCCGCCTCTGATTCGCCAGCTATGATTCCCCCCCTCTGATTCCCCGCGTCTGATTCCCCGCCTCTGATTCCCCAACTCTAATACCCCGCCTCTGATTCCCCAGCTCTGATTCCCCTCCTCTGATTCCCCGCATCTGATTCCCTGCCTCTGATTCCACGCCTCTGATTCCAGGCCTCTGATTCCCAACCTCTGATTCCCCACCTCTGATTCCCAATATCTGATTCCCCGCCTCTGATTCCCCATCTCTGATTCCGCACATCTGATTCCTTTCCTCTGATTCCCCACCTCTGATTCCCCATATCTGATTCCCCGCCTGGGTTTCCCCGCCTCTGATTCCCCGCCTCTTTTCCCAATATCTAAGTCCCCGCCTCTGATTCCCCAAATCTGATTCCCCACCTCTGATTCCCCAGCTCTGATTCCCTGCCTCTGATTCCCCGCATCTGATTCCCTGCATCTGATTCCAAGCCTCTGATTCCCTGCCTCTGATTCACAACCTCTGATTCCCCACCTCTGATTCCCCATATTTGATTCCCCGCCTCTGTTTCCCCGCCTCGGATTCCCCGCCTCTGTTTCCCCATATCTGATTCCCGGCCTCTGATTCCCCGCCTCTGATTCCCCGCCTCTGATTCCCTGCCTCTGATTCCCCATCTCCGATTCCGCACATCTGATTCCCTTCCTCTGATTCCAGGCCTCTGATTCCCAGAATCTGATTCCGGCCTCTGATTCCCGGCCTCTGATTCCCTGCTTCTGATTCTGATTCCCTGCCTCTGATTCCCCATCTCTGATTCCGCACATCTGATTCCCTGCCTCTGATTCCCCACCTCTGATTCCCCATATCTGATTCCCCGCCTCTGTTTCCCCGCCTCTGATTCCCCGCCTCTGTTTCCCAATATCTAAGTCCCCACCTCTGATTCCCCAAATCTGATTCCCCACCTCTGATTCCCCAGCTCTGATTCCCCGCCTCTGATTCCCCGCATCTGATACCCTGCATCTGATTCCAAGCCTCTGATTCCCTGCCTCTGATTCCCAACCTCTGATTCCCCACCTCTGATTCCCCATATCTGATTCCCCGCCTCTGTTTCCCCGCCTCGGATTCCCTGCCTCTGTTTCCCTGCCCCTGATTCCCCACATCTGATTCCCCACATCTGATTCCCCGCCTCTGTTTCCCCGCCTCTGATTCCCCGCCTCTGATTCCCCATATCTGATTCCCTGCCTCTGATTCCCTGCCTCTGATTCCCCAACTCTGATTCCCTGCCTCTGATTCCCCAGCTCTGATTCCCAATATCTGATTCCCCGCCTCAGTTTCCCGGACTCTGATTCCCTGCCTCTGATTCCCAACCTCTGATTCCACACCTCTGATTCCCCATATCTGATTCCCCGCCTCTATTTCCCCATATCTGATTCCCCGCCTCTGATTCCCCAACTCTGATTCCCCGCATCTGATTCCCCAGCTCTGATTCCCCGACTCTGATTCCCGGCATCCGATTCCCTGCCTCTGATTCCCCGCCTCTGATTCCCCATCTCTGATTCCCCGCCTCTGATTCCCCGTGTCTGATTCCCTGCCTCTGATTCCCCGCCTCTGATTCCCCATATCTGATTCCCTGCCTCTGATTCCCTGCCTCTGATTCCCCAACTCTGATTCCCCGCCTCTGATTCCCCAGCTCTGAATCCCCGCCTCTGATTCCCCGCGTCTGATTCCCTGCCTCTGATTCCCCGCCTTGATTCCCCATCTCTGATTCACAACCTCTGATTCCCCACCTCTGATTCCCTATATTTGATTCCCCGCCTCTGATTCCCCGCCTCTGATTGCCCACCTCTGATTCCCAGCCTCTGATTCGCCAGCTCTGATTCCCCGCCTCTGATTCCCCGCATCTGATTCCCTGCCTCTGATTCCCCGCCTCTGATTCCCCATCTCCGATTCACCGCCTTTGATTCGCCACCTCTGATTCCCCATATCTGATTCCCCACCTCTGATTCCCGGCCTCTTATTCCAAGCATCTGATTCCCGGCCTCTGATTCCCGGCCTCTGATTCCCCATCTCCGATTCACCGCCTTTGATTCGCCACCTCTGATTCCCCATATCTGATTCCCCACCTCTGATTCCCGGCCTCTGATTCCCCATCTCCGATTCACCGCCTTTGATTCGCCACCTCTGATTCCCCATATCTGATTCCCCACCTCTGATTCCCGGCCTCTTATTCCAAGCATCTGATTCCCGGCCTCTGATTCCCGGCCTCTGATTCCCCGCTTCTGATTCTGATTCCCTGCCTCTTATTCCCCATCTCTGATTCCGCACATCTGATTCCCTGCCTCTGATTCCCCACCTCTGATTCCCCATATCTGATTCCCTGCCTCTGTTTCCCCGCCTCTGATTCCCCGCCTCTGTTTCCCTATATCTAATTCCCCACCTCTGATGCCCCAACTCTGATTCACCGCCTCTGATTCCCCAGCTCTGATTCCCCGCCTCTGATTCCCTGCATCCGATTCCCCATATCTGATTCCCCGCCTCTGTTTCACCGCCTCTGATTCCCCGCCTCTGTTTCCCCATATCTGATTCCCGCCTCTGATTCCCAACTATGAATCCCCTCCTCTGATTCCCCAGCTCTGATTCCCTGCCTCTGATTCCCCGCGTTCTATTCCCTGCCTCTGATTCCCCGCCTGTGATTCCCCATCACTGATTCACCACCTCTGATTCCCTACCTCTGATTCCCCATATCTAATTCCCCGCCTCTGTTTGCCCGCCTCTGATTCCCCGCCTCTGTTTCCCCATATCTGATTCCCCGCCTCTGAATCCCCAACTCTGATTCCCTGCCTCAGATTCCCCAGCTCTGATTCCCCGCCTTTGATTCCACCCGTCTGATTCCCAGCCTCTGAATCCCCGTGTCTGATTTCCTGCCTCTGATTCCCCGCCTCTGATTCCCCATCTCTGATTCACCGCCTCTGATTCCCCACCTCAGATTCCCCCTCTCTGATTCCGCACATCCAATTCCCTGCCTCTGATTCCCCAACTCTGATTCCCCACCTCTGATTCCCCAGCTCTGATTCCCCGCCTCAGATTCCCCGCGTCTGATTCCCTTCCTCTGATTCCCCGCCTCTGATTCCCTGCCTCTGATTCCCCATATCTGATTCCCCGCCTCTGATTCCCCAACTCTGATTCCCCGCTTCTGATTCCCCAGCTCTGAATCCCCGCCTCTGATTCCCCGCGTCTGATTCCCTGCCTCTGATTCCCCGCCTCTGATTCCCCATCTGTGATTCACAACCTCTGATGCCCCACCTCTGATTCCCCATATCTGATTCCCTGCCTCTGTTTCCCCGCCTCTGATTCCCCACCTCTGCTTCCCCATATCTGATTCCGCGCCTCTGATTCCCCAACTCTAATACCCCGCCTCTGATTCCCCAGCTCTGATTCCCCGCCTCTGATTCCCCGCATCTGATTCCCTGCCTCTGATTCCCCGCCTCTGATTCCAGGCCTCTGATTCCCAGAATCTGATTTCGGCCTCTGATTCCCGGCCTCTGATTCCCTGCTTCTGATTCTGATTCCCTGCCTCTGATTCCCCATCTCTGATTCCGCACATCTGATTCCCTGCCTCTGATTCCCCACCTCTGATTCCCCATATCTGATTCCCCACCTCTGTTTCCCCGCCTCTGATTCCCCGCCTCTGTTTCCCAATATCTAAGTCCCCACCTCTGATTCCCCAAATCTGATTCCCCACCTCTGATTCCCCAGCTCTGATTCCCCGCCTCTGATTCCCCGCATCTGATACCCTGCATCTGATTCCAAGCCTCTGATTCCCTGCCTCTGATTCCCAACCTCTGATTCCCCACCTCTGATTCCCCATATCTGATCCCCGCCTCTGTTTCCCCGCCTCGGATTTCCCGCCTCTGTTTCCCCATATCTGATTCCCGGCCTCTGATTCCCCGCCTCTGATTCCCCATATCTGATACCCTGCCTCTGATTCCCCAACTCTGATTCCCCGCCTCTGATTCCCCAGCTCTGAATCCCCGCCTCTGATTCCCCGCGTCTGATTCCCTGCCTCTGATTCCCAGCCTTGATTCCCCATCTCTGATTCACAACCTCTGATTCCCCGCCTCTGATTCCCCGCCTCTGTTTCCCCGCCTCTGATTCCCCGCCTCTGATTCCCCATATCTGATTCCCCGCCTCTGATTGCCCACCTCTGAATCCCAGCCTCTGATTCGCCAGCTCTGATTCCCCGCCTCTGATTGCCCGCATCTGATTCCCTGCCTCTGATTCCCCGCCTCTGATTCCCCATCTCTGATTCACCGCCTTTGATTCGCCACCTCTGATTCCCCATATCTGATTCCCCACCTCTGTTTCCCCGCCTCTGATTCCCCGCCTCTGATTCTCCATATCTCATTCCCCGCCTCTGAATCCCCATCTCTGATTCCCGGACTCTGATTCCCCTCCTCTGATTCCCGGCCTCTTATTCCCAGCATCTGATTCCCGGCCTCTGATTCCCGGCCTCTGATTCCCCGCTTCTGATTCCCTGCCTCTGATTCCCCATCTCTGATTCCGCACATCTGATTCCCTGCCTCTGATTCCCCGCCTGTGATTCCCCATCACTGATTCACCACCTCTGATTCCCCACCTCTGATTCCTCATATCTAATTCCCCGCCTCTGTTTGCCCGCCTCTGATTCCCCGCCTCTGTTTCCCCATATCTGATTCCCCGTCTCTGAATCCCCAACTCTGATTCCCTGCCTCTGATTCCCCTGCTCTGATTCCCCGCCTTTGATTCCCCCCGTCTGATTCCCAGCCTCTGAATCCCCGTGTCTGATTTCCTGCCTCTGATTCCCCGCCTCTGATTCCCCATCTCTGATTCCTCTGATTCCCCACATCTGATTCCCCATCTCTGAATACGCACATCCGATTCCCTGCCTCTGATTCCCCAACTCTGATTCCCCACCTCTGATTCCCCAGCTCTGATTCCCCGCCTCAGATTCATCGCGTCTGATTCGCTGCCTCTGATTCCCCGCCTCTGATTCCCCATCTCTGATTCCCCACCTCTGATTCCCCGTGTCTGATTCCCTGCCTCTGATTCCCCGCCTCTGAATACCAGCCTCTGATTCCCCAGCTCTGATTCCCCGCCTTTGATTCCCCCCGTCTGATTCCCAGCCTCTGAATCCCCGTGTCTGATTTCCTGCCTCTGATTCCCCGCCTCTGATTCCCCATCTCTGATTCACCGCCTCTGATTCCCCATCTCTGATTCCCCACCTCTGATTCCCCGTGTCTGATTCCCCGTGTCTGATTCCCTGCCTCTGATTCCACGCCTCTGATTCCCCATATCTGATTCCCTGCCACTGATTCCCCGCCTCTGATTCCCCATCTCTGATTCACCACCTCTGATTCCCGGCCTCTGATTGCCCACCTCTGATTCCCCGCCTCTGATTCGCCAGCTATGATTCCCCCCCTCTGATTCCCCGCGTCTGATTCCCCGCCTCTGATTCCCCAACTCTAATACCCCGCCTCTGATTCCCCAGCTCTGATTCCCCTCCTCTGATTCCCCGCATCTGATTCCCTGCCTCTGATTCCACGCCTCTGATTCCAGGCCTCTGATTCCCAACCTCTGATTCCCCACCTCTGATTCCCTATATCTGATTCCCCGCCTCTGATTCCCCATCTCTGATTCCGCACATCTGATTCCTTGCCTCTGATTCCCCACCTCTGATTCCCCATATCTGATTCCCCGCCTGGGTTTCCCTGCCTCTGATTCCCCGCCTCTGTTTCCCAATATCTAAGTCCCCGCCTCTGATTCCCCAAATCTGATTCCCCACCTCTGATTCCCCAGCTCTGATTCCCTGCCTCTGATTCCCCGCATCTGATTCCCTGCATCTGATTCCAAGCCTCTGATTCCCTGCCTCTGATTCACAACCTCTGATTCCCCACCTCTGATTCCCCATATTTGATTCCCCGCCTCTGTTTCCCCGCCTCGGATTCCCCGCCTCTGTTTCCCCATATCTGATTCCCGGCCTCTGATTCCCCGCCTCTGATTCCCCGCCTCTGATTCCCTGCCTCTGATTCCCCATCTCCGATTCCGCACATCTGATTCCCTTCCTCTGATTCCAGGCCTCTGATTCCCAGAATCTGATTCCGGCCTCTGATTCCCGGCCTCTGATTCCCTGCTTCTGATTCTGATTCCCTGCCTCTGATTCCCCATCTCTGATTCCGCACATCTGATTACCTGCCTCTGATTCCCCACCTCTGATTCCCCATATCTGATTCCCCGCCTCTGTTTCCCCGCCTCTGATTCCCCGCCTCTGTTTCCCAATATCTAAGTCCCCACCTCTGATACCCCAAATCTGATTCCCCACCTCTGATTCCCCAGCTCTGATTCCCCGCCTCTGATTCCCCGCATCTGATACCCTGCATCTGATTCCAAGCCTCTGATTCCCTGCCTCTGATTCCCAACCTCTGATTCCCCACCTCTGATTCCCCATATCTGATTCCCCGCCTCTGTTTCCCCGCCTCGGATTCCCTGCCTCTGTTTCCCCATATCTGATTCCCGGCCTCTGATTCCCCGCCTCTGATTCCCCATATCTGATACCCTGCCTCTGATTCCCCAACTCTGATTCCCCGCCTCTGATTCCCCATATCTGATTCCCCGCCTCTGATTGCCCACCTCTGATTCCCAGCCTCTGATTCGCCAGCTCTGATTCCCCACCTCTGATTGCCCGCATCTGATTCCCTGCCTCTGATTCACCGCCTTTGATTCGCCACCTCTGATTCCCCATATCTGACTCCCCACCTCTGTTTCCCCGCCTCTGATTCCCCGCCTCTGATTCTCCATATCTCATTCCCCGCCTCTGAATCCCCATCTCTGATTCCCGGACTCTGATTCCACTCCTCTGATTCCCGGCCTCTTATTCCCAGCATCTGATTCCCGGCCTCTGATTCCCGGCCTCTTATTCCCCGCTTCTGATTCCCTGCCTCTGATTCCCCATCTCTGATTCCGCACATCTGATTCCCTTCCTCTGATTCCCCGCCTGTGATTCCCCATCACAGATTCACCACCTCTGATTCCCCACCTCTGATTCCCCATATCTAATTCCCCGCCTCTGTTTGCCCGCCTCTGATTCCCCGCCTCTGTTTCCCCATATCTGATTCCCCGTCTCTGAATCCCCAACTCTGATTCCCTGCCTCTGATTCCCCTGCTCTGATTCCCCGCCTTTGATTCCCCCCGTCTGATTCCCAGCCTCTGAATCCCCGTGTCTGATTTCCTGCCTCTGATTCCCCGCCTCTGATTCCCCATCTCTGATTCCTCTGATTCCCCACATCTGATTCCCCATCTCTGAATCCGCACATCCGATTCCCTGCCTCTGATTCCCCAACTCTGATTCCCCACCTCTGATTCCCCAGCTCTGATTCCCCGCCTCAGATTCATCGCGTCTGATTCCCTGCCTCTGATTCCCCGCCTCTGATTCCCCATCTCTGATTCCCCACCACTGATTCCCCGTGTCTGATTCCCTGCCTCTGATTCCCCGCCTCTGTATCCCAGCCTCTGATTCCCCATTTCTGATTCCCCGCCTCTGATTCCCTGCCTCTGATTCCCCAGCTCTGATTCCCCGCCTTTGATTCCCCCCGTCTGATTCCCAGCCTCTGAATCCCCGTGTCTGATTTCCTGCCTCTGATTCCCCGCCTCTGATTCCCCATCTCTGATTCACCGCCTCTGATTCCCCATCTCTGATTCCCCACCTCTGATTCCCCATATCTGATTCCCTGCCTCTGTTTCCCCGCCTCTGATTCCCCACCTCTGTTTCCCCATATCTGATTCCCCGCCTCTGATTCCCCAACTCTAATACCCCACCTCTGATTCCCCAGCTCTGATTCCCCGCCTCTGATTCCCCGCATCTGATTCCCTGCCTCTGATTCCCCGCCTCTGATTCCAGGCCTCTGATTCCCAGCATCTGATTCCGGCCTCTGATTCCCGGCCTCTGATTCCCTGCTTCTGATTCTGATTCCCTGCCTCTGATTCCCCATCTCTGATTCCGCACATCTGATTCCTTGCCTCTGATTCCCCACCTCTGATTCCCCATATCTGATTCCCCGCCTGGGTTTCCCCGCCTCTGATTCCCCGCCTCTGATTCCCTGCATCCGATTCCCCATATCTGATTCCCCGCCTCTGTTTCACCGCCTCTGATTCCCCGCCTCTGTTTCCCCATATCTGATTCCCGCCTCTGATTCCCAACTATGAATTCCCTCCTCTGATTCCCCAGCTCTGATTCCCTGCCTCTGATTCCCCGCGTTCTATTCCCTGCCTCTGATTCCCCGCCTGTGATTCCCCATCACTGATTCACCACCTCTGATTCCCTACCTCTGATTCCCCATATCTAATTCCCCGCCTCTGTTTGCCCGCCTCTGATTCCCCGCCTCTGTTTCCCCATATCTGATTCCCCGCCTCTGAATCCCCAACTCTGATTCCCTGCCTCAGATTCCCCAGCTCTGATTCCCCGCCTTTGATTCCCCCCGTCTGATTCCCAGCCTCTGAATCCCCGTGTCTGATTTCCTGCCTCTGATTCCCCGCCTCTGATTCCCCATCTCTGATTCACCGCCTCTGATTCCCCACCTCAGATTCCCCCTCTCTGATTCCGCACATCCAATTCCCTGCCTCTGATTCCCCAACTCTGATTCCCCACCTCTGATTCCCCAGCTCTGATTCCCTGCCTCAGATTCCCCGCGTCTGATTCCCTTCCTCTGATTCCCCGCCTCTGATTCCCTGCCTCTGATTCCCCATATCTGATTCCCCGCCTCTGATTCCCCAACTCTGATTCCCCGCTTCTGATTCCCCAGCTCTGAATCCCCGCCTCTGATTCCCCGCGTCTGATTCCCTGCCTCTGATTCCCCGCCTCTGATTCCCGATCTGTGATTCACAACCTCTGATGCCCCACCTCTGATTCCCCATATCTGATTCCCTGCCTCTGTTTCCCCGCCTCTGATTCCCCACCTCTGTTTCCCCATATCTGATTCCCCGCCTCTGATTCCCCAACTCTAATACCCCGCCTCTGATTCCCCAGCTCTGATTCCCCGCCTCTGATTCCCCGCATCTGATTCCCTGCCTCTGATTCCCCGCCTCTGATTCCAGGCCTCTGATTCCCAGAATCTGATTCCGGCCTCTGATTCCCGGCCTCTGATTCCCTGCTTCTGATTCTGATTCCCTGCCTCTGATTCTCCATCTCTGATTCCGCACATCTGATTCCCTGCCTCTGATTCCCCACCTCTGATTCCCCATATCTGATTCCCCACCTCTGTTTCCCCGCCTCTGATTCCCCGCCTCTGTTTCCCAATATCTAAGTCCCCACCTCTGATTCCCCAAATCTGATTCCCCACCTCTGATTCCCCAGCTCTGATTCCCCGCCTCTGATTCCCCGCATCTGATACCCTGCATCTGATTCCAAGCCTCTTATTCCCTGCCTCTGATTCCCAACCTCTGATTCCCCACCTCTGATTCCCCATATCTGATTCCCCGCCTCTGTTTCCCCGCCTCGGATTCCCCGCCTCTGTTTCCCCATATCTGATTCCCGGCCTCTGATTCCCCGCCTCTGATTCCCCATATCTGATACCCTGCCTCTGATTCCCCAACTCTGATTCCCCGCCTCTGATTCCCCAGCTCTGAATCCCCGCCTCTGATTCCCCGCGACTGATTCCCTGCCTCTGATTCCCCGCCTTGATTCCCCATCTCTGATTCACAACCTCTGATTCCCCGCCTCTGATTCCCCGCCTCTGTTTCCCCGCCTCTGATTCCCCGCCTCTGATTCCCCATATCTGATTCCCCGCCTATGATTGCCCACCTCTGAATCCCAGCCTCTGATTCGCCAGCTCTGATTCCCCGCCTCTGATTGCCCGCATCTGATTCCCTGCCTCTGATTCCCCGCCTCTGATTCCCCATCTCTGATTCACCGCCTTTGATTCGCCACCTCTGATTCCCCATATCTGATTCCCCACCTCTGTTTCGCCGCCTCTGATTCCCCGCCTCTGATTCTCCATATCTCATTCCCCGTCTCTGAATCCCCATCTCTGATTCCCGGACTCTGATTCCCCTCCTCTGATTCCCGGCCTCTTATACCCAGCATCTGATTCCCGGCCTCTGATTCCCGGCCTCTGATTCCCCGCTTCTGATTCCCTGCCTCTGATTCCCCATCTCTGATTCCGCACATCTGATTCCCTGCCTCTGATTCCCCGCCTGTGATTCCCCATCACTGATTCACCACCTCTGATTCCCCACCTCTGATTCCCCATATCTAAATCCCCGCCTCTGTTTGCCCACCTCTGATTCCCCGCCTCTGTTTCCCCATATCTGATTCCCCGTCTCTGAATCCCCAACTCTGATTCCCTGCCTCTGATTCCCCTGCTCTGATTCCCCGCCTTTGATTCCCCCCGTCTGATTCCCAGCCTCTGAATCCCCGTGTCTGATTTCCTGCCTCTGATTCCCCGCCTCTGATTCCCCATCTCTGATTCCTCTGATTCCCCACATCTGATTCCCCATCTCTGAATCCGCACATCCGATTCCCTGCCTCTGATTCCCCAACTCTGATTCCCCACCTCTGATTCCCCAGCTCTGATTCCCCGCCTCAGATTCATCGCGTCTGATTCCCTGCCTCTGATTCCCCGCCTCTGATTCCCCATCTCTGATTCCCCACCTCTGATTCCCCGTGTCTGATTCCCTGCCTCTGATTCCCCGCCTCTGAATACCAGCCTCTGATTCCCCATATCTGATTCCCCGCCTCTGATTCCCTGCCTCTGATTCCCCAGCTCTGATTCCCCGCCTTTGATTCCCCCCGTCTGATTCCCAGCCTCTGAATCCCCGTGTCTGATTTCCTGCCTCTGATTCCCCGCCTCTGATTCCCCATCTCTGATTCACCGCCTCTGATTCCCCATCTCTGATTCCCCACCTCTGATTCCCCGTGTCTGATTTCCCGTGTCTGATTCCCTGCCTCTGATTCCACGCCTCTGATTCCCCATATCTGATTCCCTGCCACTGATTCCCCGCCTCTGATTCCCCATCTCTGATTCACCACCTCTGATTCCCGGCCTCTGATTGCCCACCTCTGATTCCCCGCCTCTGATTCGCCAGCTATGATTCCCCCCCTCTGATTCCCCGCGTCTGATTCCCCGCCTCTGATTCCCCAACTCTAATACCCCGCCTCTGATTCCCCAGCTCTGATTCCCCTCCTCTGATTCCCCGCATCTGATTCCCTGCCTCTGATTCCACGCCTCTGATTCCAGGCCTCTGATTCCCAACCTCTGATTCCCCACCTCTGATTCCCAATATCTGATTCCCCGCCTCTGATTCCCCATCTCTGATTCCGCACATCTGATTCCTTTCCTCTGATTCCCCACCTCTGATTCCCCATATCTGATTCCCCGCCTGGGTTTCCCCGCCTCTGATTCCCCGCCTCTTTTCCCAATATCTAAGTCCCCGCCTCTGATTCCCCAAATCTGATTCCCCACCTCTGATTCCCCAGCTCTGATTCCCTGCCTCTGATTCCCCGCATCTGATTCCCTGCATCTGATTCCAAGCCTCTGATTCCCTGCCTCTGATTCACAACCTCTGATTCCCCACCTCTGATTCCCCATATTTGATTCCCCGCCTCTGTTTCCCCGCCTCGGATTCCCCGCCTCTGTTTCCCCATATCTGATTCCCGGCCTCTGATTCCCCGCCTCTGATTCCCCGCCTCTGATTCCCTGCCTCTGATTCCCCATCTCCGATTCCGCACATCTGATTCCCTTCCTCTGATTCCAGGCCTCTGATTCCCAGAATCTGATTCCGGCCTCTGATTCCCGGCCTCTGATTCCCTGCTTCTGATTCTGATTCCCTGCCTCTGATTCCCCATCTCTGATTCCGCACATCTGATTCCCTGCCTCTGATTCCCCACCTCTGATTCCCCATATCTGATTCCCCGCCTCTGTTTCCCCGCCTCTGATTCCCCGCCTCTGTTTCCCAATATCTAAGTCCCCACCTCTGATTCCCCAAATCTGATTCCCCACCTCTGATTCCCCAGCTCTGATTCCCCGCCTCTGATTCCCCGCATCTGATACCCTGCATCTGATTCCAAGCCTCTGATTCCCTGCCTCTGATTCCCAACCTCTGATTCCCCACCTCTGATTCCCCATATCTGATTCCCCGCCTCTGTTTCCCCGCCTCGGATTCCCTGCCTCTGTTTCCCCATATCTGATTCCCGGCCTCTGATTCCCCGCCTCTGATTCCCCATATCTGATACCCTGCCTCTGATTCCCCAACTCTGATTCCCCGCCTCTGATTCCCCATATCTGATTCCCCGCCTCTGATTGCCCACCTTCGATTCCCAGCCTCTGATTCGCCAGCTCTGATTCCCCACCTCTGATTCCCCGTGTCTGATTCCCTGCCTCTGATTCCCCGCCTCTGAATACCAGCCTCTGATTCCCCAGCTCTGATTCCCCGCCTTTGATTCCCCCCGTCTGATTCCCAGCCTCTGAATCCCCGTGTCTGATTTCCTGCCTCTGATTCCCCGCCTCTGATTCCCCATCTCTGATTCACCGCCTCTGATTCCCCATCTCTGATTCCCCACCTCTGATTCCCCGTGTCTGATTCCCCGTGTCTGATTCCCTGCCTCTGATTCCACGCCTCTGATTCCCCATATCTGATTCCCTGCCACTGATTCCCCGCCTCTGATTCCCCATCTCTGATTCACCACCTCTGATTCCCGGCCTCTGATTGCCCACCTCTGATTCCCCGCCTCTGATTCGCCAGCTATGATTCCCCCCCTCTGATTCCCCGCGTCTGATTCCCCGCCTCTGATTCCCCAACTCTAATACCCCGCCTCTGATTC
The DNA here is from genome assembly GCF_036971445.1 of Narcine bancroftii. Classification (NCBI taxonomy): domain Eukaryota; kingdom Metazoa; phylum Chordata; class Chondrichthyes; order Torpediniformes; family Narcinidae; genus Narcine; species Narcine bancroftii. The sequence goes on from NC_091476.1 coordinate 116,550,581, forward strand.
CCCAGCTCTGATTCCCCTCCTCTGATTCCCCGCATCTGATTCCCTGCCTCTGATTCCACGCCTCTGATTCCAGGCCTCTGATTCCCAACCTCTGATTCCCCACCTCTGATTCCCTATATCTGATTCCCCGCCTCTGATTCCCCATCTCTGATTCCGCACATCTGATTCCTTGCCTCTGATTCCCCACCTCTGATTCCCCATATCTGATTCCCCGCCTGGGTTTCCCTGCCTCTGATTCCCCGCCTCTGTTTCCCAATATCTAAGTCCCCGCCTCTGATTCCCCAAATCTGATTCCCCACCTCTGATTCCCCAGCTCTGATTCCCTGCCTCTGATTCCCCGCATCTGATTCCCTGCATCTGATTCCAAGCCTCTGATTCCCTGCCTCTGATTCACAACCTCTGATTCCCCACCTCTGATTCCCCATATTTGATTCCCCGCCTCTGTTTCCCCGCCTCGGATTCCCCGCCTCTGTTTCCCCATATCTGATTCCCGGCCTCTGATTCCCCGCCTCTGATTCCCCGCCTCTGATTCCCTGCCTCTGATTCCCCATCTCCGATTCCGCACATCTGATTCCCTTCCTCTGATTCCAGGCCTCTGATTCCCAGAATCTGATTCCGGCCTCTGATTCCCGGCCTCTGATTCCCTGCTTCTGATTCTGATTCCCTGCCTCTGATTCCCCATCTCTGATTCCGCACATCTGATTACCTGCCTCTGATTCCCCACCTCTGATTCCCCATATCTGATTCCCCGCCTCTGTTTCCCCGCCTCTGATTCCCCGCCTCTGTTTCCCAATATCTAAGTCCCCACCTCTGATACCCCAAATCTGATTCCCCACCTCTGATTCCCCAGCTCTGATTCCCCGCCTCTGATTCCCCGCATCTGATACCCTGCATCTGATTCCAAGCCTCTGATTCCCTGCCTCTGATTCCCAACCTCTGATTCCCCACCTCTGATTCCCCATATCTGATTCCCCGCCTCTGTTTCCCCGCCTCGGATTCCCTGCCTCTGTTTCCCCATATCTGATTCCCGGCCTCTGATTCCCCGCCTCTGATTCCCCATATCTGATACCCTGCCTCTGATTCCCCAACTCTGATTCCCCGCCTCTGATTCCCCATATCTGATTCCCCGCCTCTGATTGCCCACCTCTGATTCCCAGCCTCTGATTCGCCAGCTCTGATTCCCCACCTCTGATTGCCCGCATCTGATTCCCTGCCTCTGATTCACCGCCTTTGATTCGCCACCTCTGATTCCCCATATCTGACTCCCCACCTCTGTTTCCCCGCCTCTGATTCCCCGCCTCTGATTCTCCATATCTCATTCCCCGCCTCTGAATCCCCATCTCTGATTCCCGGACTCTGATTCCACTCCTCTGATTCCCGGCCTCTTATTCCCAGCATCTGATTCCCGGCCTCTGATTCCCGGCCTCTTATTCCCCGCTTCTGATTCCCTGCCTCTGATTCCCCATCTCTGATTCCGCACATCTGATTCCCTTCCTCTGATTCCCCGCCTGTGATTCCCCATCACAGATTCACCACCTCTGATTCCCCACCTCTGATTCCCCATATCTAATTCCCCGCCTCTGTTTGCCCGCCTCTGATTCCCCGCCTCTGTTTCCCCATATCTGATTCCCCGTCTCTGAATCCCCAACTCTGATTCCCTGCCTCTGATTCCCCTGCTCTGATTCCCCGCCTTTGATTCCCCCCGTCTGATTCCCAGCCTCTGAATCCCCGTGTCTGATTTCCTGCCTCTGATTCCCCGCCTCTGATTCCCCATCTCTGATTCCTCTGATTCCCCACATCTGATTCCCCATCTCTGAATCCGCACATCCGATTCCCTGCCTCTGATTCCCCAACTCTGATTCCCCACCTCTGATTCCCCAGCTCTGATTCCCCGCCTCAGATTCATCGCGTCTGATTCCCTGCCTCTGATTCCCCGCCTCTGATTCCCCATCTCTGATTCCCCACCACTGATTCCCCGTGTCTGATTCCCTGCCTCTGATTCCCCGCCTCTGTATCCCAGCCTCTGATTCCCCATTTCTGATTCCCCGCCTCTGATTCCCTGCCTCTGATTCCCCAGCTCTGATTCCCCGCCTTTGATTCCCCCCGTCTGATTCCCAGCCTCTGAATCCCCGTGTCTGATTTCCTGCCTCTGATTCCCCGCCTCTGATTCCCCATCTCTGATTCACCGCCTCTGATTCCCCATCTCTGATTCCCCACCTCTGATTCCCCATATCTGATTCCCTGCCTCTGTTTCCCCGCCTCTGATTCCCCACCTCTGTTTCCCCATATCTGATTCCCCGCCTCTGATTCCCCAACTCTAATACCCCACCTCTGATTCCCCAGCTCTGATTCCCCGCCTCTGATTCCCCGCATCTGATTCCCTGCCTCTGATTCCCCGCCTCTGATTCCAGGCCTCTGATTCCCAGCATCTGATTCCGGCCTCTGATTCCCGGCCTCTGATTCCCTGCTTCTGATTCTGATTCCCTGCCTCTGATTCCCCATCTCTGATTCCGCACATCTGATTCCTTGCCTCTGATTCCCCACCTCTGATTCCCCATATCTGATTCCCCGCCTGGGTTTCCCCGCCTCTGATTCCCCGCCTCTGATTCCCTGCATCCGATTCCCCATATCTGATTCCCCGCCTCTGTTTCACCGCCTCTGATTCCCCGCCTCTGTTTCCCCATATCTGATTCCCGCCTCTGATTCCCAACTATGAATTCCCTCCTCTGATTCCCCAGCTCTGATTCCCTGCCTCTGATTCCCCGCGTTCTATTCCCTGCCTCTGATTCCCCGCCTGTGATTCCCCATCACTGATTCACCACCTCTGATTCCCTACCTCTGATTCCCCATATCTAATTCCCCGCCTCTGTTTGCCCGCCTCTGATTCCCCGCCTCTGTTTCCCCATATCTGATTCCCCGCCTCTGAATCCCCAACTCTGATTCCCTGCCTCAGATTCCCCAGCTCTGATTCCCCGCCTTTGATTCCCCCCGTCTGATTCCCAGCCTCTGAATCCCCGTGTCTGATTTCCTGCCTCTGATTCCCCGCCTCTGATTCCCCATCTCTGATTCACCGCCTCTGATTCCCCACCTCAGATTCCCCCTCTCTGATTCCGCACATCCAATTCCCTGCCTCTGATTCCCCAACTCTGATTCCCCACCTCTGATTCCCCAGCTCTGATTCCCTGCCTCAGATTCCCCGCGTCTGATTCCCTTCCTCTGATTCCCCGCCTCTGATTCCCTGCCTCTGATTCCCCATATCTGATTCCCCGCCTCTGATTCCCCAACTCTGATTCCCCGCTTCTGATTCCCCAGCTCTGAATCCCCGCCTCTGATTCCCCGCGTCTGATTCCCTGCCTCTGATTCCCCGCCTCTGATTCCCGATCTGTGATTCACAACCTCTGATGCCCCACCTCTGATTCCCCATATCTGATTCCCTGCCTCTGTTTCCCCGCCTCTGATTCCCCACCTCTGTTTCCCCATATCTGATTCCCCGCCTCTGATTCCCCAACTCTAATACCCCGCCTCTGATTCCCCAGCTCTGATTCCCCGCCTCTGATTCCCCGCATCTGATTCCCTGCCTCTGATTCCCCGCCTCTGATTCCAGGCCTCTGATTCCCAGAATCTGATTCCGGCCTCTGATTCCCGGCCTCTGATTCCCTGCTTCTGATTCTGATTCCCTGCCTCTGATTCTCCATCTCTGATTCCGCACATCTGATTCCCTGCCTCTGATTCCCCACCTCTGATTCCCCATATCTGATTCCCCACCTCTGTTTCCCCGCCTCTGATTCCCCGCCTCTGTTTCCCAATATCTAAGTCCCCACCTCTGATTCCCCAAATCTGATTCCCCACCTCTGATTCCCCAGCTCTGATTCCCCGCCTCTGATTCCCCGCATCTGATACCCTGCATCTGATTCCAAGCCTCTTATTCCCTGCCTCTGATTCCCAACCTCTGATTCCCCACCTCTGATTCCCCATATCTGATTCCCCGCCTCTGTTTCCCCGCCTCGGATTCCCCGCCTCTGTTTCCCCATATCTGATTCCCGGCCTCTGATTCCCCGCCTCTGATTCCCCATATCTGATACCCTGCCTCTGATTCCCCAACTCTGATTCCCCGCCTCTGATTCCCCAGCTCTGAATCCCCGCCTCTGATTCCCCGCGACTGATTCCCTGCCTCTGATTCCCCGCCTTGATTCCCCATCTCTGATTCACAACCTCTGATTCCCCGCCTCTGATTCCCCGCCTCTGTTTCCCCGCCTCTGATTCCCCGCCTCTGATTCCCCATATCTGATTCCCCGCCTATGATTGCCCACCTCTGAATCCCAGCCTCTGATTCGCCAGCTCTGATTCCCCGCCTCTGATTGCCCGCATCTGATTCCCTGCCTCTGATTCCCCGCCTCTGATTCCCCATCTCTGATTCACCGCCTTTGATTCGCCACCTCTGATTCCCCATATCTGATTCCCCACCTCTGTTTCGCCGCCTCTGATTCCCCGCCTCTGATTCTCCATATCTCATTCCCCGTCTCTGAATCCCCATCTCTGATTCCCGGACTCTGATTCCCCTCCTCTGATTCCCGGCCTCTTATACCCAGCATCTGATTCCCGGCCTCTGATTCCCGGCCTCTGATTCCCCGCTTCTGATTCCCTGCCTCTGATTCCCCATCTCTGATTCCGCACATCTGATTCCCTGCCTCTGATTCCCCGCCTGTGATTCCCCATCACTGATTCACCACCTCTGATTCCCCACCTCTGATTCCCCATATCTAAATCCCCGCCTCTGTTTGCCCACCTCTGATTCCCCGCCTCTGTTTCCCCATATCTGATTCCCCGTCTCTGAATCCCCAACTCTGATTCCCTGCCTCTGATTCCCCTGCTCTGATTCCCCGCCTTTGATTCCCCCCGTCTGATTCCCAGCCTCTGAATCCCCGTGTCTGATTTCCTGCCTCTGATTCCCCGCCTCTGATTCCCCATCTCTGATTCCTCTGATTCCCCACATCTGATTCCCCATCTCTGAATCCGCACATCCGATTCCCTGCCTCTGATTCCCCAACTCTGATTCCCCACCTCTGATTCCCCAGCTCTGATTCCCCGCCTCAGATTCATCGCGTCTGATTCCCTGCCTCTGATTCCCCGCCTCTGATTCCCCATCTCTGATTCCCCACCTCTGATTCCCCGTGTCTGATTCCCTGCCTCTGATTCCCCGCCTCTGAATACCAGCCTCTGATTCCCCATATCTGATTCCCCGCCTCTGATTCCCTGCCTCTGATTCCCCAGCTCTGATTCCCCGCCTTTGATTCCCCCCGTCTGATTCCCAGCCTCTGAATCCCCGTGTCTGATTTCCTGCCTCTGATTCCCCGCCTCTGATTCCCCATCTCTGATTCACCGCCTCTGATTCCCCATCTCTGATTCCCCACCTCTGATTCCCCGTGTCTGATTTCCCGTGTCTGATTCCCTGCCTCTGATTCCACGCCTCTGATTCCCCATATCTGATTCCCTGCCACTGATTCCCCGCCTCTGATTCCCCATCTCTGATTCACCACCTCTGATTCCCGGCCTCTGATTGCCCACCTCTGATTCCCCGCCTCTGATTCGCCAGCTATGATTCCCCCCCTCTGATTCCCCGCGTCTGATTCCCCGCCTCTGATTCCCCAACTCTAATACCCCGCCTCTGATTCCCCAGCTCTGATTCCCCTCCTCTGATTCCCCGCATCTGATTCCCTGCCTCTGATTCCACGCCTCTGATTCCAGGCCTCTGATTCCCAACCTCTGATTCCCCACCTCTGATTCCCAATATCTGATTCCCCGCCTCTGATTCCCCATCTCTGATTCCGCACATCTGATTCCTTTCCTCTGATTCCCCACCTCTGATTCCCCATATCTGATTCCCCGCCTGGGTTTCCCCGCCTCTGATTCCCCGCCTCTTTTCCCAATATCTAAGTCCCCGCCTCTGATTCCCCAAATCTGATTCCCCACCTCTGATTCCCCAGCTCTGATTCCCTGCCTCTGATTCCCCGCATCTGATTCCCTGCATCTGATTCCAAGCCTCTGATTCCCTGCCTCTGATTCACAACCTCTGATTCCCCACCTCTGATTCCCCATATTTGATTCCCCGCCTCTGTTTCCCCGCCTCGGATTCCCCGCCTCTGTTTCCCCATATCTGATTCCCGGCCTCTGATTCCCCGCCTCTGATTCCCCGCCTCTGATTCCCTGCCTCTGATTCCCCATCTCCGATTCCGCACATCTGATTCCCTTCCTCTGATTCCAGGCCTCTGATTCCCAGAATCTGATTCCGGCCTCTGATTCCCGGCCTCTGATTCCCTGCTTCTGATTCTGATTCCCTGCCTCTGATTCCCCATCTCTGATTCCGCACATCTGATTCCCTGCCTCTGATTCCCCACCTCTGATTCCCCATATCTGATTCCCCGCCTCTGTTTCCCCGCCTCTGATTCCCCGCCTCTGTTTCCCAATATCTAAGTCCCCACCTCTGATTCCCCAAATCTGATTCCCCACCTCTGATTCCCCAGCTCTGATTCCCCGCCTCTGATTCCCCGCATCTGATACCCTGCATCTGATTCCAAGCCTCTGATTCCCTGCCTCTGATTCCCAACCTCTGATTCCCCACCTCTGATTCCCCATATCTGATTCCCCGCCTCTGTTTCCCCGCCTCGGATTCCCTGCCTCTGTTTCCCCATATCTGATTCCCGGCCTCTGATTCCCCGCCTCTGATTCCCCATATCTGATACCCTGCCTCTGATTCCCCAACTCTGATTCCCCGCCTCTGATTCCCCATATCTGATTCCCCGCCTCTGATTGCCCACCTTCGATTCCCAGCCTCTGATTCGCCAGCTCTGATTCCCCACCTCTGATTGCCCGCATCTGATTCCCTGCCTCTGATTCCCCGCCTCTGATTCCCCATCTCTGATTCACCGCCTTTGATTCGCCACCTCTGATTCCCCATATCTGATTCCCCACCTCTGATTCCCCGCCTCTGATTCCCCGCCTCTGATTCTCCATATCTCATTCCCCGCCTCTGAATCCCCATCTCTGATTCCCGGACTCTGATTCCACTCCTCTGATTCCCGGCCTCTTATTCCCAGCATCTGATTCCCGGCCTCTGATTCCCGGCCTCTGATTCCCCGCTTCTGATTCCCTGCCTCTGATTCCCCATCTCTGATTCCGCACATCTGATTCCCTTCCTCTGATTACCCGCCTGTGATTCCCCATCACAGATTCACCACCTCTGATTCCCCACCTCTGATTCCCCATATCTAATTCCCCGCCTCTGTTTGCCCGCCTCTGATTCCCCGCCTCTGTTTCCCCATATCTGATTCCCCGTCTCTGAATCCCCAACTCTGATTCCCTGCCTCTGATTCCCCTGCTCTGATTCCCCGCCTTTGATTCCCCCCGTCTGATTCCCAGCCTCTGAATCCCCGTGTCTGATTTCCTGCCTCTGATTCCCCGCCTCTGATTCCCCATCTCTGATTCCTCTGATTCCCCACATCTGATTCCCCATCTCTGAATCCGCACATCCGATTCCCTGCCTCTGATTCCCCAACTCTGATTCCCCACCTCTGATTCCCCAGCTCTGATTCCCCGCCTCAGATTCATCGCGTCTGATTCCCTGCCTCTGATTCCCCGCCTCTGATTCCCCATCTCTGATTCCCCACCACTGATTCCCCGTGTCTGATTCCCTGCCTCTGATTCCCCGCCTCTGTATCCCAGCCTCTGATTCCCCATTTCTGATTCCCCGCCTCTGATTCCCTGCCTCTGATTCCCCAGCTCTGATTCCCCGCCTTTGATTCCCCCCGTCTGATTCCCAGCCTCTGAATCCCCGTGTCTGATTTCCTGCCTCTGATTCCCCGCCTCTGATTCCCCATCTCTGATTCACCGCCTCTGATTCCCCATCTCTGATTCCCCACCTCTGATTCCCCATATCTGATTCCCTGCCTCTGTTTCCCCGCCTCTGATTCCCCACCTCTGTTTCCCCATATCTGATTCCCCGCCTCTGATTCCCCAACTCTAATACCCCACCTCTGATTCCCCAGCTCTGATTCCCCGCCTCTGATTCCCCGCATCTGATTCCCTGCCTCTGATTCCCCGCCTCTGATTCCAGGCCTCTGATTCCCAGCATCTGATTCCGGCCTCTGATTCCCGGCCTCTGATTCCCTGCTTCTGATTCTGATTCCCTGCCTCTGATTCCCCATCTCTGATTCCGCACATCTGATTCCTTGCCTCTGATTCCCAACCTCTGATTCCCCATATCTGATTCCCCGCCTGGGTTTCCCCGCCTCTGATTCCCCGCCTCTGATTCCCTGCATCCGATTCCCCATATCTGATTCCCCGCCTCTGTTTCACCGCCTCTGATTCCCCGCCTCTGTTTCCCCATATCTGATTCCCGCCTCTGATTCCCAACTATGAATCCCCTCCTCTGATTCCCCAGCTCTGATTCCCTGCCTCTGATTCCCCGCGTTCTATTCCCTGCCTCTGATTCCCCGCCTGTGATTCCCCATCACTGATTCACCACCTCTGATTCCCGACCTCTGATTCCCCATATCTAATTCCCCGCCTCTGTTTGCCCGCCTCTGATTCCCCGCCTCTGTTTCCCCATATCTGATTCCCCGCCTCTGAATCCCCAACTCTGATTCCCTGCCTCAGATTCCCCAGCTCTGATTCCCCGCCTTTGATTCCCCCCGTCTGATTCCCAGCCTCTGAATCCCCGTGTCTGATTTCCTGCCTCTGATTCCCCGCCTCTGATTCCCCATCTCTGATTCACCGCCTCTGATTCCCCACCTCAGATTCCCCCTCTCTGATTCCGCACATCCAATTCCCTGTCTCTGATTCCCCAACTCTGATTCCCCACCTCTGATTCCCCAGCTCTGATTCCCTGCCTCAGATTCCCCGCGTCTGATTCCCTTCCTCTGATTCCCCGCCTCTGATTCCCTGCCTCTGATTCCCCATATCTGATTCCCCGCCTCTGATTCCCCAACTCTGATTCCCCGCTTCTGATTCCCCAGCTCTGAATCCCCGCCTCTGATTCCCCGCGTCTGATTCCCTGCCTCTGATTCCCCGCCTCTGATTCCCGATCTGTGATTCACAACCTCTGATGCCCCACCTCTGATTCCCCATATCTGATTCCCTGCCTCTGTTTCCCCGCCTCTGATTCCCCACCTCTGTTTCCCCATATCTGATTCCCCGCCTCTGATTCCCCAACTCTAATACCCCGCCTCTGATTCCCCAGCTCTGATTCCCCGCCTCTGATTCCCCGCATCTGATTCCCTGCCTCTGATTCCCCGCCTCTGATTCCAGGCCTCTGATTCCCAGAATCTGATTCCGGCCTCTGATTCCCGGCCTCTGATTCCCTGCTTCTGATTCTGATTCCCTGCCTCTGATTCTCCATCTCTGATTCCGCACATCTGATTCCCTGCCTCTGATTCCCCACCTCTGATTCCCCATATCTGATTCCCCACCTCTGTTTCCCCGCCTCTGATTCCCCGCCTCTGTTTCCCAATATCTAAGTCCCCACCTCTGATTCCCCAAATCTGATTCCCCACCTCTGATTCCCCAGCTCTGATTCCCCGCCTCTGATTCCCCGCATCTGATACCCTGCATCTGATTCCAAGCCTCTGATTCCCTGCCTCTGATTCCCAACCTCTGATTCCCCACCTCTGATTCCCCATATCTGATTCCCCACCTCTGTTTCCCCGCCTCGGATTCCCCGCCTCTGTTTCCCCATATCTGATTCCCGGCCTCTGATTCCCCGCCTCTGATTCCCCATATCTGATACCCTGCCTCTGATTCCCCAACTCTGATTCCCCGCCTCTGATTCCCCAGCTCTGAATCCCCGCCTCTGATTCCCCGCGTCTGATTCCCTGCCTCTGATTCCCCGCCTTGATTCCCCATCTCTGATTCACAACCTCTGATTCCCCGCCTCTGATTCCCCGCCTCTGTTTCCCCGCCTCTGATTCCCCGCCTCTGATTCCCCATATCTGATTCCCCGCCTCTGATTGCCCACCTCTGAATCCCAGCCTCTGATTCGCCAGCTCTGATTCCCCGCCTCTGATTGCCCGCATCTGATTCCCTGCCTCTGTTTCCCCGCCTCTGATTCCCCATCTCTGATTCACCGCCTTTGATTCGCCACCTCTGATTCCCCATATCTGATTCCCCACCTCTGTTTCCCCGCCTCTGATTCCCCGCCTCTGATTCTCCATATCTCATTCCCCGCCTCTGAATCCCCATCTCTGATTCCCGGACTCTGATTCCCCTCCTCTGATTCCCGGCCTCTTATACCCAGCATCTGATTCCCGGCCTCTGATTCCCGGCCTCTGATTCCCCGCTTCTGATTCCCTGCCTCTGATTCCCCATCTCTGATTCCGCACATCTGATTCCCTGCCTCTGATTCCCCGCCTGTGATTCCCCATCACTGATTCACCACCTCTGATTCTCCACCTCTGATTCCCCATATCTAAATCCCCGCCTCTGTTTGCCCGCCTCTGATTCCCCGCCTCTGTTTCCCCATATCTGATTCCCCGTCTCTGAATCCCCAACTCTGATTCCCTGCCTCTGATTCCCCTGCTCTGATTCCCCGCCTTTGATTCCCCCCGTCTGATTCCCAGCCTCTGAATCCCCGTGTCTGATTTCCTGCCTCTGATTCCCCGCCTCTGATTCCCCATCTCTGATTCCTCTGATTCCCCACATCTGATTCCCCATCTCTGAATCCGCACATCCGATTCCCTGCCTCTGATTCCCCAACTCTGATTCCCCACCTCTGATTCCCCAGCTCTGATTCCCCGCCTCAGATTCATCGCGTCTGATTCCCTGCCTCTGATTCCCCGCCTCTGATTCCCCATCTCTGATTCCCCACCTCTGATTCCCCGTGTCTGATTCCCTGCCTCTGATTCCCCGCCTCTGAATACCAGCCTCTGATTCCCCATATCTGATTCCCCACCTCTGATTCCCTGCCTCTGATTCCCCAGCTCTGATTCCCCGCCTTTGATTCCCCCCGTCTGATTCCCAGCCTCTGAATCCCCGTGTCTGATTTCCTGCCTCTGATTCCCCGCCTCTGATTCCCCATCTCTGATTCACCGCCTCTGATTCCCCATCTCTGATTCCCCACCTCTGATTCCCCGTGTCTGATTCCCCGTGTCTGATTCCCTGCCTCTGATTCCACGCCTCTGATTCCCCATATCTGATTCCCTGCCACTGATTCCCCGCCTCTGATTCCCCATCTCTGATTCACCACCTCTGATTCCCGGCCTCTGATTGCCCACCTCTGATTCCCCGCCTCTGATTCGACAGCTATGATTCCCCCCCTCTGATTCCCCGCGTCTGATTCCCCGCCTCTGATTCCCCAACTCTAATACCCCGCCTCTGATTCCCCAGCTCTGATTCCCCTCCTCTGATTCCCCGCATCTGATTCCCTGCCTCTGATTCCACGCCTCTGATTCCAGGCCTCTGATTCCCAACCTCTGATTCCCCACCTCTGATTCCCAATATCTGATTCCCCGCCTCTGATTCCCCATCTCTGATTCCGCAAATCTGATTCCTTGCCTCTGATTCCCCACCTCTGATTCCCCATATCTGATTCCCCGCCTGGGTTTCCCCGCCTCTGATTCCCCGCCTCTGTTTCCCAATATCTAAGTCCCCGCCTCTGATTCCCCAAATCTGATTCCCCACCTCTGATTCCCCAGCTCTGATTCCCTGCCTCTGATTCCCCGCATCTGATTCCCTGCATCTGATTCCAAGCCTCTGATTCCCTGCCTCTGATTCACAACCTCTGATTCCCCACCTCTGATTCCCCATATTTGATTCCCCGCCTTTGTTTCCCCGCCTCGGATTCCCCGCCTCTGTTTCCCCATATCTGATTCCCGGCCTCTGATTCCCCGCCTCTGATTCCCCGCCTCTGATTCCCTGCCTCTGATTCCCCATCTCCGATTCCGCACATCTGATTCCCTTCCTCTGATTCCCCGCCTCTGATTTTCCGCCTCTGATTCCCTGCCTCTGATTCCCAACCTCGGATTCCCCACCTCTGATTCCCCATATCTGATTCCCCGCCTCTGTTTCCCCGCCTCTGATTCCCCGCCTCTGATTCCCAACTCTGATTCCCCGCCTCTGATTCCCCAGCTCTGATTCCCCGTGTTTGATTCCCTGCCTCTGATTCCCTGCCTCTGATTCCCTGCCTCTGATTCCCCAGCTCTGATTCCCAATATCTGATTCCCCGCCTCAGTTTCCCGGACTCTGATTCCCTGCCTCTGATTCCCAACCTCTGATTCCACACCTCTGATTCCCCATATCTGATTCCCCGCCTCTATTTCCCCATATCTGATTCCCCGCCTCTGATTCCCCAACTCTGATTCCCCGCCTCTGATTCCCCAGCTCTGATTCCCCGACTCTGATTCCCGGCATCCGATTCCCTGCCTCTGATTCCCCGCCTCTGATTCCCCATCTCTGATTCCCCGCCTCTGATTCCCCGTGTCTGATTCCCTGCCTTTGATTCCCCGCCTCTGATTCCCCGCCTCTGATTCCCTGCCACTGATTCCCTGCCCCTGATTCCCCACCTCTGATTCCCCACATCTGATTCCCCGCCTCTGTTTCCCCGCCTCTGATTCCCCGCCTCTGATTCCCCATATCTGATTCCCTGCCTCTGATTCCCCAACTCTGATTCCCCGCCTCTGATTCCCCAGCTCTGAATCCCCGCCTCTGATTCCCCGCGTCTGATTCCCTGCCTCTGATTCCCCGCCTTGATTCCCCATCTCTGATTCACAACCTCTGATTCCCCACCTCTGATTCCCTATATTTGATTCCCCGCCTCTGATTCCCCGCCTCTAATTGCCCACCTCTGATTCCCAGCCTCTGATTCGCCAGCTCTGATTCCCCGCCTCTGATTCCCCGCATCTGATTCCCTGCCTCTGATTCCCCGCCTCTGAATCCCCATCTCTGATTCACCGCCTTTGATTCGCCACCTCTGATTCCCCATATCTGATTCCCCACCTCTGATTCCCGGCCTCTTACTCCCAGCATCTGATTCCCGGCCTCTGATTCCCGGCCTCTGATTCCCCGCTTCTGATTCTGATTCCCTGCCTCTTATTCCCCATCTCTGATTCCGCACATCTGATTCCCTGCCTCTGATTCCCCACCTCTGATTCCCCATATCTGATTCCCCGCCTCTGTTTCCCCGCCTCTGATTCCCCGCCTCTGTTTCCCTATATCTAATTCCCCACCTCTGATGCCCCAACTCTGATTCACCGCCTCTGATTCCCCAGCTCTGATTCCCCGCCTCTGATTCCCTGCATCCGATTCCCCATATCTGATTCCCCGCCTCTGTTTCACCGCCTCTGATTCCCCGCCTCTGTTTCCCCATATCTGATTCCCGCCTCTGATTCCCAACTATGAATCCCCTCCTCTGATTCCCCAGCTCTGATTCCCTGCCTCTGATTCCCCGCGTTCTATTCCCTGCCTCTGATTCCCCACCTGTGATTCCCCATCACTGATTCACCACCTCTGATTCCCTACCTCTGATTCCCCATATCTAATTCCCCGCCTCTGTTTGCCCGCCTCTGATTCCCCGCCTCTGTTTCCCCATATCTGATTCCCCGCCTCTGAATCCCCAACTCTGATTCCCTGCCTCAGATTCCCCAGCTCTGATTCCCCGCCTTTGATTCCCCCCGTCTGATTCCCAGCCTCTGAATCCCCGTGTCTGATTTCCTGCCTCTGATTCCCCGCCTCTGATTCCCCATCTCTGATTCACCGCCTCTGATTCCCCACCTCAGATTCCCCCTCTCTGATTCCGCACATCCAATTCCCTGCCTCTGATTCCCCAGCTCTGATTCCCCGCCTCAGATTCCCCGCGTCTGATTCCCTTCCTCTGATTCCCCGCCTCTGATTCCCTGCCTCTGATTCCCCATATCTGATTCCCCGCCTCTGATTCCCCAACTCTGATTCCCCGCTTCTGATTCCCCAGCTCTGAATCCCCGCCTCTGATTCCCCGCGTCTGATTCCCTGCCTCTGATTCCCCGCCTCTGATTCCCCATCTGTGATTCACAACCTCTGATGCCCCACCTCTGATTCCCCATATCTGATTCCCTGCCTCTGTTTCCCCGCCTCTGTTTCCCCACCTCTGTTTCCCCATATCTGATTCCCCGCCTCTGATTCCCCAACTCTAATACCCCGCCTCTGATTCCCCATCTCTGATTCCCCGCCTCTGATTCCCCGCATCTGATTCCCTGCCTCTGATTCCCCGCCTCTGATTCCAGGCCTCTGATTCCCAGAATCTGATTCCGGCCTCTGATTCCCGGCCTCTGATTCCCTGCTTCTGATTCTGATTCCCTGCCTCTGATTCCCCATCTCTGATTCCGCACATCTGATTCCCTGCCTCTGATTCCCCACCTCTGATTCCCCATATCTGATTCCCCGCCTCTGTTTCCCCGCCTCTGATTCCCCGCCTCTGATTCCCCATCTCTGATTCACCGCCTTTGATTCGCCACCTCTGATTCCCCATATCTGATTCCCCACCTCTGTTTCCCCGCCTCTGATTCCCCGCCTCTGATTCTCCATATCTCATTCCCCGCCTCTGAATCCCCATCTCTGATTCCCGGACTCTGATTCCCCTCCTCTGATTCCCGGCCTCTTATTCCCAGCATCTGATTCCCGGCCTCTGATTCCCGGCCTCTGATTCCCCGCTTCTGATTCCCTGCCTCTGATTCCCCATCTCTGATTCCGCACATCTGATTCCCTGCCTCTGATTCCCCACCTGTGATTCCCCATCACTGATTCACCACCTCTGATTCCCCACCTCTGATTCCCCATATTTAATTCCCCGCCTCTGTTTGCCCGCCTCTGATTCCCCGCCTCTGTTTCCCCATATCTGATTCCCCGTCTCTGAATCCCCAACTCTGATTCCCTGCCTCTGTTTCCCCTGCTCTGATTCCCCGCCTTTGATTCCCCCCGTCTGATTCCCAGCCTCTGAATCCCCGTGTCTGATTTCCTGCCTCTGATTCCCCGCCTCTGATTCCCCATCTCTGATTCCTCTGATTCCCCACATCTGATTCCCCATCTCTGAATCCGCACATCCGATTCCCTGCCTCTGATTCCCCAACTCTGATTCCCCACCTCTGATTCCCCAGCTCTGATTCCCCGCCTCAGATTCATCGCGTCTGATTCCCTGCCTCTGATTCCCCGCCTCTGATTCCCCATCTCTGATTCCCCACCTCTGATTCCCCGTGTCTGATTCCCTGCCTCTGATTCCCCGCCTCTGAATCCCAGCCTCTGATTCCCCATTTCTGATTACCAGCCTCTGAATCCCCGTGTCTGATTTCCTGCCTCTGATTCCCCGCCTCTGATTCCCCATCTCTGATTCACCGCCTCTGATTCCCCATCTCTGATTCCCCACCTCTGATTCCCCATATCTGATTCCTTGCCTCTGTTTCCCCGCCTCTGATTCCCCACCTCTGTTTCCCCATATCTGATTCCCCGCCTCTGATTCCCCAACTCTAATACCCCACCTCTGATTCCCCAGCTCTGATTCCCCGCCTCTGATTCCCCGCATCTGATTCCCTGCCTCTGATTCCCCGCCTCTGATTCCAGGCCTCTGATTCCCAGCATCTGATTCCGGCCTCTGATTCCCGGCCTCTGATTCCCTGCTTCTGATTCTGATTCCCTGCCTCTGATTCCCCATCTCTGATTCCGCACATCTGATTCCTTGCCTCTGATTCCCCACCTCTGATTCCCCATATCTGATTCCCCGCCTGGGTTTCCCCGCCTCTGATTCCCCGCCTCTGTTTCGCAATATCTAAGTCCCCGCCTCTGATTCCCCAAATCTGATTCCCCACCTCTGATTCCCCAGCTCTGATTCCCCGCCTCTGATTCCCCGCATCTGATTCCCTGCATCTGATTCCAAGCCTCTGATTCCCTGCCTCTGATTCCCAACCTCTGATTCCCCACCTCTGATTCCCCATATCTGATTCCCCGCCTCTGTTTCCCCGCCTCGGATTCCCCGCCTCTGTTTCCCCATATCTGATTCCCGGCCTGTGATTCCCCGCCTCTGATTCCCCGCCTCAGATTCCCTGCCTCTGATTCCCCATCTCCGATTCTGCACATCTGATTCCCTTTCTCTGATTCCCCGCCTCTGATTCCCCGCCTCTGATTCCCTGCCTCTGATTCCCAACCTCGGATTCCCCACCTCTGATTCCCCATATCTGATTCCCCGCCTCTGTTTCCCCGACTCTGATTCCCCGCCTCTGATTCCAAACTCTGATTCCCCGCCTCTGATTCCCCAGCTCTGATTCCCCGTGTTTGATTCCCTGCCTCTGATTCCCTGCCCTGATTCCCCATCTCTGTTTCACCACCTTTGATTCGCCACCTCTGATTCCCCATATCTGATTCCCCGCCTCTGTTTCCCCGACTCTGATTCCCTGCCTCTGATTCCCAACCTCTGATTCCACACCTCTGATTCCCCATATCTGATTCCCCGCCTCTATTTCCCCATATCTGATTCCCCGCCTCTGATTCCCCAACTCTGATTCCCCGCCTCTGATTCCCCAGCTCTGATTCCCCGACTCTGATTCCCGGAGTCCGATTCTCTGCGTCTGATTCCCCGCCTCTGATTCCCCATCTCTGATTCCCCGCCTCCGATTCCCCGTGTCTGATTCCCTGCCTCTGATTCCCCGCCTCTGATTCCCCGCCTCTGATTCCCTGCCACTGATTCCCTGCCCCTGATTCCCCAATTCTGATTCCCCATATCTGATTCCCCGCCTCTGTTTCCCCGCCTCTGATTCCCCATATCTGATTCCCTGCCTCTGATTCCCAAACTCTGATTCACCGCCTCTGATTCCCCAGCTCTGAATCCCCGCCTCTGATTCCCCGCGTCTGATTCCCTGCCTCCGATTCCCCGCCTTGATTCCCCATCTCTGATTCACAACCTCTGATTCCCCACCTCTGATTCCCTATATTTGATTCCCCGCCTCTGTTTCCCCGCCTCTGATTCGCAACCTCTAATTCCCCACCTCTGATTCCCCATATCTGATTCCCCGCCTCTGTTACCCTGCCTCTGATTCCCGGCCTCTGTTTCCCCATATCTGATTCCCCTCCTCTGATTCCCCAACTCTGATTCCCCGCCTCTGATTCCCCAGCTCTGATTCCCCGCCTTTTATTCCCGGCCTCTGATTCCCTGCCACTGATTCCCCGCACCTGATTCCCCACCTCTGATTCCCCATATCTGATTCCCCGCCTCTGTTTCCCCAGCTCTGATTCCCCACCTCTGATTCCCCAGCTCTGATTCCCTGCCACTGATTCCCCGCCCCTGATTCGCCACCTCTGATTTCCCATATCTGATTCCCCGCCTCTGTTTCCCCAGCTCTGATTCCCTGCCTCTGATTCCCTGCCCTGATTCCCCATCTCTGTTTCACCGCCTTTGATTCGCCACCTCTGATTCCCCATATCTGATTCCCCGCCTCTGTTTCCCCCCCTCTGATTCCCTGCCTCTGATTCCCAACCTCTGATTCCCCGCCTCTATTTCCCCATATCTGATTCCCCGCCTCTGATTCCCCAACTCTGATTCCCCGCCTCTGATTCCCCAGCTCTGATTCCCCGCCTCTGATTCCCGGCGTCCGATTCCCTGCCTCTGATTCCCCGACTCTGATTCCATATCTCTGATTCTCCATATCTGATTCCCCACCTCTGAATCCCCATCTCTGATTCCCGGACTCTGATTCCCCTCCTCTGATTCCCGGCCTCTTATTCCCGGCATCTGATTCCTGGCCTCTGATTCCCGGCCTCTGATTCCCCGCTTCTGATTCTGATTCCCTGCCTCTGATTCCCCATCTCTGATTCCGCACATCTGATTCCCTGCCTCTGATTCCCCACCTCTGATTCCCCATATCTGATTCCCCGCCTCTGTTTCCCCGCCTCTGATTCCCCGCCTCTGTTTCCCTATATCTAATTCCCCACCTCTGATGCCCCAACTCTGATTCCCCGCCTCTGATTCCCCAGCTCTGATTCCCCGCCTCTGATTCCCTGCATCCGATTCCCCATATCTGATTCCCCGCCTCTGTTTCCCCGCCTCTGATTCCCCGCCTCTGTTTCCCCATATCTGATTCCCGCCTCTGATTCCCAACTATGATTCCCCGCCTCTGATTCCCCAGCTCTGATTTCCTGCCTCTGATTCCCCGCGTTCTATTCCCTGCCTCTGATTCCCCGCCTGTGATTCCCCATCACTGATTCACCACCTCTGATTCCCTACCTCTGTTTCCCCGCCTCTGATTCCCCACCTCTCTTTCCCCATATCTGATTCCCCGCCTCTGATTCCCCAACTCTAATACCCCGCCTCTGATTCCCCATCTCTGATTCCCCGCCTCTGATTCCCCGCATCTGATTCCCTGCCTCTGATTCCCCGCCTCTGATTCCAGGCCTCTGATTCCCAGAATCTGATTCCGGCCTCTGATTCCCGGCCTCTGATTCCCTGCTTCTGATTGTGATTCCCTGCCTCTGATTCCCCATCTCTGATTCCGCACATCTGATTCCCTGCCTCTGATTCCCCACCTCTGATTCCCCATATCTGATTCCCCGCCTCTGTTTCCCCGCCTCTGATTCCCCGCCTCTGTTTCCCAATATCTAAGTCCCCACCTCTGATTCCCCAAATCTGATTCCCCACCTCTGATTCCCCAGCTCTGATTCCCCGCCTCTGATTCCCCGCATCTGATACCCTGCATCTGATTCCAAGCCTCTGATTCCCTGCCTCTGATTCCCAACCTCTGATTCCCCACCTCTGATTCCCCATATCTGATTCCCCGCCTCTGTTTCCCCGCCTCGGATTCCCCGCCTCTGTTTCCCCATATCTGATTCCCGGCCTCTGATTCCCCGCCTCTGATTCCCCATATCTGATACCCTGCCTCTGATTCCCCAACTCTGATTCCCCGCCTCTGATTCCCCAGCTCTGAATCCACGCCTCTGATACCCCGCGTCTGATTCCCTGCCTCTGATTCCCCGCCTTGATTCCCCATCTCTGATTCACAACCTCTGATTCCCCGCCTCTGATTCCCCGCCTCTGTTTCCCCGCCTCTGATTCCCCGCCTCTGATTCCCCATATCTGATTCCCCGCCTCTGATTGCCCACCTCTGATTCCCAGCCTCTGATTCGCCAGCTCTGATTCCCCGCCTCTGATTGCCCGCATCTGATTCCCTGCCTCTGATTCCCCGCCTCTGATTCCCCATCTCTGATTCACCGCCTTTGATTCGCCACCTCTGATTCCCCATATCTGATTCCCCACCTCTGTTTCCCCGCCTCTGATTCCCCGCCTCTGATTCTCCATATCTCATTCCCCGCCTCTGAATCCCCATCTCTGATTCCCGGACTCTGATTCCCCTCCTCTGATTCCCGGCCTCTTATTCCCAGCATCTGATTCCCGGCCTCTGATTCCCGGCCTCTGATTCCCCGCTTCTGATTCCCTGCCTCTGATTCCCCATCTCTGATTCCGCACATCTGATTCCCTGCCTCTGATTCCCCACCTGTGATTCCCCATCACTGATTCACCACCTCTGATTCCCCACCTCTGATTCCCCATATCTAATTCCCCGCCTCTGTTTGCCCGTCTCTGATTCCCCGCCTCTGTTTCCCCATATCTGATTCCCCGTCTCTGAATCCCCAACTCTGATTCCCTGCCTCTGATTCCCCTGCTCTGATTCCCCGCCTTTGATTCCCCCCGTCTGATTCCCAGCCTCTGAATCCCCGTGTCTGATTTCCTGCCTCTGATTCCCCGCCTCTGATTCCCCATCTCTGATTCCTCTGATTCCCCACATCTGATTCCCCATCTCTGAATCCGCACATCCGATTCCCTGCCTCTGATTCCCCAACTCTGATTCCCCACCTCTGATTCCCCAGCTCTGATTCCCCGCCTCAGATTCATCGCGTCTGATTCCCTGCCTCTGATTCCCCGCCTCTGATTCCCCATCTCTGATTCCCCACCTCTGATTCCCCGTGTCTGATTCCCTGCCTCTGATTCCCCGCCTCTGAATCCCAGCCTCTGATTCCCCATTTCTGATTCCCCGCCTCTGATTCCCTGCCTCTGATTCCCCAGCTCTGATTCCCCGCCTTTGATTCCCCCCGTCTGATTACCAGCCTCTGAATCCCCGTGTCTGATTTCCTGCCTCTGATTCCCCGCCTCTGATTCCCCATCTCTGATTCACCGCCTCTGATTCCCCATCTCTGATTCCCCACCTCTGATTCCCCATATCTGATTCCCTGCCTCTGTTTCCCCGCCTCTGATTCCCCACCTCTGTTTCCCCATATCTGATTCCCCGCCTCTGATTCCCCAACTCTAATACCCCACCTCTGATTCCCCAGCTCTGATTCCCCGCCTCTGATTCCCCGCATCTGATTCCCTGCCTCTGATTCCCCGCCTCTGATTCCAGGCCTCTGATTCCCAGCATCTGATTCCGGCCTCTGATTCCCGGCCTCTGATTCCCTGCTTCTGATTCTGATTCCCTGCCTCTGATTCCCCATCTCTGATTCCGCACATCTGATTCCTTGCCTCTGATTCCCCACCTCTGATTCCCCATATCTGTTTCCCCGCCTGGGTTTCCCCGCCTCTGATTCCCCGCCTCTGTTTCCCAATATCTAAGTCCCCGCCTCTGATTCCCCAAATCTGATTCCCCACCTCTGATTCCCCAGCTCTGATTCCCCGCCTCTGATTCCCCGCATCTGATTCCCTGCATCTGATTCCAAGCCTCTGATTCCCTGCCTCTGATTCCCAACCTCTGATTCCCCACCTCTGATTCCCCATATCTGATTCCCCGCCTCTGTTTCCCCGCCTCGGATTCCCCGCCTCTGTTTCCCCATATCTGATTCCCGGCCTCTGATTCCCCGCCTCTGATTCCCCGCCTCTGATTCCCTGCCTCTGATTCCCCATCTCCGATTCTTCACATCTGATTCCCTTCCTCTGATTCCCCGCCTCTGATTCCCCGCATCTGATTCCCTGCCTCTGATTCCCAACCTCGGATTCCCCACCTCTGATTCCCCATATCTGATTCCCCGCCTCTGTTTCCCCGACTCTGATTCCCCGCCTCTGATTCCCAACTCTGATTCCCCGCCTCTGATTCCCCAGCTCTGATTCCCCGTGTTTGATTCCCTGCCTCTGATTCCCTGCCCTGATTCCCCATCTCTGTTTCACCACCTTTGATTCGCCACCTCTGATTCCCCATATCTGATTCCCCGCCTCTGTTTCCCCGACTCTGATTCCCTGCCTCTGATTCCCAACCTCTGATTCCACACCTCTGATTCCCCATATCTGATTCCCCGCCTCTATTTCCCCATATCTGATTCCCCGCCTCTGATTCCCCAACTCTGATTCCCCGCCTCTGATTCCCCAGCTCTGATTCCCCGACTCTGATTCCCGGAGTCCGATTCCCTGCCTCTGATTCCCCGCCTCTGATTCCCCATCTCTGATTCCCCGCCTCCGATTCCCCGTGTCTGATTCCCTGCCTCTGATTCCCCGCCTCTGATTCCCCGCCTCTGATTCCCTGCCACTGATTCCCTGCCCCTGATTCCCCAATTCTGATTCCCCATATCTGATTCCCCGCCTCTGTTTCCCCGCCTCTGATTCCCCATATCTGATTCCCTACCTCTGATTCCCAAACTCTGATTCACCGCCTCTGATTCCCCAGCTCTGAATCCCCGCCTCTGATTCCCCGCGTCTGATTCCCTGCCTCCGATTCCCCGCCTTGATTCCCCATCTCTGATTCACAACCTCTGATTCCCCACCTCTGATTCCCTATATTTGATTCCCCGCCTCTGTTTCCCCGCCTCTGATTCGCAACCTCTAATTCCCCACCTCTGATTCCCCATATCTGATTCCCCGCCTCTGTTACCCTGCCTCTGATTCCCGGCCTCTGTTTCCCCATATCTGATTCCCCTCCTCTGATTCCCCAACTCTGATTCCCCGCCTCTGATTCCCCAGCTCTGATTCCCCGCCTTTTATTCCCGGCCTCTGATTCCCTGCCACTGATTCCCCGCCCCTGATTCCCCACCTCTGATTCCCCATATCTGATTCCCCGCCTCTGTTTCCCCAGCTCTGATTCCCCACCTCTGATTCCCCAGCTCTGATTCCCTGCCACTGATTCCCCGCCCCTGATTCCCCACCTCTGATTTTCCATATCTGATTCCCCGCCTCTGTTTCCCCAGCTCTGATTCCCTGCCTCTGATTCCCTGCCCTGATTCCCCATCTCTGTTTCACCGCCTTTGATTCGCCACCTCTGATTCCCCATATCTGATTCCCCGCCTCTGTTACCCCGCCTCTGATTCCCTGCCTCTGATTCCCAACCTCTGATTCCACACCTCTGATTCCCCATATCTGATTCCCCGCCTCTATTTCCCCATATCTGATTCCCCGCCTCTGATTCCCCAACTCTGATTCCCCGCCTCTGATTCCCCAGCTCTGATTCCCCTCCTCTGATTCCCGGCCTCTTATTCCCAGCATCTGATTCCTGGCCTCTGATTCCCGGCCTCTGATTCCCCGCTTCTGATTCTGATTCCCTGCCTCTGATTCCCCATCTCTGATTCCGCACATCTGATTCCCTGCCTCTGATTCCCCACCTCTGATTCCCCATATCTGATTCCCCGCCTCTGTTTCCCCACCTCTGATTCCCCGCCTCTGTTTCCCTATATCTAATTCCCCACCTCTGATGCCCCAACTCTGATTCCCCGCCTCTGATTCCCCAGCTCTGATTCCCCGCCTCTGATTCCCTGCATCCGATTCCCCATATCTGATTCCCCGCCTCTGTTTCCCCGCCTCTGATTCCCCGCCTCTGTTTCCCCATATCTGATTCCCGCCTCTGATTCCCAACTATGATTCCCCGCCTCTGATTCCCCAGCTCTGATTCCCTGCCTCTGATTCCCCGCGTTCTATTCCCTGCCTCTGATTCCCTGCCTGTGATTCCCCATCACTGATTCACCACCTCTGATTCCCTACCTCTGGTTCCCCATATCTAATTCCCCGCCTCTGTTTGCCCGCCTCTGATTCCCCGCCTCTGTTTCCCCATATCTGATTCCCCGCCTCTGAATCCCCAACTCTGATTCCCTGCCTCAGATTACCCAGCTCTGATTCCCCGCCTTTGATTCCCCCCGTCTGATTCCCAGCCTCTGATTCCCCGTGTCTGATTTCCTGCCTCTGATTCCCCGCCTCTGATTCCCCATCTCTGATTCACCGCCTCTGATTCCCCACCTCTGATTCCCCATCTCTGATTCCGCACATCCAATTCCCTGCCTCTGATTCCCCAACTCTGATTCCCCACCTCTGATTCCCCAGCTCTGATTCCCCGCCTCAGATTCCCCGCGTCTGATTCCCTGCCTCTGATTCCCCGCCTCTGATTCCCTGCCTCTGATTCCCCATATCTGATTCCCCGCCTCTGATTCCCCAACTCTGATTCCCCGCTTCTGATTCCCCAGCTCTGAATCCCCGCCTCTGATTCCCCGCATCTGATTCCCTGCCTCTGATTCCCCGCCTCTGATTCCCCATCTGTGATTCACAACCTCTGATGCCCCACCTCTGATTCCCCATATCTGATTCCCCGCCTCTGTTTCCCCGCCTCTGATTCCCCGCCTCTGATTCCCCATATCTGATTCTCCGCCTCTGATTGCCCACCTCTGATTCCCCGCATCTGATACCCTGCCTCTGATTCCCCGCCTCTGATTCCCCATCTCTGATTCACCACCTCTGATTCCCGGCCTCTGATTCCCCATCTCTGATTCCGCACATCCGATTCCCTGCCTATGATTCCCCACCTCTGATTCCCCGCCTCTGATTCCCCATATCTGATTCCCTGCCTCTGTTTCCCCGCCTCTGATTCCCTACCTCTGTTTCCCCATATCTGATTCCCCGCCTCCGATTCCCCAACTCTAATACCCCGCCTCTGATTCCCCAGCTCTGATTCCCCGCCTCTGATTCCCCGCATCTGATTCCCTGCCTCTGATTCCCCGCCTCTGATTCCAGGCCTCTGATTCCCAGCATCTGATTCCGGCCTCTGATTCCCGGCCTCTGATTCCCTGCTTCTGATTCTGTTTCCCTGCCTCTGATTCCCCATCTCTGATTCCGCACATCTGATTCCCTGCCTCTGATTCCCCACCTCTGATTCCCCATATCTGATTCCCCGCCTCTGTTTCCCCGCCAATGATTCCCCGCCTCTGTTTCCCAATATCTAAGTCCCCACCTCTGATTCCCCAAATCTGATTCCCCACCTCTGATTCCCCAGCTATGATTCCCCGCCTCTGATTCCCCGCATCTGATTCCCTGCATCTGATTCCAAGCCTCTGATTCCCTGCCTCTGATTCCCAACCTCTGATTCCCCACCTCTGATTCCCCATCTCCGATTCCGCACATCTGATTCCCGCCTCTGATTCCCAACTATGATTCCCCGCCTCTGATTCCCCAGCTCTGATTCCCTGCCTCTGATTCCCCGCGTTCTATTCCATGCCTCTGATTCCCCGCCTGTGATTCCCCATCACTGATTCACCACCTCTGATTCCCTACCTCTGTTTCCCCGCCTCTGATTCCCCACCTCTGTTTCCCCATATCTGATTCCCCGCCTCTGATTCCCCAACTCTAATACCCCGCCTCTGATTCCCCATCTCTGATTCCCCGCCTCTGATTCCCCGCATCTGATTCCCTGCCTCTGATTCCCCGCCTCTGATTCCAGGCCTCTGATTCCCAGAATCTGATTCCGGCCTCTGATTCCTGGCCTCTGATTCCCTGCTTCTGATTCTGATTCCCTGCCTCTGATTCCCCATCTCTGATTCCGCACATCTGATTCCCTGCCTCTGATTCCCCACCTCTGATTCCCCATATCTGATTCCCCGCCTCTGTTTCCCCGCCTCTGATTCCCCGCCTCTGTTTCCCAATATCTAAGTCCCCACCTCTGATTCCCCAAATCTGATTCCCCACCTCTGATTCCCCAGCTCTGATTCCCCGCCTCTGATTCCCCGCATCTGATACCCTGCATCTGATTCCAAGCCTCTGATTCCCTGCCTCTGATTCCCAACCTCTGATTCCCCACCTCTGATTCCCCATATCTGATTCCCCGCCTCTGTTTCCCCGCCTCGGATTCCCCGCCTCTGTTTCCCCATATCTGATTCCCGGCCTCTGATTCCCCGCCTCTGATTCCCCATATCTGATACCCTGCCTCAGATTCCCCAACTCTGATTCCCCGCCTCTGATTCCCCAGCTCTGAATCCCCGCCTCTGATACCCCGCGTCTGATTCCCTGCCTCTGATTCCCCGCCTTGATTCCCCATCTCTGATTCACAACCTCTGATTCCCCGCCTCTGATTCCCCGCCTCTGTTTCCCCGCCTCTGATTCCCCGCCTCTGATTCCCCATATCTGATTCCCCGCCTCTGATTGCCCACCTCTGATTCCCAGCCTCTGATTCGCCAGCTCTGATTCCCCGCCTCTGATTGCCCGCATCTGATTCCCTGCCTCTGATTCCCCGCCTCTGATTCCCCATCTCTGATTCACCGCCTTTGATTCGCCACCTCTGATTCCCCATATCTGATTCCCCACCTCTGTTTCCCCGCCTCTGATTCCCCGCCTCTGATTCTCCATATCTCATTCCCCGCCTCTGAATCCCCATCTCTGATTCCCGGACTCTGATTCCCCTCCTCTGATTCCCGGCCTCTTATTCCCAGCATCTGATTCCCGGCCTCTGATTCCCGGCCTCTGATTCCCCGCTTCTGATTCCCTGCCTCTGATTCCCCATCTCTGATTCCGCACATCTGATTCCCTGCCTCTGATTCCCCACCTGTGATTCCCCATCACTGATTCACCACCTCTGATTCCCCACCTCTGATTCCCCATATCTAATTCCCCGCCTCTGTTTGCCCGCCTCTGATTCCCCGCCTCTGTTTCCCCATATCTGATTCCCCGTCTCTGAATCCCCAACTCTGATTCCCTGCCTCTGATTCCCCTGCTCTGATTCCCCGCCTTTGATTCCCCCCGTCTGATTCCCAGCCTCTGAATCCCCGTGTCTGATTTCCTGCCTCTGATTCCCCGCCTCTGATTCCCCATCTCTGATTCCTCTGATTCCCCACATCTGATTCCCCATCTCTGAATCCGCACATCCGATTCCCTGCCTCTGATTCCCCAACTCTGATTCCCCACCTCTGATTCCCCAGCTCTGATTCCCCGCCTCAGATTCATCGCGTCTGATTCCCTGCCTCTGATTCCCCGCCTCTGATTCCCCATCTCTGATTCCCCACCTCTGATTCCCCGTGTCTGATTCCCTGCCTCTGATTCCCCGCCTCTGAATCCCAGCCTCTGATTCCCCATTTCTGATTCCCCGCCTCTGATTCCCTGCCTCTGATTCCCCAGCTCTGATTCCCCGCCTTTGATTCCCCCCGTCTGATTACCAGCCTCTGAATCCCCGTGTCTGATTTCCTGCCTCTGATTCCCCGCCTCTGATTCCCCATCTCTGATTCACCGCCTCTGATTCCCCATCACTGATTCCCCACCTCTGATTCCCCATATCTGATTCCCTGCCTCTGTTTCCCCGCCTCTGATTCCCCACCTCTGTTTCCCCATATCTGATTCCCCGCCTCTGATTCCCCAACTCTAATACCCCACCTCGGATTCCCCAGCTCTGATTCCCCGCCTCTGATTCCCCGCATCTGATTCCCTGCCTCTGATTCCCCGCCTCTGATTCCAGGCCTCTGATTCCCAGCATCTGATTCCGGCCTCTGATTCCCGGCCTCTGATTCCCTGCTTCTGATTCTGATTCCCTGCCTCTGATTCCCCATCTCTGATTCCGCACATCTGATTCCTTGCCTCTGATTCCCCACCTCTGATTCCCCATATCTGATTCCCCGCCTGGGTTTCCCCGCCTCTGATTCCCCGCCTCTGTTTCCCAATATCTAAGTCCCCGCCTCTGATTCCCCTAATCTGATTCCCCACCTCTGATTCCCCAGCTCTGATTCCCCGCCTCTGATTCCCCGCATCTGATTCCCTGCATCTGATTCCAAGCCTCTGATTCCCTGCCTCTGATTCCCAACCTCTGATTCCCCACCTCTGATTCCCCATATCTGATTCCCCGCCTCTGTTTCCCCGCCTCGGATTCCCCGCCTCTGTTTCCCCATATCTGATTCCCGGCCTCTGATTCCCCGCCTCTGATTCCCCGCCTCTGATTCCCTGCCTCTGATTTCCCATCTCCGATTCTTCACATCTGATTCCCTTCCTCTGATTCCCCGCCTCTGATTCCCCGCCTCTGATTCCCTGCCTCTGATTCCCAACCTCGGATTCCCCACCTCTGATTCCCCATATCTGATTCCCCGCCTCTGTTTCCCCGACTCTGATTCCCCGCCTCTGATTCCCAACTCTGATTCCCCGCCTCTGATTCCCCAGCTCTGATTCCCCGTGTTTGATTCCCTGCCTCTGATTCCCTGCCCTGATTCCCCATCTCTGTTTCACCACCTTTGATTCGCCACCTCTGATTCCCCATATCTGATTCCCCGCCTCTGTTTCCCCGACTCTGATTCCCTGCCTCTGATTCCCAACCTCTGATTCCACACCTCTGATTCCCCATATCTGATTCCCCGCCTCTATTTCCCCATATCTGATTCCCCGCCTCTGATTCCCCAACTCTGATTCCCCGCCTCTGATTCCCCAGCTCTGATTCCCCGACTCTGATTCCCGGAGTCCGATTCCCTGCCTCTGATTCCCCGCCTCTGATTCCCCATCTCTGATTCCCCGCCTCCGATTCCCCGTGTCTGATTCCCTGCCTCTGATTCACCGCCTCTGATTCCCCGCCTCTGATTCCCTGCCACTGATTCCCTGCCCCTGATTCCCCAATTCTGATTCCCCATATCTGATTCCCCGCCTCTGTTTCCCCGCCTCTGATTCCCCATATCTGATTCCCTACCTCTGATTCCCAAACTCTGATTCACCGCCTCTGATTCCCCAGCTCTGAATCCCCGCCTCTGATTCCCCGCGTCTGATTCCCTGCCTCCGATTCCCCGCCTTGATTCCCCATCTCTGATTCACAACCTCTGATTCTCCACCTCTGATTCCCTATATTTGATTCCCCGCCTCTGTTTCCCCGCCTCTGATTCGCAACCTCTAATTCCCCACCTCTGATTCCCCATATCTGATTCCCCGCCTCTGTTACCCTGCCTCTGATTCCCGGCCTCTGTTTCCCCATATCTGATTCCCCTCCTCTGATTCCCCAACTCTGATTCCCCGCCTCTGATTCCCCAGCTCTGATTCCCCGCCTTTTATTCCCGGCCTCTGATTCCCTGCCACTGATTCCCCGCCCCTGATTCCCCACCTCTGATTCCCCATATCTGATTCCCCGCCTCTGTTTCCCCAGCTCTGATTCCCCACCTCTGATTCCCCAGCTCTGATTCCCTGCCACTGATTCCCCGCCCCTGATTCCCCACCTCTGATTTTCCATATCTGATTCCCCGCCTCTGTTTCCCCAGCTCTGATTCCCTGCCTCTGATTCCCTGCCCTGATTCCCCATCTCTGTTTCACCGCCTTTGATTCGCCACCTCTGATTCCCCATATCTGATTCCCCGCCTCTGTTTCCCCGCCTCTGATTCCCTGCCTCTGATTCCCAACCTCTGATTCCACACCTCTGATTCCCCATATCTGATTCCCCGCCTCTATTTCCCCATATCTGATTCCCCGCCTCTGATTCCCCAACTCTGATTCCCCGCCTCTGATTCCCCAGCTCTGATTCCCCGCCTCTGATTCCCGGCGTCCGATTCCCTGCCTCTGATTCCCCGACTCTGATTCCATATCTCTGATTCTCCATATCTGATTCCCCGCCTCTGAATCCCCATCTCTGATTCCCGGACTCGGATTCCCCTCCTCTGATTCCCGGCCTCTTATTCCCAGCATCTGATTCCTGGCCTCTGATTCCCGGCCTCTGATTCCCCGCTTCTGATTCTGATTCCCTGCCTCTGATTCCCCATCTCTGATTCCGCACATCTGATTCCCTGCCTCTGATTCCCCACCTCTGATTCCCCATATCTGATTCCCCGCCTCTGTTTCCCCACCTCTGATTCCCCGCCTCTGTTTCCCTATATCTAATTCCCCACCTCTGATGCCCCAACTCTGATTCCCCGCCTCTGATTCCCCAGCTCTGATTCCCCGCCTCTGATTCCCTGCATCCGATTCCCCATATCTGATTCCCCGCCTCTGTTTCCCAGCCTCTGATTCCCCGCATCTGTTTCCCCATATCTGATTCCCGCCTCTGATTCCCAACTATGATTCCCCGCCTCTGATTCCCCAGCTCTGATTCCCTGCCTCTGATTCCCCGCGTTCTATTCCCTGCCTCTGATTCCCTGCCTGTGATTCCCCATCACTGATTCACCACCTCTGATTCCCTACCTCTGGTTCCCCATATCTAATTCCCCGCCTCTGTTTGCCCGCCTCTGATTCCCCGCCTCTGTTTCCCCATATCGGATTCCCCGCCTCTGAATCCCCAACTCTGATTCCCTGCCTCAGATTACCCAGCTCTGATTCCCCGCCTTTGATTCCCCCCGTCTGATTCCCAGCCTCTGAATCCCCGTGTCTGATTTCCTGCCTCTGATTCCCCGCCTCTGATCCCCATCTCTGATTCACCGCCTCTGATTCCCCACCTCTGATTCCCCATCTCTGATTCCGCACATCCAATTCCCTGCCTCTGATTCCCCAACTCTGATTCCCCACCTCTGATTCCCCAGCTCTGATTCCCCGCCTCAGATTCCCCGCGTCTGATTCCCTGCCTCTGATTCCCCGCCTCTGATTCCCTGCCTCTGATTCCCCATATCTGATTCCCCGCCTCTGATTCCCCAACTCTGATTCCCCGCCTCTGATTCCCCAGCTCTGAATCCCCGCCTCTGATTCCCCGCATCTGATTCCCTGCCTCTGATTCCCCGCCTCTGATTCCCCATCTGTGATTCACAACCTCTGATGCCCCACCTCTGATTCCCCATATCTGATTCCCCGCCTCTGTTTCCCCGCCTCTGATTCCCCGCCTCTGATTCCCCATATCTGATTCTCCGCCTCTGATTGCCCACCTCTGATTCCCCGCATCTGATACCCTGCCTCTGATTCCCCGCCTCTGATTCCCCATCTCTGATTCACCACCTATGATTCCCGGCCTCTGATTCCCCATCTCTGATTCCGCACATCCGATTCCCTGCCTATGATTCCCCACCTCTGATTCCCCGCCTCTGATTCCCCATATCTGATTCCCTGCCTCTGTTTCCCCGCCTCTGATTCCCTACCTCTGTTTCCCCATATCTGATTCCCCGCCTCCGATTCCCCAACTCTAATACCCCGCCTCTGATTCCCCAGCTCTGATTCCCCGCCTCTGATTCCCCGCATCTGATTCCCTGCCTCTGATTCCCCGCCTCTGATTCCAGGCCTCTGATTCCCAGCATCTGATTCCGGCCTCTGATTCCCGGTCTCTGATTCCCTGCTTCTGATTCTGTTTCCCTGCCTCTGATTCCCCATCTCTGATTCCGCACATCTGATTCCCTGCCTCTGATTCCCCACCTCTGATTCCCCATATCTGATTCCCCGCCTCTGTTTCCCCGCCAATGATTCCCCGCCTCTGTTTCCCAATATCTAAGTCCCCACCTCTGATTCCCCAAATCTGATTCCCCACCTCTGATTCCCCAGCTATGATTCCCCGCCTCTGATTCCCCGCATCTGATTCCCTGCATCTGATTCCAAGCCTCTGATTCCCTGCCTCTGATTCCCAACCTCTGATTCCCCACCTCTGATTCGCCATATCTGATTCCCCGACTCTGTTTCCCCGCCTCGGATTCCCCGCCTCAGTTTCCCCATATCTGATTCCCGGCCTCTGATTCCCCGCCTCTGATTCCCCGCCTCTGATTCCCTGCCTCTGATTCCCCATCTCCGATTCCGCACATCTGATTCCCTTCCTCTGATTCCCCGCCTCTGATTCCCCGCCTCTGATTCCCTGCCTCTGATTCCCAACCTCTGATTCCCCACCTCTGATTCCCCATATCTGATTCCCCGCCTCTGTTTCCCCACCTCTGATTCCCCGCCTCTGATTCCCAACTCTGATTCCCCGCCTCTGATTCGCCAGCTCTGATTCCCCGTGTTTGATTCCCTGCCTCTGATTCCCTGCCCTGATTCCCCATCTCTGTTTCACCGCCTTTGATTCGCCACTTCTGATTCAACATATCTGATTCCCCGCCTCTGTTTCCCCGACTCTGATTCCCTTCCTCTGATTCCCAACCTCTGATTCCACACCTCTGATTCCCCATATCTGATTCCCTGCCTCTATTTCCCCATATCTGATTCCCCGCCTCTGATTCCCCAACTCTGATTCCCCGCCTCTGATTCCCCAGCTCTGATTCCCCGACTCTGATTCCCGGCGTCCGATTCCCTGCCTCTGATTCCCCGCCTCTGATTCCCCATCTCTGATTCCCCGCCTCTGATTCCCCGTGTCTGATTCCCTGCCTCTGATTCCCCGCCTCTGATTCCCTGCCACTGATTCCCTGCCCCTGATTCCCCACCTCTGATTCCCCATATCTGATTCCCCGCCTCTGTTTCCCCGCCTCTGATTCCCCGCCTCTGATTCCCCATATCTGATTCCCTGCCTCTGATTCCCCAACTCTGATTCCCCATCTCTGATTCACAACCTCTGATTCCCCACCTCTGATTCCCTATATTTGATTCCCCGCCTCTGTTTCCCCGCCTCTGATTCCCCGCCTCTGATTCCCCATATCTGATTCCCCGCCTCTGATTGCCCACCTCTGATTCCCCGCCTCTGATTCGCCAGCTCTGATTCCCCGCCTCTGATTCCCCGCATCTGCTTCCCTGCCTCTGATTCCCCGCCTCTGATTCCCCATCTCTGATTCACCGCCTTTGATTCGCCACCTCTGATTCCCCATATCTGATTCCCCACCTCTGTTTCCCGGCCTCTGATTCCCCGCCTCTGATTCTCCATATCTCATTCCCCGCCTCTGAATCCCCATCTCTGATTCCCGCACTCTGATTCCCCACATCTGATTCCCGGCCTCTTATTCCCAGCATCTGATTCCCGTCCTCTGATTCCCGGCCTCTGATTCCCCGCTTCTGATTCTGATTCCCTGCCTCTGATTCCCCATCTCTGATTCCGCACATCTGATTCCCTGCCTCTGATTCCCCACCTCTGATTCCCCATATCTGATTCCCCGCCTCTGTTTCCCCGCCTCTGATTCCCCACCTCTGTTTCCCTATATCTAATTCCCCACCTCTGATGCCCCAACTCTGATTCCCCGCCTCTGATTCCCCAGCTCTGATTCCCCGCCTCTGATTCCCCGCATCCGATTCCCCATATCTGATTCCCCGCCTCTGTTTCCCCGCCTCTGATTCCCCGCCTCTGTTTCCCCATATCTGATTCCCCGCCTCTGATTCCCAACTATGATTCCCCGCCTCTGATTCCCCAGCTCTGATTCCCTGCGTCTGATTCCCTGCGTTCTATTCCCTGCCTCTGATTCCCCGCCTGTGATTCCCCATCACTGATTCACCACCTCTGATTCCCCACCTCTGATTCCCCATATCTAATTCCCCGCCTCTGTTTGCCCGCCTCTGATTCCCCGCCTCTGTTTCCCCATATCTGATTCCCCGTCTCTGAATCCCCAACTCTGATTCCCTGCCTCTGATTCCCCAGCTCTGATTCCCCGCCTTTGATTCCCCCCGTCTGATTCCCAGCCTCTGAATCCCCGTGTCTGATTTCCTGCATCTGATTCCCCGCCTCTGATTCCCCATCTCTGATTCCTCTGATTCCCCACATCTGATTCCCCATCTCTGATTCCGCACATCCGATTCCCTGCCTCTGATTCCCCAACTCTGATTCCCCACCTCTGATTCCCCAGCTCTGAATCCCAGCCTCTGATTCCCCGCCTCTGTTTCCCAATATCTAAGTCCCCACCTCTGATTCCCCAAATCTGATTCCCCACCTCTGATTCCCCAGCTCTGATTCCCCGCATCTGATTCCCCGCATCTGATACCCTGCATCTGATTCCCCGCCTCTGATTCCCCGCATCCGATTCCCCATATCTGATTCCCCGCCTCTGTTTCCCCGCCCCTGATTCCCCGCCTCTGTTTCCCCATATCTGTTTCCCCGCCTCTGATTCCGCGCCTCTGATTCCCCATATCTCATTCCCCGCCTCTGATTCCCCATCTCTGATTCCCGGACTCTGATTCCCCACCTCTGATTCCCGACCTCTTATTCCCGGCATCTGATTCCGGCCTCTGATTCCCGGCCTCTGATTCCCTGCTTCTGATTCTGATTCCCTGCCTCTGATTCCCCATTTCTGATTCCGCACATCTAATTCCCTGCCTCTGATTCCCCACCTCTGATTCCCCATATCTGAATCCCCGCCTCTGTTTCCCCGTCTCTGATCCCCCGCCTCTGTTTCCCCATATCAAAGTCCCCGCCTCTGATTCCCCAACTTTGATTCCCCACCTCTGATTCCCCAGCTCTGATTCCCCGCCTCTGATTCCCCACCTCTGATTCCCCATACCTGATTCCCAGCCTCTGTTTCCCCGCCTCTGATTCCCCGCTTCTGTTTCCCCATATCTGATTCCCGGCCTCTGATTCCCTGCCTCTGATTCCCCGCCTCTGATTCCCTGCCTCTGATTCCC
The DNA here is from genome assembly GCF_036971445.1 of Narcine bancroftii. Taxonomy (NCBI): domain Eukaryota; kingdom Metazoa; phylum Chordata; class Chondrichthyes; order Torpediniformes; family Narcinidae; genus Narcine; species Narcine bancroftii. The sequence continues at coordinate 116,584,197 of NC_091476.1, forward strand.
CATCTCCGATTCCGCACATCTGATTCCCTGCCTCTCATTCCCCGCCTCTGATTCCCCGCCTCTGATTCCCTGCCTCTGATTCCCAACCTCTGATTCCCCACCTCTGATTCCCCGTGTTTGATTCCCCGCCTCTGTTTCCCCGCCTCTGATTCCCCGCCTCTGATTCCCCAACTCTAATTCCCCGCCTCTGATTCCCCATATCTGATTCCCCGCCTCTGTTTCCCCGCCTCTGATTCCCCGCCCCTGTTTCCCCATATCTGATTCCCTGCCTCTGATTCCCCAACTTTGATTCCCAGACTCTGATTCCCCAGCTCTGATTCCCCACCTCTGATTCCCCGCATCAGATTCCCTGCATCTGATTCCAAGCCTCTGATTCCCTGCCTCTGATTCCCAACCTCTGATTCCCCACCTCTGATTCCCCATATCTGATTCCCAGCCTCTGTTTCCCCGCCTCTGATTCCCCGCCTCTGTTTCCCCATATCTGATTCCCGGCCTCTGATTCCCCGCCTCTGATTCCCCGCCTCTGATTCCCTGCCTCTGATTCCCCATCTCCGATTCCGCACATCTGATTCCCTGCCTCTGATTCCCCGCCTCTGATTCCCCGCCGCTGATTCCCTGCCTCTGATTTCCAACCTCTGATTCCCCACCTCTGATTCCCCGTGTTTGATTCCCCGCCTCTGTTTCCCCGCCACTGATTCCCCGCCTCTGATTCCCCAACTCTAATTCCCCGCCTCTGATTCCCCATATCTGATTCCCCGCCTCTGATTCCCTGCCTCTGATTCCCCGCCTCTGATTCCAGGCCTCTGATTCCCAACCTCTGATTCCCCACCTCTGATTCCCCATATCTGATTCCCCATCTCTGATTCCCCAACTCTGATTCCCCGCCTGTGATTCGCCAGCTCTGATTCCCCGCCTCTGATTCCCCGCATCTGATTCCCTGCCTCTGATTCCCCGCCTCTGATACCCCATCTCTGATTCCCCGCCTGTGATTCACCAGCTCTGATTCCCAGCCTCTGATTCCCCGTGTTTGATCCCCTGCCTCTGATTACCTTCCTCTGATTCCCGGCCTCTGATACCCCGCTTCTGATTCTGATTCCCTGCCTCTGATTCCCCATCTCTGATTCACCACATCTAATTCCCTGCCTCTGATTCCACGCCCCTGATTCCCCACCTCTGATTCCCCATATCTGAATCCCCGCCTCTGTTTCCACGCCTCTGATTCCCTGCCTCTGATTCCCAACCACTGATTCACCACCTCTGATTCCCCACCTCTGATTCCCCATATCTAATTCCCCGCCTCTGTTTGCCCGCCTCTGATTCCCCGCCTCTGTTTCCCCATATCTGATTCCCCGTCTCTGAATCCCCAACTCTGATTCCCTGCCTCTGATTCCCCAGCTCTGATTCCCCGCCTTTGATTCCCCCCGTCTGATTCCCAGCCTCTGAATCCCCGTGTCTGATTTCCTGCATCTGATTCCCCGCCTCTGATTCCCCATCTCTGATTCCTCTGATTCCCCACATCTGATTCCCCATCTCTGATTCCGCACATCCGATTCCCTGCCTCTGATTCCCCAACTCTGATTCCCCACCTCTGATTCCCCAGCTCTGAATCACAGCCTCTGATTCCCCGCCTCTGTTTCCCAATATCTAAGTCCCCACCTCTGATTCCCCAAATCTGATTCCCCACCTCTGATTCCCCAGCTCTGATTCCCCGCATCTGATTCCCCGCATCTGATACCCTGCATCTGATTCCCCGCCTCTGATTCCCCGCATCCGATTCCCCATATCTGATTCCCCGCCTCTGTTTCCCCGCCCCTGATTCCCCGCCTCTGTTTCCCCATATCTGTTTCCCCGCCTCTGATTCCGCGCCTCTGATTCCCCATATCTCATTCCCCGCCTCTGATTCCCCATCTCTGATTCCCGGACTCTGATTCCCCACCTCTGATTCCCGACCTCTTATTCCCGGCATCTGATTCCGGCCTCTGATTCCCGGCCTCTGATTCCCTGCTTCTGATTCTGATTCCCTGCCTCTGATTCCCCATTTCTGATTCCGCACATCTAATTCCCTGCCTCTGATTCCCCACCTCTGATTCCCCATATCTGAATCCCCGCCTCTGTTTCCCCGTCTCTGATCCCCCGCCTCTGTTTCCCCATATCAAAGTCCCCGCCTCTGATTCCCCAACTTTGATTCCCCACCTCTGATTCCCCAGCTCTGATTCCCCGCCTCTGATTCCCCACCTCTGATTCCCCATACCTGATTCCCAGCCTCTGTTTCCCCGCCTCTGATTCCCCGCTTCTGTTTCCCCATATCTGATTCCCGGCCTCTGATTCCCTGCCTCTGATTCCCCGCCTCTGATTCCCTGCCTCTGATTCCCCATCTCCGATTCCGCACATCTGATTCCCTGCCTCTCATTCCCCGCCTCTGATTCCCCGCCTCTGATTCCCTGCCTCTGATTCCCAACCTCTGATTCCCCACCTCTGATTCCCCGTGTTTGATTCCCCGCCTCTGTTTCCCCGCCTCTGATTCCCCGCCTCTGATTCCCCAACTCTAATTCCCCGCCTCTGATTCCCCATATCTGATTCCCCGCCTCTGTTTCCCCGCCTCTGATTCCCCGCCCCTGTTTCCCCATATCTGATTCCCTGCCTCTGATTCCCCAACTTTGATTCCCAGACTCTGATTCCCCAGCTCTGATTCCCCACCTCTGATTCCCCGCATCAGATTCCCTGCATCTGATTCCAAGCCTCTGATTCCCTGCCTCTGATTCCCAACCTCTGATTCCCCACCTCTGATTCCCCATATCTGATTCCCAGCCTCTGTTTCCCCGCCTCTGATTCCCCGCCTCTGTTTCCCCATATCTGATTCCCGGCCTCTGATTCCCCGCCTCTGATTCCCCGCCTCTGATTCCCTGCCTCTGATTCCCCATCTCCGATTCCGCACATCTGATTCCCTGCCTCTGATTCCCCGCCTCTGATTCCCCGCCGCTGATTCCCTGCCTCTGATTTCCAACCTCTGATTCCCCACCTCTGATTCCCCGTGTTTGATTCCCCGCCTCTGTTTCCCCGCCACTGATTCCCCGCCTCTGATTCCCCAACTCTAATTCCCCGCCTCTGATTCCCCATATCTGATTCCCCGCCTCTGATTCCCCATATCTGATTCCCCGCCTCTGTTTCCCCGCCTCTGATTCCCCGCCTCTGATTCCCCATCTCTGATTCCTCTGATTCCCCACATCTGATTCCCCATCTATGATTCCGCACATCCGATTCCCTGCCTCTGATTCCCCAGCTCTGATTCCCCTCCTCTGATTCCCCGCATCTGATTCCCTGCCTCTGATTCCCCGCCTCTGATTCCAGGCCTCTGATTCCCAACCTCTGATTCCCCACCTCTGATTCCCCATATCTGATTCCCCATCTCTGATTCCCCAACTCTGATTCCCCGCCTGTGATTCGCCAGCTCTGATTCCCCGCCTCTGATTCCCCGCATCTGATTCCCTGCCTCTGATTCCCCGCCTCTGATACCCCATCTCTGATTCCCCGCCTGTGATTCCCCAGCTCTGATTCCCAGCCTCTGATTCCCCGTGTTTGATCCCCTGCCTCTGATTACCTTCCTCTGATTCCCGGCCTCTGATACCCCGCTTCTGATTCTGATTCCCTGCCTCTGATTCCCCATCTCTGATTCACCACATCTAATTCCCTGCCTCTGATTCCACGCCCCTGATTCCCCACCTCTGATTCCCCATATCTGAATCCCCGCCTCTGTTTCCACGCCTCTGATTCCCTGCCTCTGATTCCCAACCTCTGATTCCCCACCCCTGATTCCCCATATCTGATTCCCCGCCTCTGTTTCCCTGCCTCTGATTCTCCGCCCCTGTTTCCCCATATCTGATTCCCCGCCTCTGATTCCCTAACTCTGATTCCCAACCTCTGATTCCCCAGCTCTGATTCCCCGCCTCTGATTCCCCGCCTCTGAATCCCCATCTCTGATTCCCGGACTCTGATTCCCCACCTCTGATTCCCGGCCTCTTATTCCCGGCATCTGAATCCCGGCCTCTGATTCCCGGCCTCTGATTCCCCGCTTCTGATTCTGATTCCCTGCCTCTGATTCCCCATCTCTGATTCCGCACATCTGATTCCACGCCCCTGATTCCCCACCTCTGATTCCCCATATCTGAATCCCCGCCTCTGTTTCCCCGCCTCTGATTCCCCGCCTCTGTTTCCCCATATCTAATTCCCCACCTCTGATGCCCCAACTCTGATACCCCGCCTCTGATTCCCCAGCTCTGATTCCCCGCCTCTGATTCCCCGCATCCGATTCCCCATATCTGATTCCCCGCCTCTGTTTCCCCGCCTTTGATTCCCCGCCTCTGTTTCCCCATATCTGATTCCCCGCCGCTGATTCCCAACTATGATTCCCCGCCTCTGATTCCCCAGCTCTGATTCCCCGCCTCTGATTCCCCGCGTTCTATTCCCTGCCTCTGATTCCCGCCTGTGATTCCCCATCTCTGATTCACCACCTCTGATTCCCCACCTCTGATTCCCCTTATCTAATTCCCCGCCTCTGTTTGCCCGCCTCTGATTCCCCGCCTCTGTTTCCCCATATCTGATTCCCCGTGTCTGATTCCCTGCCTCTGATTCCCCGCCTCTGATTCCCCGCCTCTGATTCCCTGCCACTGATTCCCTGCCCCTGATACCCCACCTCTGATTCCCCATATCTGATTCCCTGCCTCTGTTTCCCCGCCTCTGATTCCCCGCCTCTGATTCCCCGCCTCTGATTCCCCAACTCTGATTCCCCGCCTCTGATTCCCCAGCTCTGATACCCGCCTCTGATTCCCCGCGTCTGTTTCCCCGCCTCTGATTCCCTGCCTCTGTTTCCCCATATCTAAGTCCCCGACTCTGATTCCCCAACTCTGATTCCCCACCTCTGATTCCCCAGCTCTGATTCCCCGCCTCTGATTCCCCGCATCTGATTCCCTGCATCTGATTCCCAGCCTCTGATTCCCTGCCTCTGATTCCCAACCTCTGATTCCCCACCTCTGATTCCCCATATCTGATTCCCCGCCTCTGTTTCCCCGCCTCTGATTCCCCGCCTCTGTTTCCCCAAATCTGATTCCCGGCCTCTGATTCCCCGCCTCTGATTCCCCGCCTCTGATTCCCTGCCTCTGATTCCCCATCTCCGATTCCGCACATCGGATTTCCTGCCACTGATTCCCCGCCTCTGATTCCCCGCCTCTGATTCCCTGCTTCTGATTCCCAACCTCTGATTCCCCACCTCTGATTCCCCATATCTGATTCCCCGCCTCTGTTTCCCCGCCTCTGATTCCCCAACTCTGAATCCCCGCCTCTGATTCCCCAGCTCTGATTCCACGCCTCTGATTCCCCGTGTTTGATTCCCTGCCTCTGATTCCCTGCCCTGATTCCCCATCTCTGATTCACCGCCTTTAATTCGCCACCTCTGATTCCACATATCTGATTCCCCTCCTCTGTTTCCCCGCCTCTGATTCCCAACCTCTGATTCCACACCTCTGATTCCCCATATCTGATTCCCCGCCTCTGTTTCCCCGCCTCTGATTCCCCGCCCCTGTTTCCCCATATCTGATTCCCCACCTCTGATTCTCCTACTCTGCTTCCCCGCCTCTGATTCCCCAGCTCTGATTCCCCGCCTCTGATTCCCCGTTTTTGATTCCCTGCCTCTGATTCCCCGCCTCTGATTCCCCATCTCTGATTCACCTCCTTTGATTCGCCACCTCTGTTTCCCCATATCTGATTCCCCACCTCTGTTTCCCCGCCTCTGATTACCCGCCTCTGATTCCCCATATCTGATTCCCCGTCTCTGATTGCCCACCTCTGATTCCCCGACTCTGATTCGCCAGCTCTGATTCCCCGCCTCTGATTCCCCGCATCTGATTCCCTGCCTCTGATTCCCCGCCTCTGATTCCCCATCTCTGATTCACCGCCTTTGATTCGCCACCTCTGATTCCCCATATCTGATTCCCCACCTCTGTTTCCCGGCCTCTGATTCCCCGCCTCTGATTCTCCATATCTCATTCCCCGCCTCTGAATCCCCATCTCTGATTCCCGGACTCTGATTCCCCACCTCTGATTCCCGGCCTCTTATTCCCAGCATCTGATTCCCGGCCTCTGATTCCCGGCCTCTGATTCCCCGCTTCTGATTCTGATTCCCCACCTCTGATTCCCCATATCTGATTCCCCGCCTCTGTTTCCCCGCCTCTGATTCCCCGCCTCTGTTTCCCTATATCTAATTCCCCACCTCTGATGCCCCAACTCTGATTCCCCGCCTCTGATTCCCCAGCTCTGATTCCCCGCCTCTGATTCCCCGCATCCGATTCCCCATATCTGATTCCCCGCCTCTGTTTCCCCGCCTCTGATTCCCCGCCTCTGTTTCCCCATATCTGATTCCCCGCCTCTGATTCCCAACTATGATTCCCCGCCTCTGATTCCCCAGCTCTGATTCCCTGCCTCTGATTCCCTGCGTTCTATTCCCTGCCTCTGATTCCCCGCCTGTGATTCCCCATCACTGATTCACCACCTCTGATTCCCCACATCTGATTCCCCATATCTAATTCCCCGCCTCTGTTTGCCCGCCTCTGATTCCCTGCCTCTGTTTCCCCATATCTGATTCCCCGTCTCTGAATCCCCAACTCTGATTCCCTGCCTCTGATTCCCCAGCTCTGATTCCCCGCCTTTGATTCCCCCCGTCTGATTCCCAGCCTCTGAATCCCCGTGTCTGATTTCCTGCCTCTGATTCCCCGCCTATGATTCCCCATCTCTGATTCACCGCCTCTGATTCCCCACCTCTGATTCCCCATCTCTGATTCCGCACATCCGATTCCCTGCCTCTGATTCCCCAACTCTGATTCCCCGCCTCTGATTCCCCATCTCTGATTCCCCACCTCTGATTCCCCGTGTCTGATTCCCTGCCTCTGATTCCCCGCCTCTGAATACCAGCCTCTGATTCCCCATATCTGATTCCCCGCCTCTGATTCCCTGCCTCTGATTCCCCAGCTCTGATTCCCCGCCTTTGATTCCCCCCGTCTGATTCCCAGCCTCTGAATCCCCGTGTCTGATTTCCTGACTCTGATTCCCCGCCTCTGATTCCCCATCTCTGATTCACCGCCTCTGATTCCCCATCTCTGATTCCCCACCTCTGATTCCCCGTGTCTGATTCCCCGTGTCTGATTCCCTGCCTCTGATTCCACGCCTCTGATTCCCCATATCTGATTCCCTGCCACTGATTCCCCGCCTCTGATTCCCCATCTCTGATTCACCACCTCTGATTCCCGGCCTCTGATTGCCCACCTCTGATTCCCCGCCTCTGATTCGCCAGCTATGATTCCCCCCCTCTGATTCCCCGCGTCTGATTCCCCGCCTCTGATTTCCCAACTCTAATACCCCGCCTCTGATTCCCCAGCTCTGATTCCCCTCCTCTGATTCCCCACATCTGATTCCCTGCCTCTGATTCCACGCCTCTGATTCCAGGCCTCTGATTCCCAACCTCTGATTCCCCACCTCTGATTCCCAATATCTGATTCCCCGCCTCTGATTCCCCATCTCTGATTCCGCACATCTGATTCCTTGCCTCTGATTCCCCACCTCTGATTCCCCATATCTGATTCCACGCCTGGGTTTCCCCGCCTCTGATTCCCCGCCTCTGTTTCCCAATATCTAAGTCCCCGCCTCTGATTCCCCAAATCTGATTCCCCACCTCTGATTCCCCAGCTCTGATTCCCTGCCTCTGATTCCCCGCATCTGATTCCCTGCATCTGATTCCAAGCCTCTGATTCCCTGCCTCTGATTCCCCGCCTCTGATTCCCAACCTCGGATTCCCCACCTCTGATTCCCCATATCTGATTCCCCGCCTCTGTTTCCCCGCCTCTGATTCCCCGCCTCTGATTCCCAACTCTGATTCCCCGCCTCTGATTCCCCAGCTCTGATTCCCCGTGTTTGATTCCCTGCCTCTGATTCCCTGCCTCTGATTCCCTGCCTCTGATTCCCCAGCTCTGATTCCCAATATCTGATTCCCCGCCTCAGTTTCCCGGACTCTGATTCCCTGCCTCTGATTCCCAACCTCTGATTCCACACCTCTGATTCCCCTATCTGATTCCCCGCCTCTATTTCCCCATATCTGATTCCCCGCCTCTGATTCCCCAACTCTGATTCCCTGCCTCTGTTTCCCCATATCTAAGTCCCCGACTCTGATTCCCCAACTCTGATTCCCCACCTCTGATTCCCCAGCTCTGATTCCCCGCCTCTGATTCCCCGCATCTGATTCCCTGCATCTGATTCCCAGCCTCTGATTCCCCATATTTGATTCCCCGCCTCTGTTTCCCCGCCTCGGATTCCCCGCCTCTGTTTCCCCATATCTGATTCCCGGCCTCTGATTCCCCGCCTCTGATTCCCCGCCTCTGATTCCCTGCCTCTGATTCCCCATCTCCGATTCCGCACATCTGATTCCCTTCCTCTGATTCCCCGCCTCTGATTTTCCGCCTCTGATTCCCTGCCTCTGATTCCCAACCTCGGATTCCCCACCTCTGATTCCCCATATCTGATTCCCCGCCTCTGTTTCCCCGCCTCTGATTCCCCGCCTCTGATTCCCAACTCTGATTCCCCGCCTCTGATTCCCCAGCTCTGATTCCCCGTGTTTGATTCCCTGCCTCTGATTCCCTGCCTCTGATTCCCTGCCTCTGATTCCCCAGCTCTGATTCCCAATATCTGATTCCCCGCCTCAGTTTCCCGGACTCTGATTCCCTGCCTCTGATTCCCAACCTCTGATTCCACACCTCTGATTCCCCATATCTGATTCCCCGCCTCTATTTCCCCATATCTGATTCCCCGCCTCTGATTCCCCAACTCTGATTCCCTGCCTCTGTTTCCCCATATCTAAGTCCCCGACTCTGATTCCCCAACTCTGATTCCCCACCTCTGATTCCCCAGCTCTGATTCCCCGCCTCTGATTCCCCGCATCTGATTCCCTGCATCTGATTCCCAGCCTCTGATTCCCTGCCTCTGATTCCCAACCTCTGATTCCCCACCTCTGATTCCCCATATCTGATTCCCCGCCTCTGTTTCCCCGCCTCTGATTCCCCGCCTCTGTTTCCCCATATCTGATTCCCGGCCTCTGATTCCCCGCCTCTGATTCCCCGCCTCTGATTCCCTGCCTCTGATTCCCCATCTCCGATTCCGCACATCGGATTTCCTGCCTCTGATTCCCCGCCTCTGATTCCCCGCCTCTGATTCCCTGCTTCTGATTCCCAACCTCTGATTCCCCACCTCTGATTCCCCATATCTGATTCCCCGCCTCTGTTTCCCCGCCTCTGATTCCCCAACTCTGAATCCCCGCCTCTGATTCCCCAGCTCTGATTCCACGCCTCTGATTCCCCGTGTTTGATTCCCTGCCTCTGATTCCCTGCCCTGATTCCCCATCTCTGATTCACCGCCTTTAATTCGCCACCTCTGATTCCACATATCTGATTCCCCTCCTCTGTTTCCCCGCCTCTGATTCCCAACCTCTGATTCCACACCTCTGATTCCCCATATCTGATTCCCCGCCTCTGTTTCCCCGCCTCTGATTCCCCGCCCCTGTTTCCCCATATCTGATTCCCCACCTCTGATTCTCCTACTCTGCTTCCCCGCCTCTGATTCCCTAGCTCTGATTCCCCGCCTCTGATTCCCCGTTTTTGATTCCCTGCCTCTGATTCCCCGCCTCTGATTCCCCATCTCTGATTCACCGCCTTTGATTCGCCACCTCTGTTTCCCCATATCTGATTCCCCACCTCTGTTTCCCCGCCTCTGATTACCCGCCTCTGATTCCCCATATCTGATTCCCCGTCTCTGATTGCCCACCTCTGATTCCCCGACTCTGATTCGCCAGCTCTGATTCCCCGCCTCTGATTCCCCGCATCTGATTCCCTGCCTCTGATTCCCCGCCTCTGATTCCCCATCTCTGATTCACCGCCTTTGATTCGCCACCTCTGATTCCCCATATCTGATTCCCCACCTCTGTTTCCCGGCCTCTGATTCCCCGCCTCTGATTCTCCATATCTCATTCCCCGCCTCTGAATCCCCATCTCTGATTCCCGGACTCTGATTCCCCACCTCTGATTCCCGGCCTCTTATTCCCAGCATCTGATTCCCGGCCTCTGATTCCCGGCCTCTGATTCCCCGCTTCTGATTCTGATTCCCCACCTCTGATTCCCCATATCTGATTCCCCGCCTCTGTTTCCCCGCCTCTGATTCCCCGCCTCTGTTTCCCTATATCTAATTCCCCACCTCTGATGCCCCAACTCTGATTCCCCGCCTCTGATTCCCCAGCTCTGATTCCCCGCCTCTGATTCCCCGCATCCGATTCCCCATATCTGATTCCCCGCCTCTGTTTCCCCGCCTCTGATTCCCCGCCTCTGTTTCCCCATATCTGATTCCCCGCCTCTGATTCCCAACTATGATTCCCCGCCTCTGATTCCCCAGCTCTGATTCCCTGCCTCTGATTCCCTGCGTTCTATTCCCTGCCTCTGATTCCCCGCCTGTGATTCCCCATCACTGATTCACCACCTCTGATTCCCCACATCTGATTCCCCATATCTAATTCCCCGCCTCTGTTTGCCCGCCTCTGATTCCCTGCCTCTGTTTCCCCATATCTGATTCCCCGTCTCTGAATCCCCAACTCTGATTCCCTGCCTCTGATTCCCCAGCTCTGATTCCCCACCTTTGATTCCCCCCGTCTGATTCCCAGCCTCTGAATCCCCGTGTCTGATTTCCTGCCTCTGATTCCCCGCCTATGATTCCCCATCTCTGATTCACCGCCTCTGATTCCCCACCTCTGATTCCCCATCTCTGATTCCGCACATCCGATTCCCTGCCTCTGATTCCCCAACTCTGATTCCCCGCCTCTGATTCCCCATCTCTGATTCCCCACCTCTGATTCCCCGTGTCTGATTCCCTGCCTCTGATTCCCCGCCTCTGAATACCAGCCTCTGATTCCCCATATCTGATTCCCCGCCTCTGATTCCCTGCCTCTGATTCCCCAGCTCTGATTCCCCGCCTTTGATTCCCCCCGCCTGATTCCCAGCCTCTGAATCCCCGTGTCTGATTTCCTGACTCTGATTCCACGCCTCTGATTCCCCATATCTGATTCCCTGCCACTGATTCCCCGCCTCTGATTCCCCATCTCTGATTCACCACCTCTGATTCCCGGCCTCTGATTGCCCACCTCTGATTCCCCGCCTCTGATTCGCCAGCTATGATTCCCCCCCTCTGATTCCCCGCGTCTGATTCCCCGCCTCTGATTCCCCAACTCTAATACCCCGCCTCTGATTCCCCAGCTCTGATTCCCCTCCTCTGATTCCCCACATCTGATTCCCTGCCTCTGATTCCACGCCTCTGATTCCAGGCCTCTGATTCCCAACCTCTGAATTCCCCACCTCTGATTCCCAATATCTGATTCCCCGCCTCTGATTCCCCATCTCTGATTCCGCACATCTGATTCCTTGCCTCTGATTCCCCACCTCTGATTCCCCATATCTGATTCCACGCCTGGGTTTCCCCGCCTCTGATTCCCCGCCTCTGTTTCCCAATATCTAAGTCCCCGCCTCTGATTCCCCAAATCTGATTCCCCACCTCTGATTCCCCAGCTCTGATTCCCTGCCTCTGATTCCCCGCATCTGATTCCCTGCATCTGATTCCAAGCCTCTGATTCCCTGCCTCTGATTCACAACCTCTGATTCCCCACCTCTGATTCCCCATATTTGATTCCCCGCCTCTGTTTCCCCGCCTCGGATTCCCCGCCTCTGTTTCCCCATATCTGATTCCCGGCCTCTGATTCCCCGCCTCTGATTCCCCGCCTCTGATTCCCTGCCTCTGATTCCCCATCTCCGATTCCGCACATCTGATTCCCTTCCTCTGATTCCCCGCCTCTGATTTTCCGCCTCTGATTCCCTGCCTCTGATTCCCAACCTCGGATTCCCCACCTCTGATTCCCCATATCTGATTCCCCGCCTCTGTTTCCCCGCCTCTGATTCCCCGCCTCTGATTCCCAACTCTGATTCCCCGCCTCTGATTCCCCAGCTCTGATTCCCCGTGTTTGATTCCCTGCCTCTGATTCCCTGCCTCTGATTCCCTGCCTCTGATTCCCCAGCTCTGATTCCCAATATCTGATTCCCCGCCTCAGTTTCCCGGACTCTGATTCCCTGCCTCTGATTCCCAACCTCTGATTCCACACCTCTGATTCCCCATATCTGATTCCCCGCCTCTATTTCCCCATATCTGATTCCCCGCCTCTGATTCCCCAACTCTGATTCCCCGCCTCTGATTCCCCAGCTCTGATTCCCCGACTCTGATTCCCGGCATCCGATTCCCTGCCTCTGATTCCCCGCCTCTGATTCCCCATCTCTGATTCCCCGCCTCTGATTCCCCGTGTCTGATTCCCTGCCTTTGATTCCCCGCCTCTGATTCCCCGCCTCTGATTCCCTGCCACTGATTCCCTGCCCCTGATTCCCCACCTCTGATTCCCCACATCTGATTCCCCGCCTCTGTTTCCCCGCCTCTGATTCCCCGCCTCTGATTCCCCATATCTGATTCCCTGCCTCTAATTCCCCAACTCTGATTCCCCGCCTCTGATTCCCCAGCTCTGAATCCCCGCCTCTGATTCCCCGCGTCTGATTCCCTGCCTCTGATTCCCCGCCTTGATTCCCCATCTCTGATTCACAACCTCTGATTCCCCACCTCTGATTCCCTATATTTGATTCCCCGCCTCTGTTTTCCCGCCTCTGATTCCCCGCCTCTGATTCCCCATATCTGATTCCCCGCCTCTGATTGCCCACCTCTGATTCCCAGCCTCTGATTCGCCAGCTCTGATTCCCCGCCTCTGATTCCCCGCATCTGATTCCCTGCCTCTGATTCCCCGCCTCTGATTCCCCGCCTCTGATTCCCCGCCTCTGATTCCCTGCCTCTGATTCCCCGCCTCTGATTCCCCATCTCTGATTCCCCGCCTCTGATTCCCCGTGTCTGATTCCCTGCCTTTGATTCCCCGCCTCTGATTCCCCGCCTCTGATTCCCTGCCACTGATTCCCTGCCCCTGATTCCCCACCTCTGATTCCCCACATCTGATTCCCCGCCTCTGTTTCCCCGCCTCTGATTCCCCGCCTCTGATTCCCCATATCTGATTCCCTGCCTCTGATTCCCCAACTCTGATTCCCCGCCTCTGATTCCCCAGCTCTGAATCCCCGCCTCTGATTCCCCGCGTCTGATTCCCTGCCTCTGATTCCCCGCCTTGATTCCCCATCTCTGATTCACAACCTCTGATTCCCCACCTCTGATTCCCTATATTTGATTCCCCGCCTCTGTTTCCCCGCCTCTGATTCCCCGCCTCTGATTCCCCATATCTGATTCCCCGCCTCTGATTGCCCACCTCTGATTCCCAGCCTCTGATTCGCCAGCTCTGATTCCCCGCCTCTGATTCCCCGCATCTGATTCCCTGCCTCTGATTCCCCGCCTCTGATTCCCCATCTCTGATTCACCGCCTTTGATTCGCCACCTCTGATTCCCCATATCTGGTTCCCCACCTCTGATTCCCGGCCTCTTATTCCCAGCATCTGATTCCCTGCCTCTGATTCCCTGCCCTGATTCCCCATCTCTGTTTCACCGCCTTTGATTCGCCACCTCTGATTCCCCATATCTCATTCCCCGCCTCTGTTTCCCCGCCTCTGATTCCCTGCCTCTGATTCCCAACCTCTGATTCCACACCTCTGATTCCCCATATCTGATTCCCCGCCTCTATTTCCCCATATCTGATTCCCCGCCTCTGATTCCCCAACTCTGATTCCCCGCCTCTGATTCCCCAGCTCTGATTCCCCGCCTCTGATTCCCGGCGTCCGATTCCCTGCCTCTGATTCCCCGCCTCTGATTCACCATCTCTGATTCCCCGCCTCTGATTCCCTGCCTCTGATTCCCCGGCTCAGATTCCCCGCCTCTGATTCCCTGCCACTGATTCCCTGCCCCTGATTCCCCACCTCTGATTCCCCATATCTGATTCCCCGCTTCTGTTTCCCCGCCTCTGATTCCCCGCCTCTGATTCCCCATATCTGATTCCCTGCCTCTGAATCCCCAACTCTGATTCCCCGCCTCTGATTCCCCAGCTCTGAATCCCCGCCTCAGATTCCCCGCGTCTGATTCCCTCCCTCTGATTCCCCGCCTTGATTCCCCATCTCTGATTCACAACCTCTGATTCCCCACCTCTGATTCCCCATATCTGATTCCCCGCCTCTGTTTCCCCGCCTCTGATTCCCCATATCTGATTCCCCGGCTCTGATTGCCCACCTCTGATTCCCCGCCTCTGATTTGCCAGCTCTGATTCCCCGCCTCTGAATCCCCGCATCTGATTCCCTGCCTCTGATTCCCCGCCTCTGATTCCTTATCTCTGATTCACCGCCTTTGATTCGCCACCTCTGATTCCCCATATCTGATTCCCCACCACTGTTTCCCCGCCTCTGATTCCACGCCTCTGATTCTCCATATCTCATTCCCCGCCTCTGAATCCCCATCTCTGATTCCCAGACTCTGAATCCCCACCTCTGATTCCTGGCCTCTTATTCCCAGCATCTGATTCCCGGCCTCTGATTCCCGGCCTCTGATTCCCCGCTTCTGATTCTGATTCCCTGCCTCTGATACCCATCTCTGATTCCGCACATCTGATTCCCTGCCTCTGATTCCCCACCTCTGATTCCCCATATCTGATTCCCCGCCTCTGTTTCCCCGCCTCTGATTCCCCGCTTCTGTTTCCCCATATCTAATTCCCCACCTCTGATGCCCTAACTCTGATTCCCCACCTCTGATTCCCCAGCTCTGATTCCCCGCCCCTGATTCCCCACCTCTGATTCCCCATATCTGATTCCCCGCCTCTGTTTCCCCAGCTCTGATTCCCCACCTCTGATTCCCCAGCTCTGATTCCCTGCCACTGATTCCCCGCCCCTGATTCCCCACCTCTGATTCCCCATATCTGATTCCCCGCCTCTGTTTCCCCAGCTCTGATTCCCTGCCTCTGATTCCCTGCCCTGATTCCCCATCTGTGTTTCACCGCCTTTGATTCGCCACCTCTGATTCCCCATATCTGATTCCCCGCCTCTGTTTCCCCGCCTCTGATTCCCTGCCTCTGATTCCCAACCTCTGATTCCACACCTCTGATTCCCCATATCTTATTCCCCGCCTCTATTTCCCCATATCTGATTCCCCGCCTCTGATTCCCCAACTCTGATTCCCCGCCTCTGATTCCCCAGCTCTGATTCCCCGCCTCTGATTCCCGGCGTCCGATTCCCTGCCTCTGATTCCCCGCCTCTGATTCCCCATCTCTGATTGACCACCTCTGATTCCCCACCTCTGATTCCCCATATCTAATTCCCCGCCTCTGTTTTCCCGCCTCTGATTCCCCGCTTCTGTTTCCCCATATCTGATTCCCCGCCTCTGATTCCCTGCCTCTGATTCCCCATATCTGCTTCCCCGCCTCTGATTCCCCAACTCTGATTCCCTGCCTCAGATTCCCCAGCTCTGATTCCCCGCCTTTGATTCCCCCCGTCTGATTCCCAGCCTCTGAATCCCCATGTCTGATTTCCTGCCTCTGATTCCCCGCCTCTGATTCCCCATCTCTGATTCACCGCCTCTGATTCCCCACCTCTGATTCCCCATCTCTGATTCCGCACATCCAATTCCCTGCCTCTGATTCCCCAACTCTGATTCCCCACCTCTGATTCCCCAGCTCTGATTCCCCGCCTCAGATTCCCCGCGTCTGATTCCCTGCCTCTGATTCCCCGCCTCTGATTCCCTGCCTCTGATTCCCCATATCTGATTCCCCGCCTCTGATTCCCCAACTCTGATTCCCCGCTTCTGATTCCCCAGCTCTGAATCCCCGCCTCTGATTCCCCGCGTATGATTCCCTGCCTCTGATTCCCCGCCTCTAATTCCCCATCTGTGATTCACAACTTCTGATGCCCCACCTCTGATTCCCCATATCTGATTCCCCGCCTCTGTTTCCCCGCCTCTGATTCCCCGCCTCTGATTCCCCATATCTGATTCCCCGCCTCTGATTGCCCACCTCTGATTCCCCGCGTCTGATTCCCTGCCTCTGATTCCCCGCCTCTGATTCCCCATATCTGATTCACCACCTCTCATTCCCGGCCTCTGATTCCCCATCTCTGATTCCGCACATCCGATTCCCTGCCTATGATTCCCCACCTCTGATTCCCCGCCTCTGATTCCCCATATCTGATTCCCTGCCTCTGTTTCCCCGCCTTTGATTCCCCACCTCTGTTTCCCCATATCTGATTCCCCGCCTCTGATTCCCCAACTCTAATACCCTGCCTCTGATTCCCCAGCTCTGATTCCCCGCCTCTGATTCCCCGCATCTGTTTCCCTGCCTCTGATTCCCCGCCTCTGATTCCCTGCCTCTGATTCCCCGCCTCTGATTCCCCATCTCTGATTCCCCGCCTCTGATTCCCCGTGTCTGATTCCCTGCCTTTGATTCCCCGCCTCTGATTCCCCGCCTCTGATTCCCTGCCACTGATTCCCTGCCCCTGATTCCCCACCTCTGATTCCCCACATCTGATTCCCCGCCTCTGTTTCCCCGCCTCTGATTCCCCGCCTCTGATTCCCCATATCTGATTCCCTGCCTCTGATTCCCCAACTCTGATTCCCCGCCTCTGATTCCCCAGCTCTGAATCCCCGCCTCTGATTCCCCGCGTCTGATTCCCTGCCTCTGATTCCAAGCCTTGATTCCCCATCTCTGATTCACAACCTCTGATTCCCCACCTCTGATTCCCTATATTTGATTCCCCGCCTCTGTTTCCCCGCCTCTGATTCCCCGCCTCTGATTCCCCATATCTGATTCCCCGCCTCTGATTGCCCACCTCTGATTCCCAGCCTCTGATTCGCCAGCTCTGATTCCCCGCCTCTGATTCCCCGCATCTGATTCCCTGCCTCTGATTCCCCGCCTCTGATTCCCCATCTCTGATTCACCGCCTTTGTTTCGCCACCTCTGATTCCCCATATCTGGTTCCCCACCTCTGATTCCCGGCCTCTTATTCCCAGCATCTGATTCCCGGCCTCTGATTCCCGGCCTCTGATTCCCCGCTTCTGATTCTGATTCCCTGCCTCTTATTCCCCATCTCTGATTCCGCACATCTGATTCCCTGCCTCTGATTCCCCACCTCTGATTCCCCATATCTGATTCCCCGCCTCTGTTTCCCCGCCTCTGATTCCCCGCCTCTGTTTCCCTATATCTAATTCCCCACCTCTGATGCCCCAACTCTGATTCACCGCCTCTGATTCCCCAGCTCTGATTCCCCGCCTCTGATTCCCTGCATCCGATTCCCCATATCTGATTCCCCGCCTCTGTTTCACCGCCTCTGATTCCCCGCCTCTGTTTCCCCATATCTGATTCCTGCCTCTGATTCCCAACTATGAATCCCCTCCTCTGATTCCCCAGCTCTGATTCCCTGCCTCTGATTCCCCGCGTTCTATTCCCTGCCTCTGATTCCCCGCCTGTGATTCCCCATCACTGATTCACCACCTCTGATTCCCTACCTCTGATTCCCCATATCTAATTCCCCGCCTCTGTTTGCCCGCCTCTGATTCCCCGCCTCTGTTTCCCCATATCTGATTCCCCGCCTCTGAATCCCCAACTCTGATTCCCTGCCTCAGATTCCCCAGCTCTGATTCCCCGCCTTTGATTCCCCCCGTCTGATTCCCAGCCTCTGAATCCCCGTGTCTGATTTCCTGCCTCTGATTCCCCGCCTCTGATTCCCCATCTCTGATTCACCGCCTCTGATTCCCCACCTCAGATTCCCCCTCTCTGATTCCGCACATCCAATTCCCTGCCTCTGATTCCCCAACTCTGATTCCCCACCTCTGATTCCCCAGCTCTGATTCCCCGCCTCAGATTCCCCGCGTCTGATTCCCTTCCTCTGATTCCCCGCCTCTGATTCCCTGCCTCTGATTCCCCATATCTGATTCCCCGCCTCTGATTCCCCAACTCTGATTCCCCGCTTCTGATTCCCCAGCTCTGAATCCCCGCCTCTGATTCCCCGCGTCTGATTCCCTGCCTCTGATTCCCCACCTCTGATTCCCCATCTGTGATTCACAACCTCTGATGCCCCACCTCTGATTCCCCATATCTGATTCCCTGCCTCTGTTTCCCCGCCTCTGATTCCCCACCTCTGTTTCCCCATATCTGATTCCCCGCCTCTGATTCCCCAACTCTAATACCCCGCCTCTGATTCCCCAGCTCTGATTCCCCGCCTCTGATTCCCCGCATCTGATTCCCTGCCTCTGATTCCCCGCCTCTGATTCCAGGCCTCTGATTCCCAGAATCTGATTCCGAACATCTGATTCCCTGCCTCTGATTCCCCACGTCTGATTCCCCATATCTGATTCCCCGCCTCTGTTTCCCCGCCTCTGATTCCCCGCCTCTGTTTCCCAATATCTAAGTCCCCACCTCGGATTCCCCAAATCTGATTCCCCACCTCTGATTCCCCAGCTCTGATTCCCCGCCTCTGATTCCCCGCATCTGATACCCTGCATCTGATTCCAAGCCTCTGATTCCCTGCCTCTGATTCCCAACCTCTGATTCCCCACCTCTGATTCCCCATATCTGATTCCCCGCCTCTGTTTCCCCGCCTCGGATTCCCCGCCTCTGTTTCCCCATATCTGATTCCCAGCCTCTGATTCCCCGCCTCTGATTCCCCATATCTGATACCCTGCCTCTGATTCCCCAACTCTGATTCCCCGCCTCTGATTCCCCAGCTCTGAATCCCCGCCTCTGATTCCCCGCGTCTGATTCCCTGCCTCTGATTCCCCGCCTTGATTCCCCATCTCTGATTCACAACCTCTGATTCCCCGCCTCTGATTCCCCGCCTCTGTTTCCCCGCCTCTGATTCCCCGCCTCTGATTCCCCATATCTGATTCCCCGCCTCTGATTGCCCACCTCTGATTCCCAGCCTCTGATTCGCCAGCTCTGATTCCCCGCCTCTGATTCCCCGCATCTGATTCCCTGCCTCTGATTCCCCGCCTCTGATTCCCCATCTCTGATTCACCGCCTTTGATTCGCCACCTCTGATTCCCCATATCTGATTCCCCACCTCTGTTTCCCCGCCTCTGATTCCCCGCCTCTGATTCTCCATATCTCATTCCCCGCCTCTGAATCCCCATCTCTGATTCCCGGACTCTGATTCCCCTCCTCTGATTCCCGGCCTCTTATTCCCAGCATCTGATTCCCGGCCTCTGATTCCCGGCCTCTGATTCCCCGCTTCTGATTCCCTGCCTCTGATTCCCCATCTCTGATTCCGCACATCTGATTCCCTGCCTCTAATTCCCCACCTCTGATTCCCCATATCTGATTCCCCGCCTCTGTTTCCCCGTCTCTGATTCCCCGCCTCTGTTTCCCTATATCTAATTCCCCAGCTCTGATGCCCCAACTCTGATTCCCCGCCTCTGATTCCCCAGCTCTGATTCCCCACCTCTGATTCCCTGCATCCGATTCCCCATATCTGATTCCCCGCCTCTGTTTCCCCGCCTCTGATTCCCCGCCTCTGTTTCCCCATATCTGATTCCCGCCTCTGATTCCCAACTATCATTCCCCGTCTCTGATTCCCCAGCTCTGATTCCCTGCCTCTGATTCCCCGCGTTCTATTCCCTGCCTCTGATTCCCCGCCTGTGATTCCCCATCACTGATTCACCACCTCTGATTCCCTACCTCTGATTCCCCATATCTAATTCCCCGCCTCTGTTTGCCCACCTCTGATTCCCCGCCTCTGTTTCCCCATATCTGATTCCCCGCCTCTGAATCCCCAACTCTGATTCCCTGCCTCAGATTCCCCAGCTCTGATTCCCCGCCTTTGATTCCACCCGTCTGATTCCCAGCCTCTGAATCCCTGTGTCTGATTTCCTGCCTCTGATTCCCCGCCTCTGATTCCCCAGCACTGATTCCCCGCCTCAGATTCCCCGCGTCTGATTCCCCATCTCTGATTCCGCACATCCAATTCCCTGCCTCTGATTCCCCATATCTGATTCCCCGCCTCTGATTCCCCAACTCTGATTCCCCGCTTCTGATTCCCCAGCTCTGAATCCCCGCCTCTGATTCCCCGCGTCTGATTCCCTGCCTCTGATTCCCCGCCTCTGATTCCCCATCTGTGATTCACAACCTCTGATGCCCCACCTCTGATTCCCCATATCTGATTCCCCGCCTCTGTTTCCCCGCCTCTGATTCCCCGCCTCTGATTGCCCACCTCTGATTCCCCGCGTCTGATACCCTGCCTCTGATTCCCCGCCTCTGATTCCCCATCTCTGATTCACCACCTCTGATTCCCGGCCTCTGATTCCCCATCTCTGATTCCCCGCCTCTGATTCCCCATATCTGATTCCCTGCCTCTGTTTCCCCGCCTCTGATTCCCTACCTCTGTTTCCCCATATCTGATTCCCCGCCTCTGATTCCCCAACTCTAATACCCCGCCTCTGATTCCCCAGCTCTGATTCCCCGCCTCTGATTCCCCGCATCTGATTCCCTGCCTTGATTCCCCGCCTCTGATTCCAGGCCTCTGATTCCCATCATCTGATTCCGGCCTCTGATTCCCGGCCTCTGATTCCCTGCTTCTGATTCTGATTCCCTGCCTCTGATTCCCCATCTCTGATTCCGCACATCTGATTCCCTGCCTCTGATTCCCCACCTCTGATTCCCCATATCTGATTCCCCGCCTCTGTTTCCCCGCCTCTGATTCCCCGCCTCTGTTTCCCAATATCTAAGTCCCCACCTCTGATTCCCCAAATCTGATTCCCCACCTCTGATTCCCCAGCTCTGATTCCCCGCCTCTGATTCCCCGCATCTGATTCCCTGCATCTGATTCCAAGCCTCTGATTCCCTGCCTCTGATTCCCAACCTCTGATTCCCCACCTCTGATTCCCCATATCTGATTCCCCGCCTCTGTTTCCCCGCCTCGGATTCCCTGCCTCTGATTCCCCATCTCCGATTCCCTGCCTCTGATTCCCAACCTCTTATTCCCCACCTCTGATTCCCCATATCTGATTCCCCGCCTCTGTTTCCCCGCCTCTGATTCCCCGCCTCTGATTCCCAACTCTGATTCCCCGCCTCTGATTCCCCAGCTCTGATTCCCCGTGTTTGATTCCCTGCCTCTGTTTCCCGGCCCTGATTCCCCATCTCTGTTTCACCGCCTTTGATTCGCCACCTCTGATTCCACATATCTGATTCCCCGCCTCTGTTTCCCCGACACTGATTCCCTTCCTCTGATTCCCAACCTCTGATTCCACACCTCTGATTCCCCATATCTGATTCCCCGCCTCTATTTCCCCATATCTGAATCCCCGCCTCAGATTCCCCAACTCTGATTCCCCGCCTCTGATTCCCCAGCTCTGATTCCCCGACTCTGATTCCCGGCGTCCGATTCCCTGCCTCTGATTCCCCGCCTCTGATTCCCCATCTCTGATTCCCCGCCTTTGATTCCCCGTGTCTGATTCCCTGCCTCTGATTCCCCGCCTCTGATTCCCCGCCTCTGATTCCCTGACACTGAATCCCTGCCTCTGATTCCCAACCTCTGATTCCCCGCCTCTGATTCCCCGTGTCTGATTCCCCGCCTCTGATTCCCCGCCTCTGTTTCCCCATATCTGATTCCCCGCCTCTGATTCCCAACTATGATTCCCCGCCTCTGATTCCCCAGCTCTGATTCCCTGCCTCTGATTCCCTGCGTTCTATTCCCTGCCTCTGATTCCCCGCCTGTGATTCCCCATCACTGATTCACCACCTCTGATTCCCCACATCTGATTCCCCATATCTAATTCCCCGCCTCTGTTTGCCCGCCTCTGATTCCCTGCCTCTGTTTCCCCATATCTGATTCCCCGTCTCTGAATCCCCAACTCTGATTCCCTGCCTCTGATTCCCCAGCTCTGATTCCCCGCCTTTGATTCCCCCCGTCTGATTCCCAGCCTCTGAATCCCCGTGTCTGATTTCCTGCCTCTGATTCCCCGCCTATGATTCCCCATCTCTGATTCACCGCCTTTGATTCCCCACCTCTGATTCCCCATCTCTGATTCCGCACATCCGATTCCCTGCCTCTGATTCCCCAACTCTGATTCCCCGCCTCTGATTCCCCATCTCTGATTCCCCACCTCTGATTCCCCGTGTCTGATTCCCTGCCTCTGATTCCCCGCCTCTGAATACCAGCCTCTGATTCCCCATATCTGATTCCCCGCCTCTGATTCCCTGCCTCTGATTCCCAAGCTCTGATTCCCCGCCTTTGATTCCCCCCGTCTGATTCCCAGCCTCTGAATCCCCGTGTCTGATTTCCTGACTCTGATTCCCCGCCTCTGATTCCCCATCTCTGATTCACCGCCTCTGATTCCCCATCTCTGATTCCCCACCTCTGATTCCCCGTGTCTGATTCCCCGTGTCTGATTCCCTGCCTCTGATTCCACGCCTCTGATTCCCCATATCTGATTCCCTGCCACTGATTCCCCGCCTCTGATTCCCCATCTCTGATTCACCACCTCTGATTCCCGGCCTCTGATTGCCCACCTCTGATTCCCCGCCTCTGATTCGCCAGCTATGATTCCCCCCCTCTGATTCCCCGCGTCTGATTCCCCGCCTCTGATTCCCCAACTCTAATACCCCGCCGCTGATTCCCCAGCTCTGATTCCCCTCCTCTGATTCCCCGCATCTGATTCCCTGCCTCTGATTCCACGCCTCTGATTCCAGGCCTCTGATTCCCAACCTCTGATTCCCCACCTCTGATTCCCAATATCTGATTCCCCGCCTCTGATTCCCCATCTCTGATTCCGCACATCTGATTCCTTGCCTCTGATTCCCAACTCTGATTCCCCATATCTGATTCCACGCCTGGGTTTCCCCGCCTCTGATTCCCCGCCTCTGTTTCCCAATATCTAAGTCCCCGCCTCTGATTCCCCAAATCTGATTCCCCACCTCTGATTCCCCAGCTCTGATTCCCTGCCTCTGATTCCCCGCATCTGATTCCCTGCATCTGATTCCAAGCCTCTGATTCCCTGCCTCTGATTCACAACCTCTGATTCCCCACCTCTGATTCCCCATATTTGATTCCCCGCCTCTGTTTCCCCGCCTCGGATTCCCCGCCTCTGTTTCCCCATATCTGATTCCCGGCCTCTGATTCCCCGCCTCTGATTCCCCGCCTCTGATTCCCTGCCTCTGATTCCCCATCTCCGATTCCGCACATCTGATTCCCTTCCTCTGATTCCCCGCCTCTGATTTTCCGCCTCTGATTCCCTGCCTCTGATTCCCAACCTCGGATTCCCCACCTCTGATTCCCCATATCTGATTCCCCGCCTCTGTTTCCCCGCCTCTGATTCCCCGCCTCTGATTCCCAACTCTGATTCCCCGCCTCTGATTCCCCAGCTCTGATTCCCCGTGTTTGATTCCCTGCCTCTGATTCCCTGCCTCTGATTCCCTGCCTCTGATTCCCCAGCTCTGATTCCCAATATCTGATTCCCCGCCTCAGTTTCCCGGACTCTGATTCCCTGCCTCTGATTCCCAACCTCTGATTCCACACCTCTGATTCCCCATATCTGATTCCCCGCCTCTATTTCCCCATATCTGATTCCCCGCCTCTGATTCCCCAACTCTGATTCCCCGCCTCTGATTCCCCAGCTCTGATTCCCCGACTCTGATTCCCGGCATCCGATTCCCTGCCTCTGATTCCCCGCCTCTGATTCCCCATCTCTGATTCCCCGCCTCTGATTCCCCGTGTCTGATTCCCTGCCTTTGATTCCCCGCCTCTGATTCCCCGCCTCTGATTCCCTGCCACTGATTCCCTGCCCCTGATTCCCCACCTCTGATTCCCCACATCTGATTCCCCGCCTCTGTTTCCCCGCCTCTGATTCCCCGCCTCTGATTCCCCATATCTGATTCCCTGCCTCTAATTCCCCAACTCTGATTCCCCGCCTCTGATTCCCCAGCTCTGAATCCCCGCCTCTGATTCCCCGCGTCTGATTCCCTGCCTCTGATTCCCCGCCTTGATTCCCCATCTCTGATTCACAACCTCTGATTCCCCACCTCTGATTCCCTATATTTGATTCCCCGCCTCTGTTTCCCCGCCTCTGATTCCCCGCCTCTGATTCCCCATATCTGATTCCCCGCCTCTGATTGCCCACCTCTGATTCCCAGCCTCTGATTCGCCAGCTCTGATTCCCCGCCTCTGATTCCCCGCATCTGATTCCCTGCCTCTGATTCCCCGCCTCTGATTCCCCGCCTCTGATTCCCCGCCTCTGATTCCCTGCCTCTGATTCCCCGCCTCTGATTCCCCATCTCTGATTCCCCGCCTCTGATTCCCCGTGTCTGATTCCCTGCCTTTGATTCCCCGCCTCTGATTCCCCGCCTCTGATTCCCTGCCACTGATTCCCTGCCCCTGATTCCCCACCTCTGATTCCCCACATCTGATTCCCCGCCTCTGTTTCCCCGCCTCTGATTCCCCGCCTCTGATTCCCCATATCTGATTCCCTGCCTCTGATTCCCCAACTCTGATTCCCCGCCTCTGATTCCCCAGCTCTGAATCCCCGCCTCTGATTCCCCGCCTCTGATTCCTCATATCTGATTCCCCGCCTCTGATTGCCCACCTCTGATTCCCAGCCTCTGATTCGCCAGCTCTGATTCCCCGCCTCTGATTCCCCGCATCTGATTCCCTGCCTCTGATTCCCCGCCTCTGATTCCCCATCTCTGATTCACCGCCTTTGATTCGCCACCTCTGATTCCCCATATCTGGTTCCCCACCTCTGATTCCCGGCCTCTTATTCCCAGCATCTGATTCCCTGCCTCTGATTCCCTGCCCTGATTCCCCATCTCTGTTTCACCGCCTTTGATTCGCCACCTCTGATTCCCCATATCTCATTCCCCGCCTCTGTTTCCCCGCCTCTGATTCCCTGCCTCTGATTCCCAACCTCTGATTCCACACCTCTGATTCCCCATATCTGATTCCCCGCCTCTATTTCCCCATATCTGATTCCCCGCCTCTGATTCCCCAACTCTGATTCCCCGCTTCTGATTCCCCAGCTCTGATTCCCCGCCTCTGATTCCCGGCGTCCGATTCCCTGCCTCTGATTCCCCGCCTCTGATTCACCATCTCTGATTCCCCGCCTCTGATTCCCTGCCTCTGATTCCCCGGCTCAGATTCCCCGCCTCTGATTCCCTGCCACTGATTCCCTGCCCCTGATTCCCCACCTCTGATTCCCCATATCTGATTCCCCGCTTCTGTTTCCCCGCCTCTGATTCCCCGCCTCTGATTCCCCATATCTGATTCCCTGCCTCTGAATCCCCAACTCTGATTCCCCGCCTCTGATTCCCCAGCTCTGAATCCCCGCCTCAGATTCCCCGCGTCTGATTCCCTCCCTCTGATTCCCCGCCTTGATTCCCCATCTCTGATTCACAACCTCTGATTCCCCACCTCTGATTCCCCATATCTGATTCCCCGCCTCTGTTTCCCCGCCTCTGATTCCCCATATCTGATTCCCCGGCTCTGATTGCCCACCTCTGATTCCCCGCCTCTGATTTGCCAGCTCTGATTCCCCGCCTCTGAATCCCCGCATCTGATTCCCTGCCTCTGATTCCCCGCCTCTGATTCTCCATATCTCATTCCCCGCCTCTGAATCCCCATCTCTGATTCCCAGACTCTGAATCCCCACCTCTGATTCCTGGCCTCTTATTCCCAGCATCTGATTCCCGGCCTCTGATTCCCGGCCTCTGATTCCCCGCTTCTGATTCTGATTCCCTGCCTCTGATACCCATCTCTGATTCCGCACATCTGATTCCCTGCCTCTGATTCCCCACCTCTGATTCCCCATATCTGATTCCCCGCCTCTGTTTCCCCGCCTCTGATTCCCCGCTTCTGTTTCCCCATATCTAATTCCCCACCTCTGATGCCCTAACTCTGATTCCCCACCTCTGATTCCCCAGCTCTGATTCCCCGCCCCTGATTCCCCACCTCTGATTCCCCATATCTGATTCCCCGCCTCTGTTTCCCCAGCTCTGATTCCCCACCTCTGATTCCCCAGCTCTGATTCCCTGCCACTGATTCCCCGCCCCTGATTCCCCACCTCTGATTCCCCATATCTGATTCCCCGCCTCTGTTTCCCCAGCTCTGATTCCCTGCCTCTGATTCCCTGCCCTGATTCCCCATCTGTGTTTCACCGCCTTTGATTCGCCACCTCTGATTCCCCATATCTGATTCCCCGCCTCTGTTTCCCCGCCTCTGATTCCCTGCCTCTGATTCCCAACCTCTGATTCCACACCTCTGATTCCCCATATCTTATTCCCCGCCTCTATTTCCCCATATCTGATTCCCCGCCTCTGATTCCCCAACTCTGATTCCCCGCCTCTGATTCCCCAGCTCTGATTCCCCGCCTCTGATTCCCGGCGTCCGATTCCCTGCCTCTGATTCCCCGCCTCTGATTCCCCATCTCTGATTGACCACCTCTGATTCCCCACCTCTGATTCCCCATATCTAATTCCCCGCCTCTGTTTTCCCGCCTCTGATTCCCCGCTTCTGTTTCCCCATATCTGATTCCCCGCCTCTGATTCCCTGCCTCTGATTCCCCATATCTGCTTCCCCGCCTCTGATTCCCCAACTCTGATTCCCTGCCTCAGATTCCCCAGCTCTGATTCCCCGCCTTTGATTCCCCCCGTCTGATTCCCAGCCTCTGAATCCCCATGTCTGATTTCCTGCCTCTGATTCCCCGCCTCTGATTCCCCATCTCTGATTCACCGCCTCTGATTCCCCACCTCTGATTCCCCATCTCTGATTCCGCACATCCAATTCCCTGCCTCTGATTCCCCAACTCTGATTCCCCACCTCTGATTCCCCAGCTCTGATTCCCCGCCTCAGATTCCCCGCGTCTGATTCCCTGCCTCTGATTCCCCGCCTCTGATTCCCTGCCTCTGATTCCCCATATCTGATTCCCCGCCTCTGATTCCCCAACTCTGATTCCCCGCTTCTGATTCCCCAGCTCTGAATCCCCGCCTCTGATTCCCCGCGTATGATTCCCTGCCTCTGATTCCCCGCCTCTAATTCCCCATCTGTGATTCACAACTTCTGATGCCCCACCTCTGATTCCCCATATCTGATTCCCCGCCTCTGTTTCCCCGCCTCTGATTCCCCGCCTCTGATTCCCCATATCTGATTCCCCGCCTCTGATTGCCCACCTCTGATTCCCCGCGTCTGATTCCCTGCCTCTGATTCCCCGCCTCTGATTCCCCATATCTGATTCACCACCTCTCATTCCCGGCCTCTGATTCCCCATCTCTGATTCCGCACATCCGATTCCCTGCCTATGATTCCCCACCTCTGATTCCCCGCCTCTGATTCCCCATATCTGATTCCCTGCCTCTGTTTCCCCGCCTTTGATTCCCCACCTCTGTTTCCCCATATCTGATTCCCCGCCTCTGATTCCCCAACTCTAATACCCTGCTTCTGATTCCCCAGCTCTGATTCCCCGCCTCTGATTCCCCGCATCTGTTTCCCTGCCTCTGATTCCCCGCCTCTGATTCCCTGCCTCTGATTCCCCGCCTCTGATTCCCCATCTCTGATTCCCCGCCTCTGATTCCCCGTGTCTGATTCCCTGCCTTTGATTCCCCGCCTCTGATTCCCCGCCTCTGATTCCCTGCCACTGATTCCCTGCCCCTGATTCCCCACCTCTGATTCCCCACATCTGATTCCCCGCCTCTGTTTCCCCGCCTCTGATTCCCCGCCTCTGATTCCCCATATCTGATTCCCTGCCTCTGATTCCCCAACTCTGATTCCCCGCCTCTGATTCCCCAGCTCTGAATCCCCGCCTCTGATTCCCCGCGTCTGATTCCCTGCCTCTGATTCCAAGCCTTGATTCCCCATCTCTGATTCACAACCTCTGATTCCCCACCTCTGATTCCCTATATTTGATTCCCCGCCTCTGTTTCCCCGCCTCTGATTCCCCGCCTCTGATTCCCCATATCTGATTCCCCGCCTCTGATTGCCCACCTCTGATTCCCAGCCTCTGATTCGCCAGCTCTGATTCCCCACCTCTGATTCCCCGCATCTGATTCCCTGCCTCTGATTCCCCGCCTCTGATTCCCCATCTCTGATTCACCGCCTTTGTTTCGCCACCTCTGATTCCCCATATCTGGTTCCCCACCTCTGATTCCCGGCCTCTTATTCCCAGCATCTGATTCCCGGCCTCTGATTCCCGGCCTCTGATTCCCCGCTTCTGATTCTGATTCCCTGCCTCTTATTCCCCATCTCTGATTCCGCACATCTGATTCCCCACCTCTGATTCCCCATATCTGATTCCCCGCCTCTGTTTCCCCGCCTCTGATTCCCCGCCTCTGTTTCCCTATATCTAATTCCCCACCTCTGATGCCCCAACTCTGATTCACCGCCTCTGATTCCCCAGCTCTGATTCCCCGCCTCTGATTCCCTGCATCCGATTCCCCATATCTGATTCCCCGCCTCTGTTTCACCGCCTCTGATTCCCCGCCTCTGTTTCCCCATATCTGATTCCTGCCTCTGATTCCCAACTATGAATCCCCTCCTCTGATTCCCCAGCTCTGATTCCCTCCCTCTGATTCCCCGCGTTCTATTCCCTGCCTCTGATTCCCCGCCTGTGATTCCCCATCACTGATTCACCACCTCTGATTCCCTACCTCTGATTCCCCATATCTAATTCCCCGCCTCTGTTTGCCCGCCTCTGATTCCCCGCCTCTGTTTCCCCATATCTGATTCCCCGCCTCTGAATCCCCAACTCTGATTCCCTGCCTCAGATTCCCCAGCTCTGATTCCCCGCCTTTGATTCCCCCCGTCTGATTCCCAGCCTCTGAATCCCCGTGTCTGATTTCCTGCCTCTGATTCCCCGCCTCTGATTCCCCATCTCTGATTCACCGCCTCTGATTCCCCACCTCAGATTCCCCCTCTCTGATTCCGCACATCCAATTCCCTGCCTCTGATTCCCCAACTCTGATTCCCCACCTCTGATTCCCCAGCTCTGATTCCCCGCCTCAGATTCCCCGCGTCTGATTCCCTTCCTCTGATTCCCCGCCTCTGATTCCCTGCCTCTGATTCCCCATATCTGATTCCCCGCCTCTGATTCCCCAACTCTGATTCCCCGCTTCTGATTCCCCAGCTCTGAATCCCCGCCTCTGATTCCCCGCGTCTGATTCCCTGCCTCTGATTCCCCACCTCTGATTCCCCATCTGTGATTCACAACCTCTGATGCCCCACCTCTGATTCCCCATATCCGATTCCCTGCCTCTGTTTCCCCGCCTCTGATTCCCCACCTCTGTTTCCCCATATCTGATTCCCCGCCTCTGATTCCCCAACTCTAATACCCCGCCTCTGATTCCCCAGCTCTGATTCCCCGCCTCTGATTCCCCGCATCTGATTCCCTGCCTCTGATTCCCCGCCTCTGATTCCAGGCCTCTGATTCCCAGAATCTGATTCCGGCCTCTGATTCCCGGCCTCTGATTCCCTGCTTCTGATTCTGATTCCCTGCCTCTGATTCCCCATCTCTGATTCCGCACATCTGATTCCCTGCCTCTGATTCCCCACGTCTGATTCCCCATATCTGATTCCCCGCCTCTGTTTCCCCGCCTCTGATTCCCCGCCTCTGTTTCCCAATATCTAAGTCCCCACCTCGGATTCCCCAAATCTGATTCCCCACCTCTGATTCCCCAGCTCTGATTCCCCGCCTCTGATTCCCCGCATCTGATACCCTGCATCTGATTCCAAGCCTCTGATTCCCTGCCTCTGATTCCCAACCTCTGATTCCCCACCTCTGATTCCCCATATCTGATTCCCCGCCTCTGTTTCCCCGCCTCGGATTCCCCGCCTCTGTTTCCCCATATCTGATTCCCAGCCTCTGATTCCCCGCCTCTGATTCCCCATATCTGATACCCTGCCTCTGATTCCCCAACTCTGATTCCCCGCCTCTGATTCCCCAGCTCTGAATCCCCGCCTCTGATTCCCCGCGTCTGATTCCCTGCCTCTGATTCCCCGCCTTGATTCCCCATCTCTGATTCACAACCTCTGATTCCCCGCCTCTGATTCCCCGCCTCTGTTTCCCCGCCTCTGATTCCCCGCCTCTGATTCCCCATATCTGATTCCCCGCCTCTGATTGCCCAACTCTGATTCCCAGCCTCTGATTCGCCAGCTCTGATTCCCCGCCTCTGATTCCCCGCATCTGATTCCCTGCCTCTGATTCCCCGCCTCTGATTCCCCATCTCTGATTCACCGCCTTTGATTCGCCACCTCTGATTCCCCATATCTGATTCCCCACCTCTGTTTCCCCGCCTCTGATTCCCCGCCTCTGATTCTCCACATCTCATTCCCCGCCTCT
Organism: Narcine bancroftii; assembly: GCF_036971445.1. Classification (NCBI taxonomy): domain Eukaryota; kingdom Metazoa; phylum Chordata; class Chondrichthyes; order Torpediniformes; family Narcinidae; genus Narcine; species Narcine bancroftii. The sequence continues at coordinate 116,614,578 of NC_091476.1, forward strand.
GAATCCCCATCTCTGATTCCCGGACTCTGATTCCCCTCCTCTGATTCCCGGCCTCTTATTCCCAGCATCTGATTCCCGGCCTCTGATTCCCGGCCTCTGATTCCCCGCTTCTGATTCCCTGCCTCTGATTCCCCATCTCTGATTCCGCACATCTGATTCCCTGCCTCTAATTCCCCACCTCTGATTCCCCATATCTGATTCCCCGCCTCTGTTTCCCCGTCTCTGATTCCCCGCCTCTGTTTCCCTATATCTAATTCCCCACCTCTGATGCCCCAACTCTGATTCCCCGCCTCTGATTCCCCAGCTCTGATTCCCCACCTCTGATTCCCTTCATCCGATTCCCCATATCTGATTCCCCGCCTCTGTTTCCCCGCCTCTGATTCCCCGCCTCTGTTTCCCCATATCTGATTCCCGCCTCTGATTCCCAACTATCATTCCCCGTCTCTGATTCCCCAGCTCTGATTCCCTGCCTCTGATTCCCCGCGTTCTATTCCCTGCCTCTGATTCCCCGCCTGTGATTCCCCATCACTGATTCACCACCTCTGATTCCCTACCTCTGATTCCCCATATCTAATTCCCCGCCTCTGTTTGCCCACCTCTGATTCCCCGCCTCTGTTTCCCCATATCTGATTCCCCGCCTCTGAATCCCCAACTCTGATTCCCTGCCTCAGATTCCCCAGCTCTGATTCCCCGCCTTTGATTCCACCCGTCTGATTCCCAGCCTCTGAATCCCTGTGTCTGATTTCCTGCCTCTGATTCCCCGCCTCTGATTCCCCAGCACTGATTCCCCGCCTCAGATTCCCAGCGTCTGATTCCCCATCTCTGATTCCGCACATCCAATTCCTTGCCTCTGATTCCCCATATCTGATTCCCCGCCTCTGATTCCCCAACTCTGATTCCCCGCTTCTGATTCCCCAGCTCTGAATCCCCGCCTCTGATTCCCCGCGTCTGATTCCCTGCCTCTGATTCCCCGCCTCTGATTCCCCATCTGTGATTCACAACCTCTGATGCCCCACCTCTGATTCCCCATATCTGATTCCCCGCCTCTGTTTCCCCGCCTCTGATTCCCCGCCTCTGATTGCCCACCTCTGATTCCCCGCGTCTGATACCCTGCCTCTGATTCCCCGCCTCTGATTCCCCATCTCTGATTCACCACCTCTGATTCCCGGCCTCTGATTCCCCATCTCTGATTCCGCACATCCGATTCCCTGCCTATGATTCCCCACCTCTGATTCCCCGCCTCTGATTCCCCATATCTGATTCCCTGCCTCTGTTTCCCCGCCTCTGATTCCCTACCTCTGTTTCCCCATATCTGATTCCCCGCCTCTGATTCCCCAACTCTAATACCCCGCCTCTGATTCCCCAGCTCTGATTCCCCGCCTCTGATTCCCCGCATCTGATTCCCTGCCTTGATTCCCCGCCTCTGATTCCAGGCCTCTGATTCCCATCATCTGATTCCGGCCTCTGATTCCCGGCCTCTGATTCCCTGCTTCTGATTCTGATTCCCTGCCTCTGATTCCCCATCTCTGATTCCGCACATCTGATTCCCTGCCTCTGATTCCCCACCTCTGATTCCCCATATCTGATTCCCCGCCTCTGTTTCCCCGCCTCTGATTCCCCGCCTCTGTTTCCCAATATCTAAGTCCCCACCTCTGATTCCCCAAATCTGATTCCCCACCTCTGATTCCCCAGCTCTGATTCCCCGCCTCTGATTCCCCGCATCTGATTCCCTGCATCTGATTCCAAGCCTCTGATTCCCTGCCTCTGATTCCCAACCTCTGATTCCCCACCTCTCATTCCCCATATCTGATTCCCCGCCTCTGTTTCCCCGCCTCGGATTCCCTGCCTCTGATTCCCCATCTCCGATTCCCTGCCTCTGATTCCCAACCTCTTATTCCCCACCTCTGATTCCCCATATCTGATTCCCCGCCTCTGTTTCCCCGCCTCTGATTCCCCGCCTCTGATTCCCAACTCTGATTCCCCGCCTCTGATTCCCCAGCTCTGATTCCCCGTGTTTGATTCCCTGCCTCTGTTTCCCGGCCCTGATTCCCCATCTCTGTTTCACCGCCTTTGATTCGCCACCTCTGATTCCACATATCTGATTCCCCGCCTCTGTTTCCCCGACACTGATTCCCTTCCTCTGATTCCCAACCTCTGATTCCACACCTCTGATTCCCCATATCTGATTCCCCGCCTCTATTTCCCCATATCTGAATCCCCGCCTCAGATTCCCCAACTCTGATTCCCCGCCTCTGATTCCCCAGCTCTGATTCCCCGACTCTGATTCCCGGCGTCCGATTCCCTGCCTCTGATTCCCCGCCTCTGATTCCCCATCTCTGATTCCCCGCCTCTGATTCCCCGTGTCTGATTCCCTGCCTCTGATTCCCCGCCTCTGATTCCCCGCCTCTGATTCCCTGACACTGAATCCCTGCCTCTGATTCCCAACCTCTGATTCCCCACCTCTGATTCCCCATATCTGATTCCCCATCTCTGATTCACAACCTCTGATTCCCCACCTCTGATTCCCTATATTTGATTCCCCGCCTCTCTTTCCCCGCCTCTTATTCCCCGCCTCTGATTCCCCATATCTGATTCCCCGCCTCTGATTGCCCACCTCTGATTCCCCGCCTCTGATTCGCCAGCTCTGATTCCCCGCCTCTGATTCCCCGCATCTGATTCCCTGCCTCTGATTCCCCGCCTCTCATTCCCCATCTCTGATTCACCGCCTTTGATTCGCCACATCTGATTCCCCATATCTGATTCCCCACCTCTGTTTCCCGGCCTCTGATTCCCCGCCTCTGATTCTCCATATGTCATTCCCCGCCTCTGAATCCCCATCTCTGATTCCCGGACTCTGATTCCCCACCTCTGATTCCCGGCCTCTTATTCCCAGCATCTGATTCCCGGCCTCTGATTCCCGGCCTCTGATTCCCCGCTTCTGATTCTGATTCCCTGCCTCTGATTCCCCATCTCTGATTCAGCACATCTGAATCCCTGCCTCTGATTCCCCACCTCTGATTCCTCATATCTGATTCCCCGCCTCTGTTTCCCCGCCTCTGATTCCCCGCCTCTGTTTCCCTATATCTAATTCCCCACCTCTGATGCCCCAACTCTGATTCCCCGCCTCTGATTCCCCAGCTCTGATTCCCCGCCTCTGATTCCCCACCTCTGATTCCCCATATCTAATTCCCCGCCTCTGTTTGCCCGCCTCTGATTCCCCGCCTCTGTTTCCCCATATCTGATTCCCCGTCTCTGAATCCCCAACTCTGATTCCCTGCCTCTGATTCCCCAGCTCTGATTCCCTTGCCTTTGATTCCCCCCGTCTGATTCCCAGCCACTGAATCCCCGTGTCTGATTTCCTGCCTCTGATTCCCCGCCTCTGATTCCCCATCTCTGATTCCTCTGATTCCCCACATCTGATTCCCCATCTCTGATTCCGCACATCCGATTCCCTGCCTCTGATTCCCCAACTCTGATTCCCCACCACTGATTCCCCAGCTCTGATTCCCCGCCTCAGATTCCCCGCGTCTTATTCCCTGCCTCTGATTCCCCGCCTCTGATTCCCCATCTCTGATTCCCCACCTCTGATTCCCCGTGTCTGATTCCCTGCCTCTGATTCCCCGCCTCTGATTCCCCAACTCTGATTCCCCATATCTGATTCCCCGCCTCTGATTCCCTGCCTCTGATTCCCCAGCTCTGATTCCCCGCCTTTGATTCCCCCCGTCTGATTCCCAGCCTCTGAATCCCCGTGTCTGATTTCCTGCCTCTGATTCCCCGCCTCTGATTCCCATTCTCTGATTCACCGCCTCTGATTCCCCATCTCTGATTCCCCACCTCTGATTCCCCATATCTGATTCCCTGCCTCTGTTTCCCCGCCTCTGATTCCCCACCTCTGTTTCCCCATATCTGATTCCCCGCCTCTGATTCCCCAACTCTAAAACCCCGCCTCTGATTCCCCAGCTCTGATTCCCCGCCTCTGATTCCCCGCATCTGATTCCCTGCCTCTGATTCCCCGCCTCTGATTCCAGGCCTCTGATTCCCAGCATCTGATTCCGGCCTCTGATTCCCGGCCTCTGATTCCCAGCTTCTGATTCTGATTCCCTGCCTCTGATTCCCCATCTCTGATTCCGCACATCTGTTTCCTTGCCTCTGATTCCCCACCTCTGATTCCCCATATCTGATTCCCCGCCTGGGTTTCCCCGCCTCTGATTCCCCGCCTCTGTTTCCCAATATCTAAGTCCCCGCCTCTGATTCCCCAAATCTGATTCCCCACCTCTGATTCCCCAGCTCTGATTCCCCGCCTCTGATTCCCCGCATCTGATTCCCTGCATCTGATTCCAAGCCTCTGATTCCCTGCCTCTGATTCACAACCTCTGATTCCCCACCTCTGATTCCCCATATCTGATTCCCCGCCTCTGTTTCCCCGCCTCGGATTCCCCGCCTCTGTTTCCCCATATCTGATTCCCGGCCTCTGATTCCCCGCCTCTGATTCCCCGCCTCTGATTCCCTGCCTCTGATTCCCCATCTCCGATTCCGCACATCTGATTCCCTTCCTCTGATTCGCCGCCTCTGAATCCCCGCCTCTGATTCCCTGCCTCTGATTCCCAACCTCGGATTCCCCACCTCTGATTCCCCATATCTCATTCCCCGCCTCTGAATCCCCATCTCTGATTCCCGGACTCTGATTCCCCTCCTCTGATTCCCGGCCTCTTATTCCCAGCATCTGATTCCCGGACTCTGATTCCCGGCCTCTGATTCCCCGCTTCTGATTCCCTGCCTCTGATTCCCCATCTCTGATTCCGCACATCTGATTCCCTGCCTCTAATTCCCCACCTCTGATTCCCCATATCTGATTCCCCGCCTCTGTTTCCCCGTCTCTGATTCCCCGCCTCTGTTTCCCTATATCTAATTCCCCACCTCTGATGCCCCAACTCTGATTCCCCGCCTCTGATTCCCCAGCTCTGATTCCCCACCTCTGATTCCCTGCATCCGATTCCCCATATCTGATTCCCCGCCTCTGTTTCCCCGCCTCTGATTCCCCGCCTCTGTTTCCCCATATCTGATTCCCGCCTCTGATTCCCAACTATCATTCCCCGTCTCTGATTCCCCAGCTCTGATTCCCTGCCTCTGATTCCCCGCGTTCTATTCCCTGCCTCTGATTCCCCGCCTGTGATTCCCCATCACTGATTCACCACCTCTGATTCCCTACCTCTGATTCCCCATATCTAATTCCCCGCCTCTGTTTGCCCACCTCTGATTCCCCGCCTCTGTTTCCCCATATCTGATTCCCCGCCTCTGAAACCCCAACTCTGATTCCCTGCCTCAGATTCCCCAGCTCTGATTCCCCGCCTTTGATTCCACCCGTCTGATTCCCAGCCTCTGAATCCCTGTGTCTGATTTCCTGCCTCTGATTCCCCGCCTCTGATTCCCCAGCACTGATTCCCCGCCTCAGATTCCCCGCGTCTGATTCCCCATCTCTGATTCCGCACATCCAATTCCTTGCCTCTGATTCCCCATATCTGATTCCCCGCCTCTGATTCCCCAACTCTGATTCCCCGCTTCTGATTCCCCAGCTCTGAATCCCCACCTCTGATTCCCCGCGTCTGATTCCCTGCCTCTGATTCCCCGCCTCTGATTCCCCATCTGTGATTCACAACCTCTGATGCCCCACCTCTGATTCCCCATATCTGATTCCCCGCCTCTGTTTCCCCGCCTCTGATTCCCCGCCTCTGATTGCCCACCTCTGATTCCCCGCGTCTGATACCCTGCCTCTGATTCCCCGCCTCTGATTCCCCATCTCTGATTCACCACCTCTGATTCCCGGCCTCTGATTCCCCATCTCTGATTCCGCACATCCGATTCCCTGCCTATGATTCCCCACCTCTGATTCCCCGCCTCTGATTCCCCATATCTGATTCCCTGCCTCTGTTTCCCCGCCTCTGATTCCCTACCTCTGTTTCCCCATATCTGATTCCCCGCCTCTGATTCCCCAACTCTAATACCCCGCCTCTGATTCCCCAGCTCTGATTCCCCGCCTCTGATTCCCCGCATCTGATTCCCTGCCTTGTTTCCCCGCCTCTGATTCCAGGCCTCTGATTCCCATCATCTGATTCCGGCCTCTGATTCCCGGCCTCTGATTCCCTGCTTCTGATTCTGATTCCCTGCCTCTGATTCCCCATCTCTGATTCCGCACATCTGATTCCCTGCCTCTGATTCCCCACCTCTGATTCCCCATATCTGATTCCCCGCCTCTGTTTCCCCGCCTCTGATTCCCCGCCTCTGTTTCCCAATATCTAAGTCCCCACCTCTGATTCCCCAAATCTGATTCCCCACCTCTGATTCCCCAGCTCTGATTCCCCGCCTCTGATTCCCCGCATCTGATTCCCTGCATCTGATTCCAAGCCTCTGATTCCCTGCCTCTGATTCCCAACCTCTGATTCCCCACCTCTCATTCCCCATATCTGATTCCCCGCCTCTGTTTCCCCGCCTCGGATTCCCTGCCTCTGATTCCCCATCTCCGATTCCCTGCCTCTGATTCCCAACCTCTTATTCCCCACCTCTGATTCCCCATATCTGATTCCCCGCCTCTGTTTCCCCGCCTCTGATTCCCCGCCTCTGATTCCCAACTCTGATTCCCCGCCTCTGATTCCCCAGCTCTGATTCCCCGTGTTTGATTCCCTGCCTCTGTTTCCCGGCCCTGATTCCCCATCTCTGTTTCACCGCCTTTGATTCGCCACCTCTGATTCCACATATCTGATTCCCCGCCTCTGTTTCCCCGACACTGATTCCCTTCCTCTGATTCCCAACCTCTGATTCCACACCTCTGATTCCCCATATCTGATTCCCCGCCTCTATTTCCCCATATCTGAATCCCCGCCTCAGATTCCCCAACTCTGATTCCCCGCCTCTGATTCCCCAGCTCTGATTCCCCGACTCTGATTCCCGGCGTCCGATTCCCTGCCTCTGATTCCCCGCCTCTGATTCCCCATCTCTGATTCCCCGCCTCTGATTCCCCGTGTCTGATTCCCTGCCTCTGATTCCCCGCCTCTGATTCCCCGCCTCTGATTCCCTGACACTGAATCCCTGCCTCTGATTCCCAACCTCTGATTCCCCACCTCTGATTCCCCATATCTGATTCCCCATCTCTGATTCACAACCTCTGATTCCCCACCTCTGATTCCCTATATTTGATTCCCCGCCTCTCTTTCCCCGCCTCTGATTCCCCGCCTCTGATTCCCCATATCTGATTCCCCGCCTCTGATTGCCCACCTCTGATTCCCCGCCTCTGATTCGCCAGCTCTGATTCCCCGCCTCTGATTCCCCGCATCTGATTCCCTGCCTCTGATTCCCCGCCTCTGATTCCCCATCTCTGATTCACCGCCTTTGATTCGCCACATCTGATTCCCCATATCTGATTCCCCACCTCTGTTTCCCGGCCTCTGATTCCCCGCCTCTGATTCTCCATATGTCATTCCCCGCCTCTGAATCCCCATCTCTGATTCCCGGACTCTGATTCCCCACCTCTGATTCCCGGCCTCTTATTCCCAGCATCTGATTCCCGGCCTCTGATTCCCGGCCTCTGATTCCCCGCTTCTGATTCTGATTCCCTGCCTCTGATTCCCCATCTCTGATTCAGCACATCTGAATCCCTGCCTCTGATTCCCCACCTCTGATTCCTCATATCTGATTCCCCGCCTCTGTTTCCCCGCCTCTGATTCCCCGCCTCTGTTTCCCTATATCTAATTCCCCACCTCTGATGCCCCAACTCTGATTCCCCGCCTCTGATTCCCCAGCTCTGATTCCCCGCCTCTGATTCCCCACCTCTGATTCCCCATATCTAATTCCCCGCCTCTGTTTGCCCGCCTCTGATTCCCCGCCTCTGTTTCCCCATATCTGATTCCCCGTCTCTGAATCCCCAACTCTGATTCCCTGCCTCTGATTCCCCAGCTCTGATTCCCTTGCCTTTGATTCCCCCCGTCTGATTCCCAGCCTCTGAATCCCCGTGTCTGATTTCCTGCCTCTGATTCCCCGCCTCTGATTCCCCATCTCTGATTCCTCTGATTCCCCACATCTGATTCCCCATCTCTGATTCCGCACATCCGATTCCCTGCCTCTGATTCCCCAACTCTGATTCCCCACCACTGATTCCCCAGCTCTGATTCCCCGCCTCAGATTCCCCGCGTCTTATTCCCTGCCTCTGATTCCCCGCCTCTGATTCCCCATCTCTGATTCCCCACCTCTGATTCCCCGTGTCTGATTCCCTGCCTCTGATTCCCCGCCTCTGATTCCCCAACTCTGATTCCCCATATCTGATTCCCCGCCTCTGATTCCCTGCCTCTGATTCCCCAGCTCTGATTCCCCGCCTTTGATTCCCCCCGTCTGATTCCCAGCCTCTGAATCCCCGTGTCTGATTTCCTGCCTCTGATTCCCCGCCTCTGATTCCCATTCTCTGATTCACCGCCTCTGTTTCCCCGCCTCTGATTCCCCACCTCTGATTCCCCATATCTGATTCCCCGCCTCTGATTCCCCAACTCTAAAACCCCGCCTCTGATTCCCCAGCTCTGATTCCCCGCCTCTGATTCCCCGCATCTGATTCCCTGCCTCTGATTCCCCGCCTCTGATTCCAGGCCTCTGATTCCCAGCATCTGATTCCGGCCTCTGATTCCCGGCCTCTGATTCCCAGCTTCTGATTCTGATTCCCTGCCTCTGATTCCCCATCTCTGATTCCGCACATCTGTTTCCTTGCCTCTGATTCCCCACCTCTGATTCCCCATATCTGATTCCCCGCCTGGGTTTCCCCGCCTCTGATTCCCCGCCTCTGTTTCCCAATATCTAAGTCCCCGCCTCTGATTCCCCAAATCTGATTCCCCACCTCTGATTCCCCAGCTCTGATTCCCCGCCTCTGATTCCCCGCATCTGATTCCCTGCATCTGATTCCAAGCCTCTGATTCCCTGCCTCTGATTCACAACCTCTGATTCCCCACCTCTGATTCCCCATATCTGATTCCCCGCCTCTGTTTCCCCGCCTCGGATTCCCCGCCTCTGTTTCCCCATATCTGATTCCCGGCCTCTGATTCCCCGCCTCTGATTCCCCGCCTCTGATTCCCTGCCTCTGATTCCCCATCTCCGATTCCCTGCCTCTGATTCCCAACCTCTGATTCCCCACCTCTGATTCCCCATATCTGATTCCCCGCCTCTGTTTCCCCGCCTCTGATTCCCCGCCTCTGATTCCCAACTCTGATTCCCCGCCTCTGATTCCCCAGCTCTGATTCCCCGTGTTTGATTCCCTGCCTCTGATTCCCGGCCCTGATTCCCCATCTCTGTTTCACCGCCTTTGATTCGCCACCTCTGATTCCACATATCTGATTCCCCGCCTCTGTTTCCCCGACTCTGATTCCCTTCCTCTGATTCCCAACCTCTGATTCCACACCTCTGATTCCCCATATCTGATTCCCCGCCTCTATTTCCCCATATCTGAATCCCCGCCTCTGATTCCCCAACTCTGATTCCCCGCCTCTGATTCCCCAGCTCTGATTCCCCGACTCTGATTCCCGGCGTCCGATTCCCTGCCTCTGATTCCCCGCCTCTGATTCCCCATCTCTGATTCCCCGCCTCTGATTCCCCGTGTCTGATTCCCTGCCTCTGATTCCCCGCCTCTGATTCCCCGCCTCTGATTCCCTGACACTGAATCCCTGCCTCTGATTCCCAACCTCTGATTCCCCACCTCTGATTCCCCATATCTGATTCCCCATCTCTGATTCACAACCTCTGATTCCCCACCTCTGATTCCCTATATTTGATTCCACGCCTCTCTTTCCCCGCCTCTGATTCCCCGCCTCTGATTCCCCGCATCTGATTCCCCATACCTGATTCCCCGCCTCTGATTGCCCACCTCTGATTCCCCGACTCTGATTCGCCAGCTCTGATTCCCCGCCTCTGATTCCCCGCATCTGATTCCCTGCCTCTGATTCCCCGCCTCTGATTCCCCATCTCTGATTCACCGCCTTTGATTCGCCACCTCTGATTCCCCATATCTGATTCCCCACCTCTGTTTCCCGGCCTCTGATTCCCCGCCTCTGATTCTCCATATCTCATTCCCCGCCTCTGAATCCCCATCTCTGATTCCCGGACTCTGATTCCCCACCTCTGATTCCCGGCCTCTTATTCCCAGCATCTGATTCCCGGCCTCTGATTCCCGGCCTCTGATTCCCCGCTTCTGATTCTGATTCCCTGCCTCTGATTCCCCATCTCTGATTCAGCACATCTGAATCCCTGCCTCTGATTCCCCACCTCTGATTCCTCATATCTGATTCCCCGCCTCTGTTTCCCCGCCTCTGATTCCCCGCCTCTGTTTCCCTGTATCTAATTCCCCACCTCTGATGCCCCAACTCTGATTCCCCGCCTCTGATTCCCCAGCTCTGATTCCCCGCCTCTGATTCCCCGCATCCGATTCCCCATATTTGATTCCCCGCCTCTGTTTCCCCGCCTCTGATTCCCCGCCTCTGTTTCCCCATATCTGATTCCCCGCCTCTGATTCCCAACTATGATTCCCCGCCTCTGATTCCCCAGCTCTGATTCCCTGCGTCTGATTCCCTGCGTTCTATTCCCTGCCTCTGATTCCCCGCCTGTGATTCCCCATCACTGATTCACCACCTCTGATTCCCCACCTCTGATTCCCCATATCTAATTCCGCGCCTCTGTTTGCCCGCCTCTGATTCCCCGCCTCTGTTTCCCCATATCTGATTCCCCGTCTCTGAATCCCCAACTCTGATTCCCTGCCTCTGATTCCCCAGCTCTGATTCCCCGCCTTTGATTCCCCCCGTCTGATTCCCAGCCTCTGAATCCCCGTGTCTGATTTCCTGCCTCTGATTCCCCGCCTCTGATTCCCCATCTCTGATTCCTCTGATTCCCCACATCTGATTCCCCATCTCTGATTCCGCACATCCGATTCCCTGCCTCTGATTCCCCAACTCTGATTCCCCACCACTGATTCCCCAGCTCTGATTCCCCGCCTCAGATTCCCCGCGTCTTATTCCCTGCCTCTGATTCCCCGCCTCTGATTCCCCATCTCTGATTCCCCACCTCTGATTCCCCGTGTCTGATTCCCTGCCTCTGATTCCCCGCCTCTGAATCCCAGCCTCTGATTCCCCATATCTGATTCCCCGCCTCTGATTCCCTGCCTCTGATTCCCCAGCTCTGATTCCCCGCCTTTGATTCCCCCCGTCTGATTCCCAGCCTCTGAATCCCCGTGTCTGATTTCCTGCCTCTGATTCCCCGCCTCTGATTCCCATTCTCTGATTCACCGCCACTGATTCCCCATCTCTGATTCCCCACCTCTGATTCCCCATATCTGATTCCCTGCCTCTGTTTCCCCGCCTCTGATTCCCCACCTCTGTTTCCCCATATCTGATTCCCCGCCTCTGATTCCCTAACTCTAATACCCCGCCTCTGATTCCCCAGCTCTGATTCCCCGCCTCTGATTCCCCGCATCTGATTTTCTGCCTCTGATTCCCCGCCTCTGATTCCAGGCCTCTGATGCCCAGCATCTGATTCCGGCCTCTGATTCCCGGCCTCTGATTCCCAGCTTCTGATTCTGATTCCCTGCCTCTGATTCCCCATCTCTGATTCCGCACATCTGATTCCTTGCCTCTGATTCCCCACCTCTGATTCCCCATATCTGATTCCCCGCCTGGGTTTCCCCGCCTCTGATTCCCCGCCTCTGTTTCCCAATATCTAAGTCCCCGCCTCTGATTCCCCAAATCTGATTCCCCACCTCTGATTCCCCAGCTCTGATTCCCCGCCTCTGATTCCCCGCATCTGATTCCCTGCATCTGATTCCAAGCCTCTGATTCCCTGCCTCTGATTCACAACCTCTGATTCCCCACCTCTGATTCCCCATATCTGATTCCCCGCCTCTGTTTCCCCGCCTCGGATTCCCCGCCTCTGTTTCCCCATATCTGATTCCCGGCCTCTGATTCCCCGCCTCTGATTCCCCGCCTCTGATTCCCTGCCTCTGATTCCCCATCTCTGTTTCACCGCCTTTGATTCGCCACCTCTGATTCCCCATATCTGATTCCCCGACTCTGATTCCCTGCCTCTGATTCCCAACCTCTGATTCCACACCTCTGATTCCCCATATCTGATTCCCCGCCTCTATTTCCCCATATCTGATTCCCCGCCTCTGATTCCCCGACTCTGATTCCCGGCGTCCGATTCCCTGCCTCTGATTCCCCGCCTCTGATTCCCCATCTCTGATTCCCCGCCTCTGATGCCCCGTGTCTGATTCCCTGCCTCTGATTCCCCGCCTCTGATTCCCCGCCTCTGATTCCCTGACACTGAATCCCTGCCTCTGATTCCCAACCTCTGATTCCCCACCTCTGATTCCCCATATCTGATTCCCCATCTCTGATTCACAACCTCTGATTCCCCACCTCTGATTCCCTATATTTGATTCCACGCCTCTCTTTCCCCGCCTCTGATTCCCCGCCTCTGATTCCCCATATCTGATTCCCCATATCTGATTCCCCGCCTCTGATTGCCCACCTCTGATTCCCCGACTCTGATTCGCCAGCTCTGATTCCCCGCCTCTGATTCCCCGCATCTGATTCCCTGCCTCTGATTCCCCGCCTCTGATTCCCCATCTCTGATTCACCGCCTTTGATTCGCCACCTCTGATTCCCCATATCTGATTCCCCACCTCTGTTTCCCGGCCTCTGATTCCCCGCCTCTGATTCTCCATATCTCATTCCCCGCCTCTGAATCCCCATCTCTGATTCCCGGACTCTGATTCCCCACCTCTGATTCCCGGCCTCTTATTCCCAGCATCTGATTCCCGGCCTCTGATTCCCGGCCTCTGATTCCCCGCTTCTGATTCTGATTCCCTGCCTCTGATTCCCCATCTCTGATTCAGCACATCTGAATCCCTGCCTCTGATTCCCCACCTCTGATTCCTCATATCTGATTCCCCGCCTCTGTTTCCCCGCCTCTGATTCCCCGCCTCTGTTTCCCTGTATCTAATTCCCCACCTCTGATGCCCCAACTCTGATTCCCCGCCTCTGATTCCCCAGCTCTGATTCCCCGCCTCTGATTCCCCGCATCCGATTCCCCATATTTGATTCCCCGCCTCTGTTTCCCCGCCTCTGATTCCCCGCCTCTGTTTCCCCATATCTGATTCCCCGCCTCTGATTCCCAACTATGATTCCCCGCCTCTGATTCCCCAGCTCTGATTCCCTGCGTCTGATTCCCTGCGTTCTATTCCCTGCCTCTGATTCCCCGCCTGTGATTCCCCATCACTGATTCACCACCTCTGATTCCCCACCTCTGATTCCCCATATCTAATTCCCCGCCTCTGTTTGCCCGCCTCTGATTCCCCGCCTCTGTTTCCCCATATCTGATTCCCCGTCTCTGAATCCCCAACTCTGATTCCCTGCCTCTGATTCCCCAGCTCTGATTCCCCGCCTTTGATTCCCCCCGTCTGATTCCCAGCCTCTGAATCCCCGTGTCTGATTTCCTGCCTCTGATTCCCCGCCTCTGATTCCCCATCTCTGATTCCTCTGATTCCCCACATCTGATTCCCCATCTCTGATTCCGCACATCCGATTCCCTGCCTCTGATTCCCCAACTCTGATTCCCCACCACTGATTCCCCAGCTCTGATTCCCCGCCTCAGATTCCCCGCGTCTTATTCCCTGCCTCTGATTCCCCGCCTCTGATTCCCCATCTCTGATTCCCCACCTCTGATTCCCCGTGTCTGATCCCCTGCCTCTGATTCCCCGCCTCTGAATCCCAGCCTCTGATTCCCCATATCTGATTCCCCGCCTCTGATTCCCTGCCTCTGATTCCCCAGCTCTGATTCCCCGCCTTTGATTCCCCCCGTCTGATTCCCAGCCTCTGAATCCACGTGTCTGATTTCCTGCCTCTGATTCCCCGCCTCTGATTCCCATTCTCTGATTCACCGCCTCTGATTCCCCATCTCTGATTCCCCACCTCTGATTCCCCATATCTGATTCCCTGCCTCTGTTTCCCCGCCTCTGATTCCCCACCTCTGTTTCCCCATATCTGATTCCCCGCCTCTGATTCCCCAACTCTAATACCCCGCCTCTGATTCCCCAGCTCTGATTCCCCGCCTCTGATTCCCCGCATCTGATTTTCTGCCTCTGATTCCCCGCCTCTGATTCCAGGCCTCTGATGCCCAGCATCTGATTCCGGCCTCTGATTCCCGGCCTCTGATTCCCAGCTTCTGATTCTGATTCCCTGCCTCTGATTCCCCATCTCTGATTCCGCACATCTGATTCCTTGCCTCTGATTCCCCACCTCTGATTCCCCATATCTGATTCCCCGCCTGGGTTTCCCCGCCTCTGATTCCCCGCCTCTGTTTCCCAATATCTAAGTCCCCGCCTCTGATTCCCCAAATCTGATTCCCCACCTCTGATTCCCCAGCTCTGATTCCCCGCCTCTGATTCCCCGCATCTGATTCCCTGCATCTGATTCCAAGCCTCTGATTCCCTGCCTCTGATTCACAACCTCTGATTCCCCACCTCTGATTCCCCATATCTGATTCCCCGCCTCTGTTTCCCCGCCTCGGATTCCCCGCCTCTGTTTCCCCATATCTGATTCCCGGCCTCTGATTCCCCGACTCTGATTCCCCGCCTCTGATTCCCTGCCTCTGATTCCCCATCTCTGTTTCACCGCCTTTGATTCGCCACCTCTGATTCCCCATATCTGATTCCCCGACTCTGATTCCCTGCCTCTGATTCCCAACCTCTGATTCCACACCTCTGATTCCCCATATCTGATTCCCCGCCTCTATTTCCCCATATCTGATTCCCCGCCTCTGATTCCCCAACTCTGATTCCCCGCCTCTGATTCCCCAGCTCTGATTCCCCGACTCTGATTCCCGGAGTCCGATTCCCTGCCTCTGATTCCCCGCCTCTGATTCCCCATCTCTGATTCCCCGCCTCCGATTCCCCGTGTCTGATTCCCTGCCTCTGATTCCCCGCCTCTGATTCCCCGCCTCTGATTCCCTGCCACTGATTCCCTGCCCCTGATTCCCCAATTCTGATTCCCCATATCTGATTCCCCGCCTCTGTTTCCCCGCCTCTGATTCCCCGCCTCTGATTCCCCATATCTGATTCCCTGCCTCTGATTCCCCAACTCTGATTCACCACCTCTGATTCCCCAGCTCCGAATCCCCGCCTCTGATTCCCCGCGTCTGATTCCCTGCCTCTGATTCCCCGCCTTGATTCCCCATCTCTGATTCACAACCTCTGATTCCCCACCTCTGATTCCCTATATTTGATTCCCCGCCTCTGTTTCCCCGCCTTGATTCGCAACCTCTAATTCCCCACCTCTGATTCCCCATATCTGATTCCCCGCCTCTGTTACCCTGCCTCTGATTCCCGGCCTCTGTTTCCCCATATCTGATTCCCCTCCTCTGATTCCCCAACTCTGATTCCCCGCCTCTGATTCCCCAGCTCTGATTCCCCGCCTTTTATTCCCGGCCTCTGATTCCCTGCCACTGATTCCCCGCCCCTGATTCCCCACCTCTGATTCCCCATATCTGATTCCCCGCCTCTGTTTCCCCAGCTCTGATTCCCCACCTCTGATTCCCCAGCTCTGATTCCCTGCCACTGATTCCCCGCCCCTGATTCCCCACCTCTGATTTCCCATATCTGATTCCCCGCCTCTGTTTCCCCAGCTCTGATTCCCTGCCTCTGATTCCCTGCCCTGATTCCCCATCTCTGTTTCACCGCCTTTGATTCGACACCTCTGATTCCCCATATCTGATTCCCCGCCTCTGTTTCCCCGCCTCTGATTCCCTGCCTCTGATTCCCAACCTCTGATTCCACACCTCTGATTCCCCATATCTGATTCCCCGCCTCTATTTCCCCATATCTGATTCCCCGCCTCTGATTCCCCAACTCTGATTCCCCACCTCTGATTCCCCAGCTCTGATTCCCCGCCTCTGATTCCCGGCGTCCGATTCCCTGCCTCTGATTCCCCGCCTCTGATTCCCCATCTCTGATTCTCCATATCTGATTCCCCGCCTCTTAATCCCGATCTCTGATTCCCGGACTCTGATTCCCCTCCTCTGATTCCCGGCCTCTTATTCCCAGCATCTGATTCCCGGCCTCTGATTCCCGGCATCTGATTCCCCGCTTCTGATTCTGATTCCCTGCCTCTGATTCCCCATCTCTGATTCCGCACATCTGATTCCCTGCCTCTGATTCCCCACCTCTGATTCCCCATATCTGATTCCCCGCCTCTGTTTCCCCGCCTCTGATTCCCCGCCTCTGTTTCCCTATATCTAATTCCCCACCTCTGATGCCCCAACTCTGATTCCCCGCCTCTGATTCCCCAGCTCTGATTCCCCGCCTCTGATTCCCTGCATCCGATTCCCCATATCTGATTCCCCGCCTCTGTTTCCCCGCCTCTGATTACCCACCTCTGTTTCCCCATATCTGATTCCCGCCTCTGATTCCCAACTATGATTCCCCGCCTCTGATTCCCCAGCTCTGATTCCCTGCCTCTGATTCCCCGCGTTCTATTCCCTGCCTCTGATTCCCCGCCTGTGATTCCCCATCACTGATTCACCACCTCTGATTCCCTACCTCTGATTCCCCATATCTAATTCCCCGCCTCTGTTTGCCCGCCTCTGATTCCCCACCTCTGTTTCCCCATATCTGATTCCCCGCCTCTGAATCCCCAACTCTGATTCCCTGCCTCAGATTCCCCAGCTCTGATTCCCCGCCTTTGATTCCCCCCGTCTGATTCCCAGCCTCTGAATTCCCGTGTCTGATTTCCTGCCTCTGATTCCCCGCCTCTGATTCCCCAAATCTGATTCACCGCCTCTGATTCCCCACCTCTGATTCCCCATCTCTGATTCCGCACATCCAATTCCCTGCCTCTGATTCCCCAACTCTGATTCCCCACCTCTGATTCCCCAGCTCTGATTCCCCGCCTCAGATTCCCTGCATCTGATTCCCTGCCTCTGATTCCCCGCCTCTGATTCCCTGCCTCTGATTCCCCATATCTGATTCCCCGCCTCTGATTCCCCAACTCTGATTCCTCGCTTCTGATTCCCCAGCTCTGAATCCCCGCCTCTGATTCCCCGCGTCTGATTCCCTGCCTCTGATTCCCCGCCTCTGATTCCCCATCTGTGATTCACAACCTCTGATGCCCCACCTCTGATTCCCAATATCTGATTCCCCGCCTCTGTTTCCCCGCCTCTGATTCCCCGCCTCTGATTCCCCATATCTGATTCCCCGCCTCTGATTGCCCACCTCTGATTCCCCGCGTCTGATACCCTGCCTCTGATTCCCCGCCTCTGATTCCCCATCTCTGATTCACCACCTCTGATTCCCGGCCTCTGATTCCCAATCTCTGATTCCGCACATCCGATTCCATGCCTATGATTCCCCACCTCTGATTCCCCGCCTCTGATTCCCCATATCTGATTCCCTGCCTCTGTTTCCCAGCCTCTGATTCCCTACCTCTGTTTCCCCATATCTGATTCCCCGCCTCTAATTCCCCAACTCTAATACCCGCCTCTGATTCCCCAGCTCTGATTCCCCGCCTCTGATTCCCCGCATCTGATTCCCTGCCTCTGATTCCCCGCCTCTGATTCCAGGCCTCTGATTCCCAGCATCTGATTCCGGCCTCTGATTCCCGGCCTCTGATTCCCTGCTTCTGATTCTGTTTCCCTGCCTCTGATTCCCCATCTCTGATTCCGCACATCTGATTCCCTGCCTCTGATTCCCCACCTCTGATTCCCCATATCTGATTCCCCGCCTCTGTTTCCCCGCCTCTGATTCCCCTCCTCTGTTTCCCAATATCTAAGTCCCCACCTCTGATTCCCCAAATCTGATTCCCCACATCTGATTCCCCAGCTCTGATTCCCCGCCTCTGATTCCCCGCATCTGATTCCCTGCATCTGATTCCAAGCCTCTGATTCCCTGCCTCTGATTCCCAACCTCTGATTCCCCACCTCTGATTCCCCATATCTGATTCCCCGCCTCTGTTTCCCCGCCTTGGATTCCCCGCCTCAGTTTCCCCATATCTGATTCCCGGCCTCTGATTCCCGGCCTCTGATTCCCCGCCTCTGATTCCCTGCCTCTGATTCCCCATCTACGATTCCGCACATCTGATTCCCTTCCTCTGATTCCCCGCCTCTGATTCCCCGCCTCTGATTCCCTGCCTCTGATTCCCAACCTCTGATTCCCCACCTCTGATTCCCCATATCTGATTCCCCGCCTCTGTTTCCCCGCCTCTGATTCCCCGCCTCTGATTCCCAACTCTGATTCTCCGCCTCTGATTCCCCAGCTCTGATTCCCCGTGTTTGATTCCCTGCCTCTGATTCCCTGCCCTGATTCCCCATCTCTGTTTCACCGCCTTTGATTCGCCACCTCTGATTCCACATATCTGATTCCCCGCCTCTGTTTCCCCAACTCTGATTCCCTTCCTCTGATTCCCAACCTCTGATTCCACACCTCTGATTCCCCATATCTGATTCCCCGCCTCTATTTCCCCATATCTGATTCCTCGCCTCTGATTCCCCAACTCTGATTCCCCGCCTCTGATTCCCCAGCTCTGATTCCCCGACTCTGATTCCCGGCGTCCGATTCCCTGCCTCTGATTCCCCGCCTCTGATTCCCCATCTCTGATTCCCCGCCTCTGATTCCCCGTGTCTGATTCCCTGCCTCTGATTCCCCGCCTCTGATTCCCCGCCTCTGATTCCCTGCCACTGATTCCCTGCCCCTGATTCCCCACCTCTTTCCCCATATCTGATTCCCCGCCTCTGTTTCCCCGCCTCTGATTCCCCGCCTCTGATTCCCCATATCTGATTCCCTGCCTCTGATTCCCCACCTCTGATTCCCGGCCTCTTATTCCCAGCATCTGATTCCCGGCCTCTGATTCCCGGCCTCTGATTCCCCGCTTTTGATTCTGATTCCCTGCCTCTGATTCCCCATCTCTGATTCAGCACATCTGAATCCCTGCCTCTGATTCCCCACCTCTGATTCCTCATATCTGATTCCCCGCCTCTGCTTCCCCGCCTCTGATTCCCCGCCTCTGTTTCCCTATATCTAATTCCCCACCTCTGATGCCCCAACTCTGATTCCCCGCCTCTGATTCCCCAGCTCTGATTCCCCGCCTCTGATTCCCCGCATCCGATTCCCCATATCTGATTCCCCGCCTCTGTTTCCCCACCTCTGATTCCCCGCCTCTGATTCCCCATATCTGATTCCCTGCCTCTGTTTCCCCAGCTCTGATTCCCCACCTCTGATTCCCCAGCTCTGATTCCCTGCCACTGATTCCCCGCCCCTGATTCCCCACCTCTGATTTCCCATATCTGATTCCCCGCCTCTGTTTCCCCAGCTCTGATTCCCTGCCTCTGATTCCCTGCCCTGATTCCCCATCTCTGTTTCACCGCCTTTGATTCGCCACCTCTGATTCCCCATACCTGATTCCCCGCCTCTGTTTCCCCGCCTCTGATTCCCTGCCTCTGATTCCCAACCTCTGATTCCACACCTCTGATTCCCCATATCTGATTCCCCGCCTCTATTTCCCCATATCTGATTCCCCGCCTCTGATTCCCCAACTCTGATTCCCCACCTCTGATTCCCCAGCTCTGATTCCCCGCCTCTGATTCCCGGCGTCCGATTCCCTGCCTCTGATTCCCCGCCTCTGATTCCCCATCTCTGATTCTCCATATCTGATTCCCCGCCTCTGAATCCCCATCTCTGATTCCCGGACTCTGATTCCCCTCCTCTGATTCCCGGCCTCTTATTCCCAGCATCTGATTCCCGGCCTCTGATTCCCGGCCTCTGATTCCCCGCTTCTGATTCTGATTCCCTGCCTCTGATTCCCCATCTCTGATTCCGCACATCTGATTCCCTGCCTCTGATTCCCCGCCTCTGTTTCCCCATATCTGATTCCCCGTCTCTGAATCCCCAACTCTGATTCCCTGCCTCTGATTCCCCAGCTCTGATTCCCCGCCTTTGATTCCCCCCGTCTGATTCCCAGCCTCTGAATCCCCGTGTCTGATTTCCTGCCTCTGATTCCCCGCCTCTGATTCCCCATCTCTGATTCCTCTGATTCCCCACATCTGATTCCCCATCTCTGATTCCGCACATCCGATTCCCTGCCTCTGATTCCCCAACTCTGATTCCCCACCACTGATTCCCCATCTCTGATTCCCCACCTCTGATTCCCCGTGTCTGATTCCCTGCCTCTGATTCCCCGCCTCTGAATCCCAGCCTCTGATTCCCCATATCTGATTCCCCGCCTCTGATTCCCTGCCTCTGATTCCCCAGCTCTGATTCCCCATATCTGATTCCCTGCCTCTGTTTCCCCGCCTCTGATTCCCCACCTCTGTTTCCCCATATCTGATTCCCCGCCTCTGATTCCCCAACTCTAATACCCCGCCTCTGATTCCCCAGCTCTGATTCCCCGCCTCTAATTCCCCGCATCTGATTCCCTGCCTCTGATTCCCCGCCTCTGATTCCAGGCCTCTGATTCCCAGCATCTGATTCCGGCCTCTGATTCCCGGCCTCTGATTCCCAGCTTCTGATACTGATTCCCTGCCTCTGATTCCCCATCTCTGATTCCGCACATCTGATTCCTTGCCTCTGATTCCCCACCTCTGATTCCCCATATCTGATTCCCCGCCTGGGTTTCCCCGCCTCTGATTCCCCGCCTCTGTTTCCCAATATCTAAGTCCCCGCCTCTGATTCCCCAAATCTGATTCCCCACCTCTGATTCCCCAGCTCTGATTCCCCGCCTCTGATTCCCCGCATCTGATTCCCTGCATCTGATTCCAAGCCTCTGATTCCCTGCCTCTGATTCACAACCTCTGATTCCCCACCTCTGATTCCCCATATCTGATTCCCCGCCTCTGTTTCCCCGCCTCGGATTCCCCGCCTCTGTTTCCCCATATCTGATTCCCGGCCTCTGATTCCCCGCCTCTGATTCCCCGCCTCTGATTCCCTGCCTCTGATTCCCCATCTCCGATTCCGCACATCTGATTCCCTTCCTCTGATTCCCCGCCTCTGATTCCCCGCCTCTGATTCCCTGCCTCTGATTCCCAACCTCGGATTCCCCACCTCTGATTCCCCATATCTGATTCCCCACCTCTGTTTCCCCGCCTCTGATTCCCCGCCTCTGATTCCCAACTCTGATTCCCCGCCTCTGATTCCCCAGCTCTGATTCCCCGTGTTTGATTCCCTGCCTCTGATTCCCTGCCCTGATTCCCCATCTCTGTTTCACCGCCTTCGATTCGCCACCTCTGATTCCCCATATCTGATTCCCCGACTCTGATTCCCTGCCTCTGATTCCCAACCTCTGATTCCACACCTCTGATTCCCCATATCTGATTCCCCGCCTCTATTTCCCCATATCTGATTCCCCGCCTCTGATTCCCCAACTCTGATTCCCCGCCTCTGATTCCCCAGCTCTGATTCCCCGACTCTGATTCCCGGAGTCCGATTCCCTGCCTCTGATTCCCCGCCTCTGATTCCACATCTCTGATTCCCCGCCTCCAATTCCCCGTGTCTGATTCCCTGCCTCTGATTCCCCGCCTCTGATTCCCCGCCTCTGATTCCCTGCCACTGATTCCCTGCCCCTGATTCCCCAATTCTGATTCCCCATATCTGATTCCCCGCCTCTGTTTCCCCGCCTCTTATTCCCCGCCTCTGATTCCCCATATCTGATTCCCTGCCTCTGATTCCCCAACTCTGATTCACCGCCTCTGATTCCCCAGCTCTGAATCCCCGCCTCTGATTCCCCGCGTCTGATTCCCTGCCTCTGATTCCCCGCCTTGATTCCCCATCTCTGATTCACAACCTCTGATTCCCCACCTCTGATTCCCTATATTTGATTCCCCGCCTCTGTTTCCCCGCCTCTGATTCGCAACCTCTAATTCCCCACCTCTGATTCCCCATATCTGATTCCCCGCCTCTGTTACCCTGCCTCTGATTCCCGGCCTCTGTTTCCCCATATCTGATTCCACTCCTATGATTCCCCAACTCTGATTCCCCGCCTCTGATTCCCCAGCTCTGATTCCCCGCCTTTTATTCCCTGCCTCTGATTCCCTGCCACTGATTCCCCGCCCCTGATTCCCCACCTCTGATTCCCCAGCTCTGATTCCCTGCCACTGATTCCCCGCCCCTGATTCCCCACCTCTGATTTCCCATATCTGATTCCCCGCCTCTGTTTCCCCAGCTCTGATTCCCTGCCTCTGATTCCCTGCCCTGATTCCCCATCTCTGTTTCACCGCCTTTGATTCGCCACCTCTGATTCCCCATATCTGATTCCCCGCCTCTGTTTCCCCGCCTCTGATTCCCTGCCTCTGATTCCCAACCTCTGATTCCACACCTCTGATTCCCCATATCTGATTCCCCGCCTCTATTTCCCCATATCTGATTCCCCGCCTCTGATTCCCCAACTCTGATTCCCCACCTCTGATTCCCCAGCTCTGATTCCCCGCCTCTGATTCCCGGCGTCCGATTCCCTGCCTCTGATTCCCCGCCTCTGATTCCCCATCTCTGATTCTCCATATCTGATTCCCCGCCTCTGAATCCCCATCTCTGATTCCCGGACTCTGATTCCCCTCCTCTGATTCCCGGCCTCTTATTCCCAGCATCTGATTCCCGGCCTCTGATTCCCGGCCTCTGATTCCCCGCTTCTGATTCTGATTCCCTGCCTCTGATTCCCCATCTCTGATTCCGCACATCTGATTCCCTGCCTCTGATTCCCCACCTCTGATTCCCCATATCTGATTCCCCGCCTCTGTTTCTCCGCCTCTGATTCCCCGCCTCTTTTTCCCTATATCTAATTCCCCACCTCTGATGCCCCAACTCTGATTCCCCGCCTCTGATTCCCCAGCTCTGATTCCCCGCCTCTGATTCCCTACATCCGCTTCCCCATATCTGATTCCCCGCCTCTGTTTCCCCGCCTCTGATTCCCCACCTCTGTTTCCCCATATCTGATTCCCGCCTCTGATTCCCAACTATGATTCCCCGCCTCTGATTCCCCAGCTCTGATTCCCTGCCTCTGATTCCCCGCGTTCTATTCCCTGCCTCTGATTCCCCGCCTGTGATTCCCCATCACTGATTCACCACCTCTGATTCCCTACCTCTGATTCCCCATATCTAATTCCCCGCCTCTGTTTGCCCGCCTCTGATTCCCCGCCTCTGTTTCCCCATATCTGATTCCCCGCCTCTGAATCCCCAACTCTGATTCCCTGCCTCAGATTCCCCAGCTCTGATTCCCCACCTTTGATTCCCCCCGTCTGATTCCCAGCCTCTGAATCCCCGTGTCTGATTTCCTGCCTCTGATTCCCCGCCTCTGATTCCCCATCTCTGATTCACCGCCTCTGATTCCCCACCTCTGATTCCCCATCTCTGATTCCGCACATCCAATTCCCTGCCTCTGATTCCCCAACTCTGATTCCCCACCTCTGATTCCCCAGCTCTGATTCCCCGCCTCAGTTTCCCCGCGTCTGATTCCCTGCCTCTGATTCCCCGCCTCTGATTCCCTGCCTCTGATTCCCCATATCTGATTCC
Source organism: Narcine bancroftii (assembly GCF_036971445.1). Taxonomy (NCBI): domain Eukaryota; kingdom Metazoa; phylum Chordata; class Chondrichthyes; order Torpediniformes; family Narcinidae; genus Narcine; species Narcine bancroftii. Next base: position 116,638,138 of record NC_091476.1, read on the forward strand.
CCGCCTCTGATTCCCCAACTCTGATTCCCCGCTTCTGATTCCCCAGCTCTGAATCCCCGCCTCTGATTCCCCGCGTCTGATTCCCTGCCTCTGATTCCCCGCCTCTGATTTCCCATCTGTGATTCACAACCTCTGATGCCCGACCTCTGATTCCCCATATCTGATTCCCCGCCTCTGTTTCCCCGCCTCTGATTCCCCGCCTCTGATTCCCCATATCTGATTCCCCGCCTCTGATTGCCCACCTCTGATTCCCCGCGTCTGATACCCTGCCTCTGATTCCCCGCCTCTGATTCCCCATCTCTGATTCACCACCTCTGATTCCCGGCCTCTGATTCCCAATCTCTGATTCCGCACATCCGATTCCATGCCTATGATTCCCCACCTCTGATTCCCTGCCTCTGATTCCCCATATCTGATTCCCTGCCTCTGTTTCCCCGCCTCTGATTCCCTACCTCTGTTTCCCCATATCTGATTCCCCGCCTCTAATTCCCCAACTCTAATACCCGCCTCTGATTCCCCAGCTCTGATTCCCCGCCTCTGATTCCCCGCATCTGATTCCCTGCCTCTGGTTCCCCGCCTCTGATTCCAGGCCTCTGATTCCCAGCATCTGATTCCGGCCTCTGATTCCCGGCCTCTGATTCCCTGCTTCTGATTCTGTTTCCCTGCCTCTGATTCCCCATCTCTGATTCCGCACATCTGATTCCCTGCCTCTGATTCCCCACCTCTGATTCCCCATATCTGATTCCCCGCCTCTGTTTCCCCGCCTCTGATTCCCCTCCTCTGTTTCCCAATATCTAAGTCCCCACCTCTGATTCCCCAAATCTGATTCCCCACCTCTGATTCCCCAGCTCTGATTCCCCGCCTCTGATTCCCCGCATCTGATTCCCTGCATCTGATTCCAAGCCTCTGATTCCCTGACTCTGATTCCCAACGTCTGATTCCCCACCTCTGATTCCCCATATCTGATTCCCCGCCTCTGTTTCCCCGCCTCGGATTCCCCGCCTCAGTTTCCCCATATCTGATTCCCGGCCTCTGATTCCCCGCCTCTGATTCCCCGCCTCTGATTCCCTGCCTCTGATTCCCCATCTCCGATTCCGCACATCTGATTCCCTTCCTCTGATTCCCCGCCTCTGATTCCCCGCCTCTGATTCCCTGCCTCTGATTCCCAACCTCTGATTCCCCACCTCTGATTCCCCGCCTCTGATTCCCCGCCTCTGTTTCCCCGCCTCTGATTCCCCGCCTCTGATTCCCAACTCTGATTCCCCGCCTCTGATTCCCCAGCTCTGATTCCCCATGTTTGATTCCCTGCCTCTGATTCCCTGCCCTGATTCCCCATCTCTGTTTCACCGCCTTTGATTCGCCACCTCTGATTCCACATATCTGATTCCCCGCCTCTGTTTCCCCGACTCTGATTCCCTTCCTCTGATTCCCAACCTCTGATTCCACACCTCTGATTCCCCATATCTGATTCCCCGCCTCTATTTCCCCATATCTGATTCCCCGCCTCTGATTCCCCAACTCTGATTCCCCGCCTCTGATTCCCCAGCTCTGATTCCCCGACTCGTATTCCCGGCGTCCGATTCCCTGCCTCTGATTCCCCGCCTCTGATTCCCCATCTCTGATTCCCCGCCTCTGATTCCCCGTGTCTGATTCCCTGCCTCTGATTCCCCGCCTCTGATTCCCCGCCTCTGATTCCCTGCCACTGATTCCCTGCCCCTGATTCCTCACCTCTTTCCCCATATCTGATTCCCCGCCTCTGTTTCCCCGCCTCTGTTTCCCCGCCTCTGATTCCCCGCCTCTGATTCCCCATATCTGATTCCCTGCCTCTGATTCCCCAACTCTGATTCCCCGCCTCTGATTCCCCAGCTCTGAATCCCCGCCTCTGATTCCCCGTGTCTGATTCCCTGCCTCTGATTCCCCGTGTCTGATTTCCTGCCTCTGATTCCCCGCCTCTGATTCCCCATCTCTGATTCCTCTGATTCCCCACATCTGATTCCCCATCTCTGATTCCGCACATCTGATTCCCTGCCTCTGATTCCCCAACTCTGATTCCCCACCACTGATTCCCCATCTCTGATTCCCCACCTCTGATTCCCCGTGTCTGATTCCCTGCCTCTGATTCCCCGCCTCTGAATCCCAGCCTCTGATTCCCCATATCTGATTCCCCGCCTCTGATTCCCTGCCTCTGATTCCCCAGCTCTGATTCCCCATATCTGATTCCCTGCCTCTGTTTCCCCGCCTCTGATTCCCCACCTCTGTTTCCCCATATCTGATTCCCCGCCTCTGATTCCCCAACTCTAATACCCCGCCTCTGATTCCCCAGCTCTGATTCCCCGCCTCTGATTCCCCGCATCTGATTCCCTGCCTCTGATTCCCCGCCTCTGATTCCAGGCCTCTGATTCCCAGCATCTGATTCCGGCCTCTGATTCCCGGCCTCTGATTCCCAGCTTCTGATACTGATTCCCTGCCTCTGATTCCCCATCTCTGATTCCGCACATCTGATTCCTTGCCTCTGATTCCCCACCTCAGATTCCCCATATCTGATTCCCCGCCTGGGTTTCCCCGCCTCTGATTCCCCGCCTCTGTTTCCCAATATCTAAGTCCCCGCCTCTGATTCCCCAAATCTGATTCCCCACCTCTGATTCCCCAGCTCTGATTCCCCGCCTCTCTTTCCCCGCCTCGGATTCCCCGCCTCTGTTTCCCCATATCTGATTCCCGGCCTCTGATTCCCCGCCTCTGATTCCCCGCCTCTGATTCCCTGCCTCTGATTCCCCATCTCCGATTCCGCACATCTGATTCCCTTCCTCTGATTCCCCGCCTCTGATTCCCCGCCTCTGATTCCCTGCCTCTGATTCCCAACCTCGGATTCCCCACCTCTGATTCCCCATATCTGATTCCCCACCTCTGTTTCCCCGCCTCTGATTCCCCGCCTCTGATTCCCAACTCTGATTCCCCGCCTCTGATTCCCCAGCTCTGATTCCCCGTGTTTGATTCCCTGCCTCTGATTCCCTGCCCTGATTCCCCATCTCTGTTTCACCGCCTTTGATTCGCCACCTCTGATTCCCCATATCTGATTCCCCGACTCTGATTCCCTGCCTCTGATTCCCAACCTCTGATTCCACACCTCTGATTCCCCATATCTGATTCCCCGCCTCTATTTCCCCATATCTGATTCCCCGCCTCTGATTCCCCAACTCTGATTCCCCGCCTCTGATTCCCCAGCTCTGATTCCCCGACTCTGATTCCCGGAGTCCGATTCCCTGCCTCTGATTCCCCGCCTCTGATTCCCCATCTCTGATTCCCCGCCTCCAATTCCCCGTGTCTGATTCCCTGCCTCTGATTCCCCGCCTCTGATTCCCCGCCTCTGATTCCCTGCCACTGATTCCCTGCCCCTGATTCCCCAATTCTGATTCCCCATATCTGATTCCCCGCCTCTGTTTCCCCGCCTCTTATTCCCCGCCTCTGATTCCCCATATCTGATTCCCTGCCTCTGATTCCCCAACTCTGATTCACCGCCTCTGATTCCCCAGCTCTGAATCCCCGCCTCTGATTCCCCGCGTCTGATTCCCTGCCTCTGATTCCCCGCCTTGATTCCCCATCTCTGATTCACAACCTCTGATTCCCCACCTCTGATTCCCTATATTTGATTCCCCGCCTCTGTTTCCCCGCCTCTGATTCGCAACCTCTAATTCCCCACCTCTGATTCCCCATATCTGATTCCCCGCCTCTGTTACCCTGCCTCTGATTCCCGGCCTCTGTTTCCCCATATCTGATTCCACTCCTATGATTCCCCAACTCTGATTCCCCGCCTCTGATTCCCCAGCTCTGATTCCCCGCCTTTTATTCCCTGCCTCTGATTCCCTGCCACTGATTCCCCGCCCCTGATTCCCCACCTCTGATTCCCCATATCTGATTCCCTGCCTCTGTTTCCCCAGCTCTGATTCCCCACCTCTGATTCCCCAGCTCTGATTCCCTGCCACTGATTCCCCGCCCCTGATTCCCCACCTCTGATTTCCCATATCTGATTCACCGCCTCTGTTTCCCCAGCTCTGATTCCCTGCCTCTGATTCCCTGCCCTGATTCCCCATCTCTGTTTCACCGCCTTTGATTCGCCACCTCTGATTCCCCATATCTGATTCCCCGCCTCTGATTCCCTGCCTCTGATTCCCAACCTCTGATTCCACACCTCTGATTCCCCATATCTGATTCCCCGCCTCTATTTCCCCATATCTGATTCCCCGCCTCTGATTCCCCAACTCTGATTCCCCACCTCTGATTCCCCAGCTCTGATTCCCCGCCTCTGATTCCCGGCGTCCGATTCCCTGCCTCTGATTCCCCGCCTCTGATTCCCCATCTCTGATTCTCCATATCTGATTCCCCGCCACTGAATCCCCATCTCTGATTCCCGGACTCTGATTCCCCTCCTCTGATTCCCGGCCTCTGATTCCCCGCTTCTGATTCTGATTCCCTGCCTCTGATTCCCCATCTCTGATTCCGCACATCTGATTCCCTGCCTCTGATTCCCCACCTCTGATTCCCCATATCTGATTCCCCACCTCTGTTTCTCCGCCTCTGATTCCCCGCCTCTGTTTCCCTATATCTAATTCCCCACCTCTGATGCCCCAACTCTGATTCCCCGCCTCTGATTCCCCAGCTCTGATTCCCCGCCTCTGATTCCCTACATCCGATTCCCCATATCTGATTCCCCGCCTCTGTTTCCCCGCCTCTGATTCCCCACCTCTGTTTCCCCATATCTGATTCCCGCCTCTGATTCCCAACTATGATTCCCCGCCTCTGATTCCCCAGCTCTGATTCCCTGCCTCTGATTCCCCGCGTTCTATTCCCTGCCTCTGATTCCCCGCCTGTGATTCCCCATCACTGATTCACCACCTCTGATTCCCTACCTCTGATTCCCCACCTCTGATTCCCCACTTCTGATTCCACGCCTCTATTTCCCCATATCTGATTCCCCGCCTCTGATTCCTCAACTCTGATTCCCCGCCTCTGATTCCCCAGCTCTGATTCCCCGACTCTGATTCCCGGAGTCCGATTCCCTGCCTCTGATTCCCCGCCTCTTATTCCCCATCTCTGATTCCCCGCCTCCAATTCCCCGTGTCTGATTCCCTGCCTCTGATTCCCCGCCTCTGATTCCCCGCCTCTGATTCCCTGCCACTGATTCCCTGCCCCTGATTCCCCAATTCTGATTCCCCATATCTGATTCCCCGCCTCTGTTTCCCCGCCTCTTATTCCCCGCCTCTGATTCCCCATATCTGATTCCCTGCCTCTGATTCCCCAACTCTGATTCACCGCCTCTGATTCCCCAGCTCTGAATCCCCGCCTCTGATTCCCCGCGTCTGATTCCCTGCCTCTGATTCCCCGCCTTGATTCCCCATCTCTGATTCACAACCTCTGATTCCCCACCTCTGATTCCCTATATTTGATTCCCCGCCTCTGTTTCCCCGCCTCTGATTCGCAACCTCTAATTCCCCACCTCTGATTCCCCATATCTGATTCCCCGCCTCTGTTACCCTGCCTCTGATTCCCGGCCTCTGTTTCCCCATATCTGATTCCACTCCTATGATTCCCCAACTCTGATTCCCCGCCTCTGATTCCCCAGCTCTGATTCCCCGCCTTTTATTCCCTGCCTCTGATTCCCTGCCACTGATTCCCCGCCCCTGATTCCCCACCTCTGATTCCCCATATCTGATTCCCTGCCTCTGTTTCCCCAGCTCTGATTCCCCACCTCTGATTCCCCAGCTCTGATTCCCTGCCACTGATTCCCCGCCCCTGATTCCCCACCTCTGATTTCCCATATCTGATTCACCGCCTCTGTTTCCCCAGCTCTGATTCCCTGCCTCTGATTCCCTGCCCTGATTCCCCATCTCTGTTTCACCGCCTTTGATTCGCCACCTCTGATTCCCCATATCTGATTCCCCGCCTTTGATTCCCTGCCTCTGATTCCCAACCTCTGATTCCACACCTCTGATTCCCCATATCTGATTCCCCGCCTCTATTTCCCCATATCTGATTCCCCGCCTCTGATTCCCCAACTCTGATTCCCCACCTCTGATTCCCCAGCTCTGATTCCCCGCCTCTGATTCCCGGCGTCCGATTCCCTGCCTCTGATTCCCCGCCTCTGATTCCCCATCTCTGATTCTCCATATCTGATTCCCCGCCACTGAATCCCCATCTCTGATTCCCGGACTCTGATTCCCCTCCTCTGATTCCCGGCCTCTGATTCCCCGCTTCTGATTCTGATTCCCTGCCTCTGATTCCCCATCTCTGATTCCGCACATCTGATTCCCTGCCTCTGATTCCCCACCTCTGATTCCCCATATCTGATTCCCCACCTCTGTTTCTCCGCCTCTGATTCCCCGCCTCTGTTTCCCTATATCTAATTCCCCACCTCTGATGCCCCAACTCTGATTCCCCGCCTCTGATTCCCCAGCTCTGATTCCCCGCCTCTGATTCCCTACATCCGATTCCCCATATCTGATTCCCCGCCTCTGTTTCCCCGCCTCTGATTCCCCACCTCTGTTTCCCCATATCTGATTCCCGCCTCTGATTCCCAACTATGATTCCCCGCCTCTGATTCCCCAGCTCTGATTCCCTGCCTCTGATTCCCCGCGTTCTATTCCCTGCCTCTGATTCCCCGCCTGTGATTCCCCATCACTGATTCACCACCTCTGATTCCCTACCTCTGATTCCCCATATCTAATTCCCCGCCTCTGTTTGCCCGCCTCTGATTCCCCGCCTCTGTTTCCCCATATCTGATTCCCCGCCTCTGAATCCCCAACTCTGATTCCCTGCCTCAGATTCCCCAGCTCTGATTCCCCACCTTTGATTCCCCCCGTCTGATTCCCAGCCTCTGAATCCCCGTGTCTGATTTCCTGCCTCTGATTCCCCGCCTCTGATTCCCCATCTCTGATTCACCGCCTCTGATTCCCCACCTCTGATTCCCCATCTCTGATTCCGCACATCCAATTCCCTGCCTCTGATTCCCCAACTCTGATTCCCCACCTCTGATTCCCCAGCTCTGATTCCCCGCCTCAGTTTCCCCGCGTCTGATTCCTGCCTCTGATTCCCCGCCTCTGATTCCCTGCCTCTGATTCCCCATATCTGATTCCCCGCCTCTGATTCCCCAACTCTGATTCCCCGCTTCTGATTCCCCAGCTCTGAATCCCCGCCTCTGATTCCCCGCGTCTGATTCCCTGCCTCTGATTCCCCGCCTCTGATTCCCCATCTGTGATTCACAACCTCTGATGCCCCACCTCTGATTCCCCATATCTGATTCCCCGCCTCTGTTTCCCCGCCTCTGATTCCCCGCCTCTGATTCCCCATATCTGATTCCCCGCCTCTGATTGCCCACCTCTGATTCCCCGCGTCTGATACCCTGCCTCTGATTCCCCGCCTCTGATTCCCCATCTCGGATTCACCACCTCTGATTCCCGGCCTCTGATTCCCAATCTCTGATTCCGCACATCCGATTCCATGCCTATGATTCCCCACCTCTGATTCCCCGCCTCTGATTCCCCATATCTGATTCCCTGCCTCTGTTTCCCCGCCTCTGATTCCCTACCTCTGTATCCCCATATCTGATTCCCCGCCTCTAATTCCCCAACTCTAATACCCGCCTCTGATTCCCCAGCTCTGATTCCCCGCCTCTGATTCCCCGCATCTGATTCCCTGCCTCTGGTTCCCCGCCTCTGATTCCAGGCCTCTGATTCCCAGCATCTGATTCCGGCCTCTGATTCCCGGCCTCTGATTCCCTGCTTCTGATTCTGTTTCCCTGCCTCTGATTCCCCATCTCTGATTCCGCACATCTGATTCCCTGCCTCTGATTCCCCACCTCTGATTCCCAATATCTGATTCCCCGCCTCTGTTTCCCCGCCTCTGATTCCCCTCCTCTGTTTCCCAATATCTAAGTCCCCACCTCAGATTCCCCAAATCTGATTCCCCACCTCTGATTCCCCAGCTCTGATTCCCCGCCTCTGATTCCCCGCATCTGATTCCCTGCATCTGATTCCAAGCCTCTGATTCCCTGCCTCTGATTCCCAACCTCTGATTCCCCACCTCTGATTCCCCATATCTGATTCCCCGCCTCTGTTTCCCCGCCTCGGATTCCCCGCCTCAGTTTCCCCATATCTGATTCCCGGCCTCTGATTCCCCGCCTCTGATTCCCCGCCTCTGATTCCCTGCCTCTGATTCCCCATCTCCGATTCCGCACATCTGATTCCCTTCCTCTGATTCCCCGCCTCTGATTCCCCGCCTCTGATTCCCTGCCTCTGATTCCCAACCTCTGATTCCCCACCTCTGATTCCCCGCCTCTGATTCCCCGCCTCTGTTTCCCCGCCTCTGATTCCCCGCCTCTGATTCCCAACTCTGATTCCCCGCCTCTGATTCCCCAGCTCTGATTCCCCATGTTTGATTCCCTGCCTCTGATTCCCTGCCCTGATTCCCCATCTCTGTTTCACCGCCTTTGATTCGCCACCTCTGATTCCACATATCTGATTCCCCGCCTCTGTTTCCCCGACTCTGATTCCCTTCCTCTGATTCCCAACCTCTGATTCCACACCTCTGATTCCCCATATCTGATTCCCCGCCTCTATTTCCCCATATCTGATTCCCCGCCTCTGATTCCCCAACTCTGATTCCCCGCCTCTGATTCCCCAGCTCTGATTCCCCGACTCGTATTCCCGGCGTCCGATTCCCTGCCTCTGATTCCCCGCCTCTGATTCCCCATCTCTGATTCCCCGACTCTGATTCCCCGTGTCTGATTCCCTGCCTCTGATTCCCCGCCTCTGATTCCCCGCCTCTGATTCCCTGCCACTGATTCCCTGCCCCTGATTCCCCACCTCTTTCCCCATATCTGATTCCCCGCCTCTGTTTCCCCGCCTCTGATTCCCCGCCTCTGATTCCCCATATCTGATTCCCTGCCTCTGATTCCCCAACTCTGATTCCCCGCCTCTGATTACCCAGCTCTGAATCCCCGCCTCTGATTCCCCGTGTCTGATTTCCTGCCTCTGATTCCCCGCCTTGATTCCCCATCTCTGATTCACAACCTCTGATTCCCCACCTCTGATTCCCTATATTTGATTCCCCGCCTCTGTTTCCCGGCCTCTGATTCCCCGCCTCTGATTCCCCATATCTGATTCCCCGCCTCTGATTGCCCACCTCTGATTCCCCGCCTCTGATTCCCCACCTCTGATTCCCTATATTTGATTCCCCGCCTCTGTTTCCCGGCCTCTGATTCCCCGCCTCTGATTCCCCATATCTGATTCCCCGCCTCTGATTGCCCACCTCTGATTCACCGCCTTTGATTCGCCACCTCTGATTCCCCATATCTGATTCCCCACCTCTGTTTCCCGGCCTCTGATTCCCCGCCTCTGATTCTCCATATCTCATTCCCCGCCTCTGAATCCCCATCTCTGATTCCCGGACTCTGATTCCCCACCTCTGATTCCCGGCCTCTTATTCCCACCATCTGATTCCCGGCCTCTGATACCCGGCCTCTGATTCCCCGCTTCTGATTCTGATTCCCTGCCTCTGATTCCCCATCTCTGATTCCGCACATCTGATTCCCTGCCTCTGATTCACCACCTCTGATTCCCCATATCTGATTCCCCGCCTCTGTTTCCCCGCCTCTGATTCCCCGCCTCTGTTTCCCTATATCTAATTCCCCACCTCTGATGCCCCAACTCTGATTCCCCGCCTCTGATTCCCCAGCTCTGATTCCCCGCCTCTGATTCCCCGCATCCGATTCCCCTTATCTGATTCCCCGCCTCTGTTTCCCCGCCTCTGATTCCCCGCCTCTGTTTCCCCATATCTGATTCCCCGCCTCTGATTCCCAACTATGATTCCCCGCCTCTGATTCCCCAGCTCTGATTCCCTGCGTCTGATTCCCTGCGTTCTATTCCCTGCCTCTGATTCCCCGCCTGTGATTCCCCATCACTGATTCACCACCTCTGATTCCCCACCTCTGATTCCCCATATCTAATTCCCCGCCTCTGTTTGCCCGCCTCTGATTCCCCGCCTCTGTTTCCCCATATCTGATTCCCCGTCTCTGAATCCCCAACTCTGATTCCCTGCCTCTGATTCCCCAGCTCTGATTCCCCGCCTTTGATTCCCCCCGTCTGATTCCCAGCCTCTGAATCCCCGTGTCTGATTTCCTGCCTCTGATTCCCCGCCTCTGATTCCCCATCTCTGATTCCTCTGATTCCCCACATCTGATTCCCCATCTCTGATTCCGCACATCCGATTCCCTGCCTCTGATTCCCCAACTCTGATTCCCCACCTCTGATTCCCCAGCTCTGATTCCCCGCCTCAGATTCCCCGCGTCTGATTCCCTGCCTCTGATTCCCCGCCTCTGATTCCCCATCTCTGATTCCCCACCTCTGATTCCCCGTGTCTGATTCCCTGCCTCTGATTCCCCGCCTCTGAATCCCAGCCTCTGATTCCACATATCTGATTCCCCGCCTCTGATTCCCTGCCTCTGATTCCCCAGCTCTGATTCCCCGCCTTTGATTCCCCCCGTCTGATTCCCAGCCTCTGAATCCCCGTGTCTGATTTCCTGCCTCTGATTCCCCGCCTCTGATACCCATCTCTGATTCACCGCCTCTGATTCCCCATCTCTGATTCCCCACCTCTGATTCCCCGTGTCTGATTCCCCGTGTCTGATTCCCTGCCTCTGATTCCACGCCTCTGATTCCCCATATCTGATTCCCTGCCACTGATTCCCCGCCTCTGATTCCCCATCTCTGATTCACCACCTCTGATTCCCGGCCTCTGATTGCCCACCTCTGATTCCCCGCCTCTGATTCGCCAGCTATGATTCCCCCCCTCTGATTCCCCGCATCTGATTCCCCGCCTCTGATTCCCCAACTCTAATACCCCGCCTCTGATTCCCCAGCTCTGATTCCCCTCCTCTGATTCCCCGCATCTGATTCCCTGCCTCTGATTCCCTGCCTCTGATTCCAGGCCTCTGATTCCCAACCTCTGATTCCCCACCTCTGATTCCCCATATCTGATTCCCCGCCTCTGTTTCACCGCCTCTGATTCCCCGCCTCTGTTTCCCCATATCTGATTCCCCGCCTCTGATTCCCCAACTCTGATTCCCCGCCTGTGATTCCCCAGCTCTAATTCCCCGCCTCTGATTCCCCATATCTGATTCCCATCCTCTGATTGCCCACCTCTGATTCCCTGCCTCTGATTCCCCATCTCCGATTCCGCACATCTGATTCCCTTCCTCTGATTCCCCGCCTCTGATTCCCCGCCTCTGATTCCCTGCCTCTGATTCCCAACCTCGGATTCCCCACCTCTGATTCCCCATATCTGATTCCCCACCTCTGTTTCCCCGCCTCTGATTCCCCGCCTCTGATTCCCAACTCTGATTCCCCGCCTCTGATTCCCCAGCTCTGATTCCCCGTGTTTGATTCCCTGCCTCTGATTCCCTGCCCTGATTCCCCATCTCTGTTTCACCGCCTTTGATTCGCCACCTCTGATTCCCCATATCTGATTCCCCGACTCTGATTCCCTGCCTCTGATTCCCAACCTCTGATTCCACACCTCTGATTCCCCATATCTGATTCCCCGCCTCTATTTCCCCATATCTGATTCCCCGCCTCTGATTCCCCAACTCTGATTCCCCGCCTCTGATTCCCCAGCTCTGATTCCCCGACTCTGATTCCCGGAGTCCGATTCCCTGCCTCTGATTCCCCGCCTCTGATTCCCCATCTCTGATTCCCCGCCTCCGATTCCCCGTGTCTGATTCCCTGCCTCTGATTCCCCGCCTCTGATTCCCCGCCTCTGATTCCCTGCCACTGATTCCCTGCCCCTGATTCCCCAATTCTGATTCCCCATATCTGATTCCCCGCCTCTGTTTACCCGCCTCTGATTCCCCGCCTCTGATTCCCCATATCTGATTCCCTGCCTCTGATTCCCCAACTCTGATTCACCGCCTCTGATTCCCCAGCTCTGAATCCCCGCCTCTGATTCCCCGCGTCTGATTCCCTGCCTCTGATTCCCCGCCTTGATTCACCATCTCTGATTCACAACCTCTGATTCCCCACCTCTGATTCCCTATATTTGATTCCCCGCCTCTGTTTCCCCGCCTCTGATTCGCAACCTCTAATTCCCCACCTCTGATTCCCCATATCTGAATCCCCGCCTCTGTTACCCTGCCTCTGATTACCGGCCTCTGTTTCCCCATATCTGATTCCCCTCCTATGATTCCCCAACTCTGATTCCCCGCCTCTGATTCCCCAGCTCTGATTCCCCGCCTTTTATTCCCGGCCTCTGATTCCCTGCCACTGATTCCCCGCCCCTGATTCCCCACCTCTGATTCCCCATATCTGATTCCCCGCCTCTGTTTCCCCAGCTCTGATTCCCCACCTCTGATTCCCCAGCTCTGATTCCCTGCCACTGATTCCCCGCCCCTGATTCCCCACCTCTGATTTCCCATATCTGATTCCCCGCCTCTGTTTCCCCAGCTCTGATTCCCTGCCTCTGATTCCCTGCCCTGATTCCCCATCTCTGTTTCACCGCCTTTGATTCGCCACCTCTGATTCCCCATATCTGATTCCCCGCCTCTGTTTCCCCGCCTCTGATTCCCTGCCTCTGATTCCCAACCTCTGATTTCACACCTCTGATTCCCCATATCTGATTCCCCGCCTCTATTTCCCCATATCTGATTCCCCGCCTCTGATTCCCCAACTCTGATTCCCCACCTCTGATTCCCCAGCTCTGATTCCCCGCCTCTGATTCCCGGCGTCCGATTCCCTGCCTCTGATTCCCCGCCTCTGATTCCCCATCTCTGATTCTCCATATCTGATTCCCCGCCTCTGAATCCCCATCTCTGATTCCCGGACTCTGATTCCCCTCCTCTGATTCCCAACCTCTGATTCCCTACCTCTGATTCCCCATATCTAATTCCCCGCCTCTGTTTGCCCGCCTCTGATTCCCCGCCTCTGTTTCCCCATATCTGATTCCCCGCCTCTGAATCCCCAACTCTGATTCCCTGCCTCAGATTCCCCAGCTCTGATTCCCCACCTTTGATTCCCCCCGTCTGATTCCCAGCCTCTGAATCCCCGTGTCTGATTTCCTGCCTCTGATTCCCCGCCTCTGATTCCCCATCTCTGATTCACCGCCTCTGATTCCCCACCTCTGATTCCCCATCTCTGATTCCGCACATCCAATTCCCTGCCTCTGATTCCCCAACTCTGATTCCCCACCTCTGATTCCCCAGCTCTGATTCCCCGCCTCAGTTTCCCCGCGTCTGATTCCCTGCCTCTGATTCCCCGCCTCTGATTCCCTGCCTCTGATTCCCCATATCTGATTCCCCGCCTCTGATTCCCCAACTCTGATTCCCCGCTTCTGATTCCCCAGCTCTGAATCCCCGCCTCTGATTCCCCGCGTCTGATTCCCTGCCTCTGATTCCCCGCCTCTGATTTCCCATCTGTGATTCACAACCTCTGATGCCCGACCTCTGATTCCCCATATCTGATTCCCCGCCTCTGTTTCCCCGCCTCTGATTCCCCGCCTCTGATTCCCCATATCTGATTCCCCGCCTCTGATTGCCCACCTCTGATTCCCCGCGTCTGATACCCTGCCTCTGATTCCCCATATCTGATTCCCCGCCTCTAATTCCCCAACTCTAATACCCGCCTCTGATTCCCCAGCTCTGATTCCCCGCCTCTGATTCCCCGCATCTGATTCCCTGCCTCTGGTTCCCCGCCTCTGATTCCAGGCCTCTGATTCCCAGCATCTGATTCCGGCCTCTGATTCCCGGCCTCTGATTCCCTGCTTCTGATTCTGTTTCCCTGCCTCTGATTCCCCATCTCTGATTCCGCACATCTGATTCCCTGCCTCTGATTCCCCACCTCTGATTCCCCATATCTGATTCCCCGCCTCTGTTTCCCCGCCTCTGATTCCCCTCCTCTGTTTCCCAATATCTAAGTCCCCACCTCTGATTCCCCAAATCTGATTCCCCACCTCTGATTCCCCAGCTCTGATTCCCCGCCTCTGATTCCCCGCATCTGATTCCCTGCATCTGATTCCAAGCCTCTGATTCCCTGCCTCTGATTCCCAACGTCTGATTCCCCACCTCTGATTCCCCATATCTGATTCCCCGCCTCTGTTTCCCCGCCTCGGATTCCCCGCCTCAGTTTCCCCATATCTGATTCCCGGCCTCTGATTCCCCGCCTCTGATTCCCCGCCTCTGATTCCCTGCCTCTGATTCCCCATCTCCGATTCCGCACATCTGATTCCCTTCCTCTGATTCCCCGCCTCTGATTCCCCGCCTCTGATTCCCTGCCTCTGATTCCCAACCTCTGATTCCCCACCTCTGATTCCCCGCCTCTGATTCCCCGCCTCTGTTTCCCCGCCTCTGATTCCCCGCCTCTGATTCCCAACACTGATTCCCCGCCTCTGATTCCCCAGCTCTGATTCCCCATGTTTGATTCCCTGCCTCTGATTCCCTGCCCTGATTCCCCATCTCTGTTTCACCGCCTTTGATTCGCCACCTCTGATTCCACATATCTGATTCCCCGCCTCTGTTTCCCCGACTCTGATTCCCTTCCTCTGATTCCCAACCTCTGATTCCACACCTCTGATTCCCCATATCTGATTCCCCGCCTCTATTTCCCCATATCTGATTCCCCGCCTCTGATTCCCCAACTCTGATTCCCCGCCTCTGATTCCCCAGCTCTGATTCCCCGACTCGTATTCCCGGCGTCCGATTCCCTGCCTCAGATTCCCCGCCTCTGATTCCCCATCTCTGATTCCCCGCCTCTGATTCCCCGTGTCTGATTCCCTGCCTCTGATTCCCAGCCTCTGTTTCCCCGCCTCTGTTTCCCCGCCTCTGATTCCCCGCCTCTGATTCCCCATATCTGATTCCCTGCCTCTGATTCCCCAACTCTGATTCCCTGCATCTGATTCCAAGCCTCTGATTCCCTGCCTCTGATTCCAAGCCTCTGATTCCCTGCCTCTGATTCCCAACCTCTGATTCCCCACCTCTGATTCCCCATATCTGATTCCCCGCCTCTGTTTCCCCGCCTCGGATTCCCCGCCTCAGTTTCCCCATATCTGATTCCCGGCCTCTGATTCCCCGCCTCTGATTCCCCGCCTCTGATTCCCTGCCTCTGATTCCCCATCTCCGATTCCGCACATCTGATTCCCTTCCTCTGATTCCCCGCCTCTGATTCCCCGCCTCTGATTCCCTGCCTCTGATTCCCAACCTCTGATTCCCCACCTCTGATTCCCCGCCTCTGATTCCCCGCCTCTGTTTCCCCGCCTCTGATTCCCCGCCTCTGATTCCCAACTCTGATTCCCCGCCTCTGATTCCCCAGCTCTGATTCCCCATGTTTGATTCCCTGCCTCTGATTCCCTGCCCTGATTCCCCATCTCTGTTTCACCGCCTTTGATTCGCCACCTCTGATTCCACATATCTGATTCCCCGCCTCTGTTTCCCCGACTCTGATTCCCTTCCTCTGATTCCCAACCTCTGATTCCACACCTCTGATTCCCCATATCTGATTCCCCGCCTCTATTTCCCCATATCTGATTCCCCGCCTCTGATTCCCCAACTCTGATTCCCCGCCTCTGATTCCCCAGCTCTGATTCCCCGACTCGTATTCCCGGCGTCCGATTCCCTGCCTCTGATTCCCCGCCTCTGATTCCCCATCTCTGATTCCCCGACTCTGATTCCCCGTGTCTGATTCCCTGCCTCTGATTCCCCGCCTCTGATTCCCCGCCTCTGATTCCCTGCCACTGATTCCCTGCCCCTGATTCCCCACCTCTTTCCCCATATCTGATTCCCCGCCTCTGTTTCCCCGCCTCTGATTCCCCGCCTCTGATTCCCCATATCTGATTCCCTGCCTCTGATTCCCCAACTCTGATTCCCCGCCTCTGATTACCCAGCTCTGAATCCCCGCCTCTGATTCCCCGTGTCTGATTTCCTGCCTCTGATTCCCCGCCTTGATTCCCCATCTCTGATTCACAACCTCTGATTCCCCACCTCTGATTCCCTATATTTGATTCCCCGCCTCTGTTTCCCGGCCTCTGATTCCCCGCCTCTGATTCCCCATATCTGATTCCCCGCCTCTGATTGCCCACCTCTGATTCCCCGCCTCTGATTCCCCACCTCTGATTCCCTATATTTGATTCCCCGCCTCTGTTTCCCGGCCTCTGATTCCCCGCCTCTGATTCCCCATATCTGATTCCCCGCCTCTGATTGCCCACCTCTGATTCACCGCCTTTGATTCGCCACCTCTGATTCCCCATATCTGATTCCCCACCTCTGTTTCCCGGCCTCTGATTCCCCGCCTCTGATTCTCCATATCTCATTCCCCGCCTCTGAATCCCCATCTCTGATTCCCGGACTCTGATTCCCCACCTCTGATTCCCGGCCTCTTATTCCCACCATCTGATTCCCGGCCTCTGATACCCGGCCTCTGATTCCCCGCTTCTGATTCTGATTCCCTGCCTCTGATTCCCCATCTCTGATTCCGCACATCTGATTCCCTGCCTCTGATTCACCACCTCTGATTCCCCATATCTGATTCCCCGCCTCTGTTTCCCCGCCTCTGATTCCCCGCCTCTGTTTCCCTATATCTAATTCCCCACCTCTGATGCCCCAACTCTGATTCCCCGCCTCTGATTCCCCAGCTCTGATTCCCCGCCTCTGATTCCCCGCATCCGATTCCCCTTATCTGATTCCCCGCCTCTGTTTCCCCGCCTCTGATTCCCCGCCTCTGTTTCCCCATATCTGATTCCCCGCCTCTGATTCCCAACTATGATTCCCCGCCTCTGATTCCCCAGCTCTGATTCCCTGCGTCTGATTCCCTGCGTTCTATTCCCTGCCTCTGATTCCCCGCCTGTGATTCCCCATCACTGATTCACCACCTCTGATTCCCCACCTCTGATTCCCCATATCTAATTCCCCGCCTCTGTTTGCCCGCCTCTGATTCCCCGCCTCTGTTTCCCCATATCTGATTCCCCGTCTCTGAATCCCCAACTCTGATTCCCTGCCTCTGATTCCCCAGCTCTGATTCCCCGCCTTTGATTCCCCCCGTCTGATTCCCAGCCACTGAATCCCCGTGTCTGATTTCCTGCCTCTGATTCCCCGCCTCTGATTCCCCATCTCTGATTCCTCTGATTCCCCACATCTGATTCCCCATCTCTGATTCCGCACATCCGATTCCCTGCCTCTGATTCCCCAACTCTGATTCCCCACCTCTGATTCCCCAGCTCTGATTCCCCGCCTCAGATTCCCCGCGTCTGATTCCCTGCCTCTGATTCCCCGCCTCTGATTCCCCATCTCTGATTCCCCACCTCTGATTCCCCGTGTCTGATTCCCTGCCTCTGATTCCCCGCCTCTGAATCCCAGCCTCTGATTCCACATATCTGATTCCCCGCCTCTGATTCCCTGCCTCTGATTCCCCAGCTCTGATTCCCCGCCTTTGATTCCCCCCGTCTGATTCCCAGCCTCTGAATCCCCGTGTCTGATTTCCTGCCTCTGATTCCCCGCCTCTGATACCCATCTCTGATTCACCGCCTCTGATTCCCCATCTCTGATTCCCCACCTCTGATTCCCCGTGTCTGATTCCCCGTGTCTGATTCCCTGCCTCTGATTCCACGCCTCTGATTCCCCATATCTGATTCCCTGCCACTGATTCCCCGCCTCTGATTCCCCATCTCTGATTCACCACCTCTGATTCCCGGCCTCTGATTGCCCACCTCTGATTCCCCGCCTCTGATTCGCCAGCTATGATTCCCCCCCTCTGATTCCCCGCATCTGATTCCCCGCCTCTGATTCCCCAACTCTAATACCCCGCCTCTGATTCCCCAGCTCTGATTCCCCTCCTCTGATTCCCCGCATCTGATTCCCTGCCTCTGATTCCCTGCCTCTGATTCCAGGCCTCTGATTCCCAACCTCTGATTCCCCACCTCTGATTCCCCATATCTGATTCCCCGCCTCTGTTTCACCGCCTCTGATTCCCCGCCTCTGTTTCCCCATATCTGATTCCCCGCCTCTGATTCCCCAACTCTGATTCCCCGCCTGTGATTCCCCAGCTCTAATTCCCCGCCTCTGATTCCCCATATCTGATTCCCATCCTCTGATTGCCCACCTCTGATTCCCTGCCTCTGATTCCCCATCTCCGATTCCGCACATCTGATTCCCTTCCTCTGATTCCCCGCCTCTGATTCCCCGCCTCTGATTCCCTGCCTCTGATTCCCAACCTCGGATTCCCCACCTCTGATTCCCCATATCTGATTCCCCACCTCTGTTTCCCCGCCTCTGATTCCCCGCCTCTGATTCCCAACTCTGATTCCCCGCCTCTGATTCCCCAGCTCTGATTCCCCGTGTTTGATTCCCTGCCTCTGATTCCCTGCCCTGATTCCCCATCTCTGTTTCACCGCCTTTGATTCGCCACCTCTGATTCCCCATATCTGATTCCCCGACTCTGATTCCCTGCCTCTGATTCCCAACCTCTGATTCCACACCTCTGATTCCCCATATCTGATTCCCCGCCTCTATTTCCCCATATCTGATTCCCCGCCTCTGATTCCCCAACTCTGATTCCCCGCCTCTGATTCCCCAGCTCTGATTCCCCGACTCTGATTCCCGGAGTCCGATTCCCTGCCTCTGATTCCCCGCCTCTGATTCCCCATCTCTGATTCCCCGCCTCCGATTCCCCGTGTCTGATTCCCTGCCTCTGATTCCCCGCCTCTGATTCCCCGCCTCTGATTCCCTGCCACTGATTCCCTGCCCCTGATTCCCCAATTCTGATTCCCCATATCTGATTCCCCGCCTCTGTTTACCCGCCTCTGATTCCCCGCCTCTGATTCCCCATATCTGATTCCCTGCCTCTGATTCCCCAACTCTGATTCACCGCCTCTGATTCCCCAGCTCTGAATCCCCGCCTCTGATTCCCCGCGTCTGATTCCCTGCCTCTGATTCCCCGCCTTGATTCACCATCTCTGATTCACAACCTCTGATTCCCCACCTCTGATTCCCTATATTTGATTCCCCGCCTCTGTTTCCCCGCCTCTGATTCGCAACCTCTAATTCCCCACCTCTGATTCCCCATATCTGAATCCCCGCCTCTGTTACCCTGCCTCTGATTACCGGCCTCTGTTTCCCCATATCTGATTCCCCTCCTATGATTCCCCAACTCTGATTCCCCGCCTCTGATTCCCCAGCTCTGATTCCCCGCCTTTTATTCCCGGCCTCTGATTCCCTGCCACTGATTCCCCGCCTCTGATTCCCCACCTCTGATTCCCCATATCTGATTCCCCGCCTCTGTTTCCCCAGCTCTGATTCCCCACCTCTGATTCCCCAGCTCTGATTCCCTGCCACTGATTCCCCGCCCCTGATTCCCCACCTCTGATTTCCCATATCTGATTCCCCGCCTCTGTTTCCCCAGCTCTGATTCCCTGCCTCTGATTCCCTGCCCTGATTCCCCATCTCTGTTTCACCGCCTTTGATTCGCCACCTCTGATTCCCCATATCTGATTCCCCGCCTCTGTTTCCCCGCCTCTGATTCCCTGCCTCTGATTCCCAACCTCTGATTTCACACCTCTGATTCCCCATATCTGATTCCCCGCCTCTATTTCCCCATATCTGATTCCCCGCCTCTGATTCCCCAACTCTGATTCCCCACCTCTGATTCCCCAGCTCTGATTCCCCGCCTCTGATTCCCGGCGTCCGATTCCCTGCCTCTGATTCCCCGCCTCTGATTCCCCATCTCTGATTCTCCATATCTGATTCCCCGCCTCTGAATCCCCATCTCTGATTCCCGGACTCTGATTCCCCTCCTCTGATTCCCAACCTCTGATTCCCTACCTCTGATTCCCCATATCTAATTCCCCGCCTCTGTTTGCCCGCCTCTGATTCCCCGCCTCTGTTTCCCCATATCTGATTCCCCGCCTCTGAATCCCCAACTCTGATTCCCTGCCTCAGATTCCCCAGCTCTGATTCCCCACCTTTGATTCCCCCCGTCTGATTCCCAGCCTCTGAATCCCCGTGTCTGATTTCCTGCCTCTGATTCCCCGCCTCTGATTCCCCATCTCTGATTCACCGCCTCTGATTCCCCACCTCTGATTCCCCATCTCTGATTCCGCACATCCAATTCCCTGCCTCTGATTCCCCAACTCTGATTCCCCACCTCTGATTCCCCAGCTCTGATTCCCCGCCTCAGTTTCCCCGCGTCTGATTCCCTGCCTCTGATTCCCCGCCTCTGATTCCCTGCCTCTGATTCCCCATATCTGATTCCCCGCCTCTGATTCCCCAACTCTGATTCCCCGCTTCTGATTCCCCAGCTCTGAATCCCCGCCTCTGATTCCCCGCGTCTGATTCCCTGCCTCTGATTCCCCGCCTCTGATTTCCCATCTGTGATTCACAACCTCTGATGCCCGACCTCTGATTCCCCATATCTGATTCCCCGCCTCTGTTTCCCCGCCTCTGATTCCCCGCCTCTGATTCCCCATATCTGATTCCCCGCCTCTGATTGCCCACCTCTGATTCCCCGCGTCTGATACCCTGCCTCTGATTCCCCATATCTGATTCCCCGCCTCTAATTCCCCAACTCTAATACCCGCCTCTGATTCCCCAGCTCTGATTCCCCGCCTCTGATTCCCCGCATCTGATTCCCTGCCTCTGGTTCCCCGCCTCTGATTCCAGGCCTCTGATTCCCAGCATCTGATTCCGGCCTCTGATTCCCGGCCTCTGATTCCCTGCTTCTGATTCTGTTTCCCTGCCTCTGATTCCCCATCTCTGATTCCGCACATCTGATTCCCTGCCTCTGATTCCCCACCTCTGATTCCCCATATCTGATTCCCCGCCTCTGTTTCCCCGCCTCTGATTCCCCTCCTCTGTTTCCCAATATCTAAGTCCCCACCTCTGATTCCCCAAATCTGATTCCCCACCTCTGATTCCCCAGCTCTGATTCCCCGCCTCTGATTCCCCGCATCTGATTCCCTGCATCTGATTCCAAGCCTCTGATTCCCTGCCTCTGATTCCCAACGTCTGATTCCCCACCTCTGATTCCCCATATCTGATTCCCCGCCTCTGTTTCCCCGCCTCGGATTCCCCGCCTCAGTTTCCCCATATCTGATTCCCGGCCTCTGATTCCCCGCCTCTGATTCCCCGCCTCTGATTCCCTGCCTCTGATTCCCCATCTCCGATTCCGCACATCTGATTCCCTTCCTCTGATTCCCCGCCTCTGATTCCCCGCCTCTGATTCCCTGCCTCTGATTCCCAACCTCTGATTCCCCACCTCTGATTCCCCGCCTCTGATTCCCCGCCTCTGTTTCCCCGCCTCTGATTCCCCGCCTCTGATTCCCAACTCTGATTCCCCGCCTCTGATTCCCCAGCTCTGATTCCCCATGTTTGATTCCCTGCCTCTGATTCCCTGCCCTGATTCCCCATCTCTGTTTCACCGCCTTTGATTCGCCACCTCTGATTCCACATATCTGATTCCCCGCCTCTGTTTCCCCGACTCTGATTCCCTTCCTCTGATTCCCAACCTCTGATTCCACACCTCTGATTCCCCATATCTGATTCCCCGCCTCTATTTCCCCATATCTGATTCCCCGCCTCTGATTCCCCAACTCTGATTCCCCGCCTCTGATTCCCCAGCTCTGATTCCCCGACTCGTATTCCCGGCGTCCGATTCCCTGCCTCAGATTCCCCGCCTCTGATTCCCCATCTCTGATTCCCCGCCTCTGATTCCCCGTGTCTGATTCCCTGCCTCTGATTCCCCGCCTCTGATTCCCCGCCTCTGATTCCCTGCCACTGATTCCCTGCCCCTGATTCCTCACCTCTTTCCCCATATCTGATTCCCCGCCTCTGTTTCCCCGCCTCTGTTTCCCCGCCTCTGATTCCCCGCCTCTGATTCCCCATATCTGATTCCCTGCCTCTGATTCCCCAACTCTGATTCCCCGCCTCTGATTCCCCAGCTCTGAATCCCCGCCTCTGATTCCCCGTGTCTGATTCCCTGCCTCTGATTCCCCGTGTCTGATTTCCTGCCTCTGATTCCCCGCCTCTGATTCCCCATCTCTGATTCCTCTGATTCCCCACATCTGATTCCCCATCTCTGATTCCGCACATCTGATTCCCTGCCTCTGATTCCCCAACTCTGATTCCCCACCACTGATTCCCCATCTCTGATTCCCCACCTCTGATTCCCCGTGTCTGATTCCCTGCCTCTGATTCCCCGCCTCTGAATCCCAGCCTCTGATTCCCCATATCTGATTCCCCGCCTCTGATTCCCTGCCTCTGATTCCCCAGCTCTGATTCCCCATATCTGATTCCCTGCCTCTGTTTCCCCGCCTCTGATTCCCCACCTCTGTTTCCCCATATCTGATTCCCCGCCTCTGATTCCCCAACTCTAATACCCGCCTCTGATTCCCCAGCTCTGATTCCCCGCCTCTGTTTCCCCGCATCTGATTCCCTGCCTCTGATTCCCCGCCTCTGATTCCAGGCCTCTGATTCCCAGCATCTGATTCCGGCCTCTGATTCCCGGCCTCTGATTCCCAGCTTCTGATACTGATTCCCTGCCTCTGATTCCCCATCTCTGATTCCGCACATCTGATTCCTTGCCTCTGATTCCCCACCTCAGATTCCCCATATCTGATTCCCCGCCTGGGTTTCCCCGCCTCTGATTCCCCGCCTCTGTTTCCCAATATCTAAGTCCCCGCCTCTGATTCCCCAAATCTGATTCCCCACCTCTGATTCCCCAGCTCTGATTCCCCGCCTCTGATTCCCCGCATCTGATTCCCTGCATCTGATTCCAAGCCTCTGATTCCCTGCCTCTGATTCACAACCTCTGATTCCCCACCTCTGATTCCCCATATCTGATTCCCCGCCTCTGTTTCCCCGCCTCGGATTCCCCGCCTCTGTTTCCCCATATCTGATTCCCGGCCTCTGATTCCCCGCCTCTGATTCCCCGCCTCTGATTCCCTGCCTCTGATTCCCCATCTCCGATTCCGCACATCTGATTCCCTTCCTCTGATTCCCCGCCTCTGATTCCCCGCCTCTGATTCCCTGCCTCTGATTCCCAACCTCGGATTCCCCACCTCTGATTCCCCATATCTGATTCCCCACCTCTGTTTCCCCGCCTCTGATTCCCCGCCTCTGATTCCCAACTCTGATTCCCCGCCTCTGATTCCCCAGCTCTGATTCCCCGTGTTTGATTCCCTGCCTCTGATTCCCTGCCCTGATTCCCCATCTCTGTTTCACCGCCTTTGATTCGCCACCTCTGATTCCCCATATCTGATTCCCCGACTCTGATTCCCTGCCTCTGATTCCCAACCTCTGATTCCACACCTCTGATTCCCCATATCTGATTCCCCGCCTCTATTTCCCCATATCTGATTCCCCGCCTCTGATTCCCCAACTCTGATTCCCCGCCTCTGATTCCCCAGCTCTGATTCCCCGACTCTGATTCCCGGAGTCCGATTCCCTGCCTCTGATTCCCCGCCTCTGATTCCCCATCTCTGATTCCCCGCCTCCAATTCCCCGTGTCTGATTCCCTGCCTCTGATTCCCCGCCTCTGATTCCCCGCCTCTGATTCCCTGCCACTGATTCCCTGCCCCTGATTCCCCAATTCTGATTCCCCATATCTGATTCCCCGCCTCTGTTTCCCCGCCTCTTATTCCCCGCCTCTGATTCCCCATATCTGATTCCCTGCCTCTGATTCCCCAACTCTGATTCACCGCCTCTGATTCCCCAGCTCTGAATCCCCGCCTCTGATTCCCCGCGTCTGATTCCCTGCCTCTGATTCCCCGCCTTGATTCCCCATCTCTGATTCACAACCTCTGATTCCCCACCTCTGATTCCCTATATTTGATTCCCCGCCTCTGTTTCCCCGCCTCTGATTCGCAACCTCTAATTCCCCACCTCTGATTCCCCATATCTGATTCCCCGCCTCTGTTACCCTGCCTCTGATTCCCGGCCTCTGTTTCCCCATATCTGATTCCACTCCTATGATTCCCCAACTCTGATTCCCCGCCTCTGATTCCCCAGCTCTGATTCCCCGCCTTTTATTCCCTGCCTCTGATTCCCTGCCACTGATTCCCCGCCCCTGATTCCCCACCTCTGATTCCCCATATCTGATTCCCTGCCTCTGTTTCCCCAGCTCTGATTCCCCACCTCTGATTCCCCAGCTCTGATTCCCTGCCATTGATTCCCCGCCCCTGATTCCCCACCTCTGATTTCCCATATCTGATTCACCGCCTCTGTTTCCCCAGCTCTGATTCCCTGCCTCTGATTCCCTGCCCTGATTCCCCATCTCTGTTTCACCGCCTTTGATTCGCCACCTCTGATTCCCCATATCTGATTCCCCGCCTCTGATTCCCTGCCTCTGATTCCCAACCTCTGATTCCACACCTCTGATTCCCCATATCTGATTCCCCGCCTCTATTTCCCCATATCTGATTCCCCGCCTCTGATTCCCCAACTCTGATTCCCCACCTCTGATTCCCCAGCTCTGATTCCCCGCCTCTGATTCCCGGCGTCCGATTCCCTGCCTCTGATTCCCCGCCTCTGATTCCCCATCTCTGATTCTCCATATCTGATTCCCCGCCACTGAATCCCCATCTCTGATTCCCGGACTCTGATTCCCCTCCTCTGATTCCCGGCCTCTGATTCCCCGCTTCTGATTCTGATTCCCTGCCTCTGATTCCCCATCTCTGATTCCGCACATCTGATTCCCTGCCTCTGATTCCCCACCTCTGATTCCCCATATCTGATTCCCCGCCTCTGTTTCTCCGCCTCTGATTCCCCGCCTCTGTTTCCCTATATCTAATTCCCCACCTCTGATGCCCCAACTCTGATTCCCCGCCTCTGATTCCCCAGCTCTGATTCCCCGCCTCTGATTCCCTACATCCGATTCCCCATATCTGATTCCCCGCCTCTGTTTCCCCGCCTCTGATTCCCCACCTCTGTTTCCCCATATCTGATTCCCGCCTCTGATTCCCAACTATGATTCCCCGCCTCTGATTCCCCAGCTCTGATTCCCTGCCTCTGATTCCCCGCGTTCTATTCCCTGCCTCTGATTCCCCGCCTGTGATTCCCCATCACTGATTCACCACCTCTGATTCCCTACCTCTGATTCCCCATATCTAATTCCCCGCCTCTGTTTGCCCGCCTCTGATTCCCCGCCTCTGTTTCCCCATATCTGATTCCCCGCCTCTGAATCCCCAACTCTGATTCCCTGCCTCAGATTCCCCAGCTCTGATTCCCCACCTTTGATTCCCCCCGTCTGATTCCCAGCCTCTGAATCCCCGTGTCTGATTTCCTGCCTCTGATTCCCCGCCTCTGATTCCCCATCTCTGATTCACCGCCTCTGATTCCCCACCTCTGATTCCCCATCTCTGATTCCGCACATCCAATTCCCTGCCTCTGATTCCCCAACTCTGATTCCCCAGAACTGATTCCCCAGCTCTGATTCCCCGCCTCAGTTTCCCCGCGTCTGATTCCCTGCCTCTGATTCCCCGCCTCTGATTCCCTGCCTCTGATTCCCCATATCTGATTCCCCGCCTCTGATTCCCCAACTCTGATTCCCCGCTTCTGATTCCCCAGCTCTGAATCCCCGCCTCTGATTCCCCGCGTCTGATTCCCTGCCTCTGATTCCCCGCCTCTGATTCCCCATCTGTGATTCACAACCTCTGATGCCCCACCTCTGATTCCCCATATCTGATTCCCCGCCTCTGTTTCCCCGCCTCTGATTCCCCGCCTCTGATTCCCCATATCTGATTCCCCGCCTCTGATTGCCCACCTCTGATTCCCCGCGTCTGATACCCTGCCTCTGATTCCCCGCCTCTGATTCCCCATCTCTGATTCACCACCTCTGATTACCGGCCTCTGATTCCCAATCTCTGATTCCGCACATCCGATTCCATGCCTATGATTCCCCACCTCTGATTCCCCGCCTCTGATTCCCCATATCTGATTCCCTGCCTCTGTTTCCCCGCCTCTGATTCCCTACCTCTGTTTCCCCATATCTGATTCCCCGCCTCTAATTCCCCAACTCTAATACCCGCCTCTGATTCCCCAGCTCTGATTCCCCGCCTCTGATTCCCCGCATCTGATTCCCTGCCTCTGGTTCCCCGCCTCTGATTCCAGGCCTCTGATTCCCAGCATCTGATTCCGGCCTCTGATTCCCGGCCTCTGATTCCCTGCTTCTGATTATGTTTCCCTGCCTCTGATTCCCCATCTCTGATTCCGCACATCTGATTCCCTGCCTCTGATTCCCCACCTCTGATTCCCAATATCTGATTCCCCGCCTCTGTTTCCCCGCCTCTGATTCCCCTCCTCTGTTTCCCAATATCTAAGTCCCCACCTCAGATTCCCCAAATCTGATTCCCCACCTCTGATTCCCCAGCTCTGATTCCCCGCCTCTGATTCCCCGCATCTGATTCCCTGCATCTGATTCCAAGCCTCTGATTCCCTGCCTCTGATTCCCAACCTCTGATTCCCCACCTCTGATTCCCCATATCTGATTCCCCGCCTCTGTTTCCCCGCCTCGGATTCCCCGCCTCAGTTTCCCCATATCTGATTCCCGGCCTCTGATTCCCCGCCTCTGATTCCCCGCCTCTGATTCCCTGCCTCTGATTCCCCATCTCCGATTCCGCACATCTGATTCCCTTCCTCTGATTCCCCGCCTCTGATTCCCCGCCTCTGATTCCCTGCCTCTGATTCCCAACCTCTGATTCCCCACCTCTGATTCCCCGCCTCTGATTCCCCGCCTCTGTTTCCCCGCCTCTGATTCCCCGCCTCTGATTCCCAACTCTGATTCCCCGCCTCTGATTCCCCAGCTCTGATTCCCCATGTTTGATTCCCTGCCTCTGATTCCCTGCCCTGATTCCCCATCTCTGTTTCACCGCCTTTGATTCGCCACCTCTGATTCCACATATCTGATTCCCCGCCTCTGTTTCCCCGACTCTGATTCCCTTCCTCTGATTCCCAACCTCTGATTCCACACCTCTGATTCCCCATATCTGATTCCCCGCCTCTATTTCCCCATATCTGATTCCCCGCCTCTGATTCCCCAACTCTGATTCCCCGCCTCTGATTCCCCAGCTCTGATTCCCCGACTCGTATTCCCGGCGTCCGATTCCCTGCCTCTGATTCCCCGCCTCTGATTCCCCATCTCTGATTCCCCGACTCTGATTCCCCGTGTCTGATTCCCTGCCTCTGATTCCCCGCCTCTGATTCCCCGCCTCTGATTCCCTGCCACAGATTCCCTGCCCCTGATTCCCCACCTCTTTCCCCATATCTGATTCCCCGCCTCTGTTTCCCCGCCTCTGATTCCCCGCCTCTGATTCCCCATATCTGATTCCCTGCCTCTGATTCCCCAACTCTGATTCCCCGCCTCTGATTCCCCAGCTCTGAATCCCCGCCTCTGATTCCCCGTGTCTGATTTCCTGCCTCTGATTCCCCGCCTTGATTCCCCATCTCTGATTCACAACCTCTGATTCCCCACCTCTGATTCCCTATATTTGATTCCCCGCCTCTGTTTCCCGGCCTCTGATTCCCCGCCTCTGATTCCCCATATCTGATTCCCCGCCTCTGATTGCCCACCTCTGATTCCCCGCCTCTGATTCCCCACCTCTGATTCCCTATATTTGATTCCCCGCCTCTGTTTCCCGGCCTCTGATTCCCCGCCTCTGATTCCCCATATCTGATTCCCCGCCTCTGATTGCCCACCTCTGATTCACCGCCTTTGATTCGCCACCTCTGATTCCCCATATCTGATTCCCCACCTCTGTTTCCCGGCCTCTGATTCCCCGCCTCTGATTCTCCATATCTCATTCCCCGCCTCTGAATCCCCATCTCTGATTCCCGGACTCTGATTCCCCACCTCTGATTCCCGGCCTCTTATTCCCACCATCTGATTCCCGGCCTCTGATACCCGGCCTCTGATTCCCCGCTTCTGATTCTGATTCCCTGCCTCTGATTCCCCATCTCTGATTCCGCACATCTGATTCCCTGCCTCTGATTCCCCACCTCTGATTCCCCATATCTGATTCCCCGCCTCTGTTTCCCCGCCTCTGATTCCCCGCCTCTGTTTCCCTATATCTAATTCCCCACCTCTGATGCCCCAACTCTGATTCCCCGCCTCTGATTCCCCAGCTCTGATTCCCCGCCTCTGATTCCCCGCATCCGATTCCCCTTATCTGATTCCCCGCCTCTGTTTCCCCGCCTCTGATTCCCCGCCTCTGTTTCCCCATATCTGATTCCCCGCCTCTGATTCCCAACTATGATTCCCCGCCTCTGATTCCCCAGCTCTGATTCCCTGCGTCTGATTCCCTGCGTTCTATTCCCTGCCTCTGATTCCCCGCCTGTGATTCCCCATCACTGATTCACCACCTCTGATTCCCCACCTCTGATTCCCCATATCTAATTCCCCGCCTCTGTTTGCCCGCCTCTGATTCCCCGCCTCTGTTTCCCCATATCTGATTCCCCGTCTCTGAATCCCCAACTCTGATTCCCTGCCTCTGATTCCCCAGCTCTGATTCCCCGCCTTTGATTCCCCCCGTCTGATTCCCAGCCTCTGAATCCCCGTGTCTGATTTCCTGCCTCTGATTCCCCGCCTCTGATTCCCCATCTCTGATTCCTCTGATTCCCCACATCTGATTCCCCATCTCTGATTCCGCACATCCGATTCCCTGCCTCTGATTCCCCAACTCTGATTCCCCACCTCTGATTCCCCAGCTCTGATTCCCCGCTCAGATTCCCCGCGTCTGATTCCCTGCCTCTGATTCCCCGCCTCTGATTCCCCATCTCTGATTCCCCACCTCTGATTCCCCGTGTCTGATTCCCTGCCTCTGATTCCCCGCCTCTGAATCCCAGCCTCTGATTCCACATATCTGATTCCCCGCCTCTGATTCCCTGCCTCTGATTCCCCAGCTCTGATTCCCCGCCTTTGATTCCCCCCGTCTGATTCCCAGCCTCTGAATCCCCGTGTCTGATTTCCTGCCTCTGATTCCCCGCCTCTGATACCCATCTCTGATTCACCGCCTCTGATTCCCCATCTCTGATTCCCCACCTCTGATTCCCCGTGTCTGATTCCCCGTGTCTGATTCCCTGCCTCTGATTCCACGCCTCTGATTCCCCATATCTGATTCCCTGCCACTGATTCCCCGCCTCTGATTCCCCATCTCTGATTCACCACCTCTGATTCCCGGCCTCTGATTGCCCACCTCTGATTCCCCGCCTCTGATTCGCCAGCTATGATTCCCCCCCTCTGATTCCCCGCATCTGATTCCCCGCCTCTGATTCCCCAACTCTAATACCCCGCCTCTGATTCCCCAGCTCTGATTCCCCTCCTCTGATTCCCCGCATCTGATTCCCTGCCTCTGATTCCCTGCCTCTGATTCCAGGCCTCTGATTCCCAACCTCTGATTCCCCACCTCTGATTCCCCATATCTGATTCCCCGCCTCTGTTTCACCGCCTCTGATTCCCCGCCTCTGTTTCCCCATATCTGATTCCCCGCCTCTGATTCCCCAACTCTGATTCCCCGCCTGTGATTCCCCAGCTCTAATTCCCCGCCTCTGATTCCCCATATCTGATTCCCATCCTCTGATTGCCCACCTCTGATTCCCTGCCTCTGATTCCCCATCTCCGATTCCGCACATCTGATTCCCTTCCTCTGATTCCCCGCCTCTGATTCCCCGCCTCTGATTCCCTGCCTCTGATTCCCAACCTCGGATTCCCCACCTCTGATTCCCCATATCTGATTCCCCACCTCTGTTTCCCCGCCTCTGATTCCCCGCCTCTGATTCCCAACTCTGATTCCCCGCCTCTGATTCCCCAGCTCTGATTCCCCGTGTTTGATTCCCTGCCTCTGATTCCCTGCCCTGATTCCCCATCTCTGTTTCACCGCCTTTGATTCGCCACCTCTGATTCCCCATATCTGATTCCCCGACTCTGATTCCCTGCCTCTGATTCCCAACCTCTGATTCCACACCTCTGATTCCCCATATCTGATTCCCCGCCTCTATTTCCCCATATCTGATTCCCCGCCTCTGATTCCCCAACTCTGATTCCCCGCCTCTGATTCCCCAGCTCTGATTCCCCGACTCTGATTCCCGGAGTCCGATTCCCTGCCTCTGATTCCCCGCCTCTGATTCCCCATCTCTGATTCCCCGCCTCCGATTCCCCGTGTCTGATTCCCTGCCTCTGATTCCCCGCCTCTGATTCCCCGCCTCTGATTCCCTGCCACTGATTCCCTGCCCCTGATTCCCCAATTCTGATTCCCCATATCTGATTCCCCGCCTCTGTTTACCCGCCTCTGATTCCCCATATCTGATTCCCTGCCTCTGATTCCCCAACTCTGATTCACCGCCTCTGATTCCCCAGCTCTGAATCCCCGCCTCTGATTCCCCGCGTCTGATTCCCTGCCTCTGATTCCCCGCCTTGATTCCCCATCTCTGATTCACAACCTCTGATTCCCCACCTCTGATTCCCTATATTTGATTCCCCGCCTCTGTTTCCCCGCCTCTGATTCGCAACCTCTAATTCCCCACCTCTGATTCCCCATATCTGAATCCCCGCCTCTGTTACCCTGCCTCTGATTCCCGGCCTCTGTTTCCCCATATCTGATTCCCCTCCTATGATTCCCCAACTCTGATTCCCCGCCTCTGATTCCCCAGCTCTGATTCCCCGCCTTTTATTCCCGGCCTCTGATTCCCTGCCACTGATTCCCCGCCCCTGATTCCCCACCTCTGATTCCCCATATCTGATTCCCCGCCTCTGTTTCCCCAGCTCTGATTCCCCACCTCTGATTCCCCAGCTCTGATTCCCTGCCACTGATTCCCCGCCCCTGATTCCCCACCTCTGATTTCCCATATCTGATTCCCCGCCTCTGTTTCCCCAGCTCTGATTCCCTGCCTCTGATTCCCTGCCCTGATTCCCCATCTCTGTTTCACCGCCTTTGATTCGCCACCTCTGATTCCCCATATCTGATTCCCCGCCTCTGTTTCCCCGCCTCTGATTCCCTGCCTCTGATTCCCAACCTCTGATTTCACACCTCTGATTCCCCATATCTGATTCCCCGCCTCTATTTCCCCATATCTGATTCCCCGCCTCTGATTCCCCAACTCTGATTCCCCACCTCTGATTCCCCAGCTCTGATTCCCCGCCTCTGATTCCCGGCGTCCGATTCCCTGCCTCTGATTCCCCGCCTCTGATTCCCCATCTCTGATTCTCCATATCTGATTCCCCGCCTCTGAATCCCCATCTCTGATTCCCGGACTCTGATTCCCCTCCTCTGATTCCCAACCTCTGATTCCACACCTCTGATTCCCCATATCTGATTCCCCGCCTCTATTTCCCCATATCTGATTCCCCGCCTCTGATTCCCCAACTCTGATTCCCCGCCTCTGATTCCCCAGCTCTGATTCCCCGACTCTGATTCCCGGAGTCCGATTCCCTGCCTCTGATTCCCCGCCTCTGATTCCCCATCTCGGATTCCCCGCCTCCGATTCCCCGTGTCTGATTCCCTGCTTCTGATTCCCCGCCTCTGATTCCCCGCCTCTGATTCCCTGCCACTGATTCCCTGCCCCTGATTCCCCAATTCTGATTCCCCATATCTGATTCCCCGCCTCTGTTTCCCCGCCTCTGATTCCCCGCCTCTGATTCCCCATATCTGATTCCCTGCCTCTGATTCCCCGCCTCTGTTTCACCGCCTCTGATTCCCCGCCTCTGTTTCCCCATATCTGATTCCCCGCCTCTGATTCCCCAACTCTGATTCCCCGCCTGTGATTCCCCAGCTCTAATTCCCCGCCTCTGATTCCCCATATCTGATTCCCATCCTCTGATTGCCCACCTCTGATTCCCTGCCTCTGATTCCCCATCTCCGATTCCGCACATCTGATTCCCTTCCTCTGATTCCCCGCCTCTGATTCCCCGCCTCTGATTCCCTGCCTCTGATTCCCAACCTCGGATTCCCCGCCTCTGATTCCCCGCCTCTGTTTCCCCGCCTCTGATTCCCCGCCTCTGATTCCCAACTCTGATTCCCCGCCTCTGATTCCCCAGCTCTGATTCCCCATGTTTGATTCCCTGCCTCTGATTCCCTGCCCTGATTCCCCATCTCTGTTTCACCGCCTTTGATTCGCCACCTCTGATTCCACATATCTGATTCCCCGCCTCTGTTTCCCCGACTCTGATTCCCTTCCTCTGATTCCCAACCTCTGATTCCACACCTCTGATTCCCCATATCTGATTCCCCGCCTCTATTTCCCCATATCTGATTCCCCGCCTCTGATTCCCCAACTCTGATTCCCCGCCTCTGATTCCCCAGCTCTGATTCCCCGACTCGTATTCCCGGCGTCCGATTCCCTGCCTCTGATTCCCCGCCTCTGATTCCCCATCTCTGATTCCCCGCCTCTGATTCCCCGTGTCTGATTCCCTGCCTCTGATTCCCCGCCTCTGATTCCCCGCCGCTGATTCCCTGCCACTGATTCCCTGCCCCTGATTCCCCACCTCTTTCCCCATATCTGATTCCCCGCCTCTGTTTCCCCGCCTCTGATTCCCCGCCTCTGATTCCCCATATCTGATTCCCTGCCTCTGATTCCCCAACTCTGATTCCCCGCCTCTGATTCCCCAGCTCTGAATCCCCGCCTCTGATTCCCCGTGTCTGATTTCCTGCCTCTGATTCCCCGCCTTGATTCCCCATCTCTGATTCACAACCTCTGATTCCCCACCTCTGATTCCCTATATTTGATTCCCCGCCTCTGTTTCCCGGCCTCTGATTCCCCGCCTCTGATTCCCCATATCTGATTCCCCGCCTCTGATTGCCCACCTCTGATTCCCCGCCTCTGATTCCCCACCTCTGATTCCCTATATTTGATTCCCCGCCTCTGTTTCCCGGCCTCTGATTCCCCGCCTCTGATTCCCCATATCTGATTCCCCGCCTCTGATTGCCCACCTCTGATTCACCGCCTTTGATTCGCCACCTCTGATTCCCCATATCTGATTCCCCACCTCTGTTTCCCGGCCTCTGATTCCCCGCCTCTGATTCTCCATATCTCATTCCCCGCCTCTGAATCCCCATCTCTGATTCCCGGACTCTGATTCCCCACCTCTGATTCCCGGCCTCTTATTCCCACCATCTGATTCCCGGCCTCTGATACCCGGCCTCTGATTCCCCGCTTCTGATTCTGATTCCCTGCCTCTGATTCCCCATCTCTGATTCCGCACATCTGATTCCCTGCCTCTGATTCCCCACCTCTGATTCCCCATATCTGATTCCCCGCCTCTGTTTCCCCGCCTCTGATTCCCCGCCTCTGTTTCCCTATATCTAATTCCCCACCTCTGATGCCCCAACTCTGATTCCCCGCCTCTGATTCCCCAGCTCTGATTCCCCGCCTCTGATTCCCCGCATCCGATTCCCCTTATCTGATTCCCCGCCTCTGTTTCCCCGCCTCTGATTCCCCGCCTCTGTTTCCCCATATCTGATTCCCCGCCTCTGATTCCCAACTATGATTCCCCGCCTCTGATTCCCCAGCTCTGATTCCCTGCGTCTGATCACCTGCGTTCTATTCCCTGCCTCTGATTCCCCGCCTGTGATTCCCCATCACTGATTCACCACCTCTGATTCCCCACCTCTGATTCCCCATATCTAATTCCCCGCCTCTGTTTGCCCGCCTCTGATTCCCCGCCTCTGTTTCCCCATATCTGATTCCCCGTCTCTGAATCCCCAACTCTGATTCCCTGCCTCTGATTCCCCAGCTCTGATTCCCCGCCTTTGATTCCCCCCGTCTGATTCCCAGCCTCTGAATCCCCGTGTCTGATTTCCTGCCTCTGATTCCCCGCCTCTGATTCCCCATCTCTGATTCCTCTGATTCCCCACATCTGATTCCCCATCTCTGATTCCGCACATCCGATTCCCTGCCTCTGATTCCCCAACTCTTATTCCCCACCTCTGATTCCCCAGCTCTGATTCCCCGCCTCAGATTCCCCGCGTCTGATTCCCTGCCTCTGATTCCCCGCCTCTGATTCCCCATCTCTGATTCCCCACCTCTGATTCCCCGTGTCTGATTCCCTGCCTCTGATTCCCCGCCTCTGAATCCCAGCCTCTGATTCCATATATCTGATTCCCCGCCTCTGATTCCCTGCCTCTGATTCCCCAGCTCTGATTCCCCGCCTTTGATTCCCCCCGTCTGATTCCCAGCCTCTGAATCCCCGTGTCTGATTTCCTGCCTCTGATTCCCCGCCTCTGATACCCATCTCTGATTCACCGCCTCTGATTCCCCATCTCTGATTCCCCACCTCTGATTCCCCGTGTCTGATTCCCCGTGTCTGATTCCCTGCCTCTGATTCCACGCCTCTGATTCCCCATATCTGATTCCCTGCCACTGATTCCCCGCCTCTGATTCCCCATCTCTGATTCACCACCTCTGATTCCCGGCCTCTGATTGCCCACCTCTGATTCCCCGCCTCTGATTCGCCAGCTATGATTCCCCCCCTCTGATTCCCCGCATCTGATTCCCCGCCTCTGATTCCCCAACTCTAATACCCCGCCTCTGATTCCCCAGCTCTGATTCCCCTCCTCTGATTCCCCGCATCTGATTCCCTGCCTCTGATTCCCCGCCTCTGATTCCAGGCCTCTGATTCCCAACCTCTGATTCCCCACCTCTGATTCCCCATATCTGATTCCCCGCCTCTGTTTCACCGCCTCTGATTCCCCGCCTCTGTTTCCCCATATCTGATTCCCCGCCTCTGATTCCCCAACTCTGATTCCCCGCCTGTGATTCCCCAGCTCTAATTCCCCGCCTCTGATTCCCCATATCTGATTCCCATCCTCTGATTGCCCACCTCTGATTCCCTGCCTCTGATTCCCCATCTCCGATTCCGCACATCTGATTCCCTTCCTCTGATTCCCCGCCTCTGATTCCCCGCCTCTGATTCCCTGCCTCTGATTCCCAACCTCGGATTCCCCACCTCTGATTCCCCATATCTGATTCCCCACCTCTGTTTCCCCGCCTCTGATTCCCCGCCTCTGATTCCCAACTCTGATTCCCCGCCTCTGATTCCCCAGCTCTGATTCCCCGTGTTTGATTCCCTGCCTCTGATTCCCTGCCCTGATTCCCCATCTCTGTTTCACCGCCTTTGATTCGCCACCTCTGATTCCCCATATCTGATTCCCCGACTCTGATTCCCTGCCTCTGATTCCCAACCTCTGATTCCACACCTCTGATTCCCCATATCTGATTCCCCGCCTCTATTTCCCCATATCTGATTCCCCGCCTCTGATTCCCCAACTCTGATTCCCCGCCTCTGATTCCCCAGCTCTGATTCCCCACCTCTGTTTCCCGGCCTCTGATTCCCCGCCTCTGATTCTCCATATCTCATTCCCCGCCTCTGAATCCCCATCTCTGATTCCCGGACTCTGATTCCCCACCTCTGATTCCCGGCCTCTTATTCCCACCATCTGATTCCCGGCCTCTGATACCCGGCCTCTGATTCCCCGCTTCTGATTCTGATTCCCTGCCTCTGATTCCCCATCTCTGATTCCGCACATCTGATTCCCTGCCTCTGATTCCCCACCTCTGATTCCCCATATCTGATTCCCCGCCTCTGTTTCCCCGCCTCTGATTCCCCGCCTCTGTTTCCCTATATCTAATTCCCCACCTCTGATGCCCCAACTCTGATTCCCCGCCTCTGATTCCCCAGCTCTGATTCCCCGCCTCTGATTCCCCGCATCCGATTCCCCTTATCTGATTCCCCGCCTCTGTTTCCCCGCCTCTGATTCCCCGCCTCTGTTTCCCCATATCTGATTCCCCGCCTCTGATTCCCAACTATGATTCCCCGCCTCTGATTCCCCAGCTCTGATTCCCTGCGTCTGATTCCCTGCGTTCTATTCCCTGCCTCTGATTCCCCGCCTGTGATTCCCCATCACTGATTCACCACCTCTGATTCCCCACCTCTGATTCCCCATATCTAATTCCCCGCCTCTGTTTGCCCGCCTCTGATTCCCCGCCTCTGTTTCCCCATATCTGATTCCCCGTCTCTGAATCCCCAACTCTGATTCCCTGCCTCTGATTCCCCAGCTCTGATTCCCCGCCTTTGATTCCCCCCGTCTGATTCCCAGCCTCTGAATCCCCGTGTCTGATTTCCTGCCTCTGATTCCCCGCCTCTGATTCCCCATCTCTGATTCCTCTGATTCCCCACATCTGATTCCCCATCTCTGATTCCGCACATCCGATTCCCTGCCTCTGATTCCCCAACTCTGATTCCCCACCTCTGATTCCCCAGCTCTGATTCCCCGCCTCAGATTCCCCGCGTCTGATTCCCTGCCTCTGATTCCCCGCCTCTGATTCCCCATCTCTGATTCCCCACCTCTGATTCCCCGTGTCTGATTCCCTGCCTCTGATTCCCCGCCTCTGAATCCCAGCCTCTGATTCCACATATCTGATTCCCCGCCTCTGATTCCCTGCCTCTGATTCCCCAGCTCTGATTCCCCGCCTTTGATTCCCCCCGTCTGATTCCCAGCCTCTGAATACCCGTGTCTGATTTCCTGCCTCTGATTCCCCGCCTCTGATACCCATCTCTGATTCACCGCCTCTGATTCCCCATCTCTGATTCCCCACCTCTGATTCCCCGTGTCTGATTCCCCGTGTCTGATTCCCTGCCTCTGATTCCACGCCTCTGATTCCCCATATCTGATTCCCTGCCACTGATTCCCCGCCTCTGATTCCCCATCTCTGATTCACCACCTCTGATTCCCGGCCTCTGATTGCCCACCTCTGATTCCCCGCCTCTGATTCGCCAGCTATGATTCCCCCCCTCTGATTCCCGGCATCTGATTCCCCGCCTCTGATTCCCCAACTCTAATACCCCGCCTCTGATTCCCCAGCTCTGATTCCCCTCCTCTGATTCCAGGCATCTGATTCCCTGCCTCTGATTCCCCGCCTCTGATTCCAGGCCTCTGATTCCCAACCTCTGATTCCCCACCTCTGATTCCCCATATCTGATTCCCCGCCTCTGTTTCACCGCCTCTGATTCCCCGCCTCTGTTTCCCCATATCTGATTCCCCGCCTCTGATTCCCCAACTCTGATTCCCCGCCTGTGATTCCCCAGCTCTAATTCCCCGCCTCTGATTCCCCATATCTGATTCCCATCCTCTGATTGCCCACCTCTGATTCCCTGCCTCTGATTCCCCATCTCCGATTCCGCACATCTGATTCCCTTCCTCTGATTCCCCGCCTCTGATTCCCCGCCTCTGATTCCCTGCCTCTGATTCCCAACCTCGGATTCCCCACCTCTGATTCCCCATATCTGATTCCCCACCTCTGTTTCCCCGCCTCTGATTCCCCGCCTCTGATTCCCAACTCTGATTCCCCGCCTCTGATTCCCCAGCTCTGATTCCCCGTGTTTGATTCCCTGCCTCTGATTCCCTGCCCTGATTCCCCATCTCTGTTTCACCGCCTTTGATTCGCCACCTCTGATTCCCCATATCTGATTCCCCGACTCTGATTCCCTGCCTCTGATTCCCAACCTCTGATTCCACACCTCTGATTCCCCATATCTGATTCCCCGCCTCTATTTCCCCATATCTGATTCCCCGCCTCTGATTCCCCAACTCTGATTCCCCGCCTCTGATTCCCCAGCTCTGATTCCCCGACTCTGATTCCCGGAGTCCGATTCCCTGCCTCTGATTCCCCGCCTCTGATTCCCCATCTCTGATTCCCCGCCTCCGATTCCCCGTGTCTGATTCCCTGCCTCTGATTCCCCGCCTCTGATTCCCCGCCTCTGATTCCCTGCCACTGATTCCCTGCCCCTGATTCCCCAATTCTGATTCCCCATATCTGATTCCCCGCCTCTGTTTACCCGCCTCTGATTCCCCGCCTCTGATTCCCCATATCTGATTCCCTGCCTCTGATTCCCCAACTCTGATTCACCGCCTCTGATTCCCCAGCTCTGAATCCCCGCCTCTGATTCCCCGCGTCTGATTCCCTGCCTCTGATTCCCCGCCTTGATTCCCCATCTCTGATTCACAACCTCTGATTCCCCACCTCTGATTCCCTATATTTGATTCCCCGCCTCTGTTTCCCCGCCTCTGATTCGCAACCTCTAATTCCCCACCTCTGATTCCCCATATCTGAATCCCCGCCTCTGTTACCCTGCCTCTGATTCCCGGCCTCTGTTTCCCCATATCTGATTCCCCTCCTATGATTCCCCAACTCTGATTCCCCGCCTCTGATTCCCCAGCTCTGATTCCCCGCCTTTTATTCCCGGCCTCTGATTCCCTGCCACTGATTCCCCGCCCCTGATTCCCCACCTCTGATTCCCCATATCTGATTCCCCGCCTCTGTTTCCCTAGCTCTGATTCCCCACCTCTGATTCCCCAGCTCTGATTCCCTGCCACTGATTCCCCGCCCCTGATTCCCCACCTCTGATTTCCCATATCTGATTCCCCGCCTCTGTTTCCCCAGCTCTGATTCCCTGCCTCTGATTCCCTGCCCTGATTCCCCATCTCTGTTTCACCGCCTTTGATTCGCCACCTCTGATTCCCCATATCTGATTCCCCGCCTCTGTTTCCCCGCCTCTGATTCCCTGCCTCTGA
The DNA here is from genome assembly GCF_036971445.1 of Narcine bancroftii. NCBI lineage: Eukaryota > Metazoa > Chordata > Chondrichthyes > Torpediniformes > Narcinidae > Narcine > Narcine bancroftii. The sequence continues at coordinate 116,676,712 of NC_091476.1, forward strand.
TTCCCAACCTCTGATTTCACACCTCTGATTCCCCATATCTGATTCCCCGCCTCTATTTCCCCATATCTGATTCCCCGCCTCTGATTCCCCAACTCTGATTCCCCACCTCTGATTCCCCAGCTCTGATTCCCCGCCTCTGATTCCCGGCGTCCGATTCCCTGCCTCTGATTCCCCGCCTCTGATTCCCCATCTCTGATTCTCCATATCTGATTCCCCGCCTCTGAATCCCCATCTCTGATTCCCGGACTCTGATTCCCCTCCTCTGATTCCCAACCTCTGATTCCACACCTCTGATTCCCCATATCTGATTCCCCGCCTCTATTTCCCCATATCTGATTCCCCGCCTCTGATTCCCCAACTCTGATTCCCCGCCTCTGATTCCCCAGCTCTGATTCCCCGACTCTGATTCCCGGAGTCCGATTCCCTGCCTCTGATTCCCCGCCTCTGATTCCCCATCTCTGATTCCCCGCCTCCGATTCCCCGTGTCTGATTCCCTGCCTCTGATTCCCCGCCTCTGATTCCCCGCCTCTGATTCCCTGCCACTGATTCCCTGCCCCTGATTCCCCAATTCTGATTCCCCATATCTGATTCCCCGCCTCTGTTTCCCCGCCTCTGATTCCCCGCCTCTGATTCCCCATATCTGATTCCCTGCCTCTGATTCCCCGCCTCTGTTTCACCGCCTCTGATTCCCCGCCTCTGTTTCCCCATATCTGATTCCCCGCCTCTGATTCCCCAACTCTGATTCCCCGCCTGTGATTCCCCAGCTCTAATTCCCCGCCTCTGATTCCCCATATCTGATTCCCATCCTCTGATTGCCCACCTCTGATTCCCTGCCTCTGATTCCCCATCTCCGATTCCGCACATCTGATTCCCTTCCTCTGATTCCCCGCCTCTGATTCCCCGCCTCTGATTCCCTGCCTCTGATTCCCAACCTCGGATTCCCCACCTCTGATTCCCCATATCTGATTCCCCACCTCTGTTTCCCCGCCTCTGATTCCCCGCCTCTGATTCCCAACTCTGATTCCCCGCCTCTGATTCCCCAGCTCTGATTCCCCGTGTTTGACTCCCTGCCTCTGATTCCCTGCCCTGATTCCCCATCTCTGTTTCACCGCCTTTGATTCGCCACCTCTGATTCCCCATATCTGATTCCCCGACTCTGATTCCCTGCCTCTGATTCCCAACCTCTGATTCCACACCTCTGATTCCCCATATCTGATTCCCCGCCTCTATTTCCCCATATCTGATTCCCCGCCTCTGATTCCCAAACTCTGATTCCCCGCCTCTGATTCCCCAGCTCTGATTCCCCGACTCTGATTCCCGGAGTCCGATTCCCTGCCTCTGATTCCCCGCCTCTGATTCCCCATCTCTGATTCCCCGCCTCCGATTCCCCGTGTCTGATTCCCTGCCTCTGATTCCCCGCCTCTGATTCCCCGCCTCTGATTCCCTGCCACTGATTCCCTGCCCCTGATTCCCCAATTCTGATTCCCCATATCTGATTCCCCGCCTCTGTTTCCCCGCCTCTGATTCCCCGCCTCTGATTCCCCATATCTGATTCCCTGCCTCTGATTCCCCAACTCTGATTCACCGCCTCTGATTCCCCAGCGCTGAATCCCCGCCTCTGATTCCCCGCGTCTGATTCCCTGCCTCTGATTCCCCGCCTTGATTCCCCATCTCTGATTCACAACCTCTGATTCCCCACCTCTGATTCCCTATATTTGATTCCCCGCCTCTGTTTCCCCGCCTCTGATTCGCAACCTCTAATTCCCCACCTCTGATTCCCCATATCTGAATCCCCGCCTCTGTTACCCTGCCTCTGATTCCCGGCCTCTGTTTCCCCATATCTGATTCCCCTCCTATGATTCCCCAACTCTGATTCCCCGCCTCTGATTCCCCAGCTCTGATTCCCCGCCTTTTATTCCCGGCCTCTGATTCCCTGCCACTGATTCCCCGCCCCTGATTCCCCACCTCTGATTCCCCATATCTGATTCCCCGCCTCTGTTTCCCCAGCTCTGATTCCCCACCTCTGATTCCCCAGCTCTGATTCCCTGCCACTGATTCCCCGCCCCTGATTCCCCACCTCTGATTTCCCATATCTGATTCCCCGCCTCTGTTTCCCCAGCTCTGATTCCCTGCCTCTGATTCCCTGCCCTGATTCCCCATCTCTGTTTCACCGCCTTTGATTCGCCACCTCTGATTCCCCATATCTGATTCCCCGCCTCTGTTTCCCCGCCTCTGATTCCCTGCCTCTGATTCCCAACCTCTGACTTCACACCTCTGATTCCCCATATCTGATTCCCCGCCTCTATTTCCCCATATCTGATTCCCCGCCTCTGATTCCCCAACTCTGATTCCCCACCTCTGATTCCCCAGCTCTGATTCCCCGCCTCTGATTCCCGGCGTCCGATTCCCTGCCTCTGATTCCCCGCCTCTGATTCCCCATCTCTGATTCTCCATATCTGATTCCCCGCCTCTGAATCCCCATCTCTGATTCCCGGACTCTGATTCCCCTCCTCTGATTCCCAACCTCTGATTCCACACCTCTGATTCCCCATATCTGATTCCCCGCCTCTATTTCCCCATATCTGATTCCCCGCCTCTGATTCCCCAACTCTGATTCCCCGCCTCTGATTCCCCAGCTCTGAATCCCCGACTCTGATTCCCGGAGTCCGATTCCCTGCCTCTGATTCCCCGCCTCTGATTCCCCATCTCTGATTCCCCGCCTCCGATTCCCCGTGTCTGATTCCCTGCCTCTGATTCCCCGCCTCTGATTCCCCGCCTCTGATTCCCTGCCACTGATTCCCTGCCCCTGATTCCCCAATTCTGATTCCCCATATCTGATTCCCCGCCTCTGTTTCCCCGCCTCTGATTCCCCGCCTCTGATTCCCCATATCTGATTCCCTGCCTCTGATTCCCCAACTCTGATTCACCGCCTCTGATTCCCCAGCTCTGAATCCCCGCCTCTGATTCCCCGCGTCTGATTCCCTGCCTCTGATTCCCCGCCTTGATTCCCCATCTCTGATTCACAACCTCTGATTCCCCACCTCTGATTCCCCATATTTGATTCCCCGCCTCTGTTTCCCCGCCTCTGATTCGCAACCTCTAATTCCCCACCTCTGATTCCCCATATCTGAATCCCCGCCTCTGTTACCCTGCCTCTGATTCCCGGCCTCTGTTTCCCCATATCTGATTCCCCTCCTATGATTCCCCAACTCTGATTCCCCGCCTCTGATTCCCCAGCTCTGATTCCCCGCCTTTTATTCCCGGCCTCTGATTCCCTGCCACTGATTCCCCGCCCCTGATTCCCCACCTCTGATTCCCCATATCTGATTCCCCGCCTCTGTTTCCCCAGCTCTGATTCCCTGCCTCTGATTCCCCGCCTCTGATTCCCTGCCTCTGATTCCCCATATCTGATTCCCCGCCTCTGATTCCCCAACTCTGATTCCCCGCTTCTGATTCCCCAGCTCTGAATCCCCGCCTCTGATTCCCCGCGTCTGATTCCCTGCCTCTGATTCCCCGCCTCTGATTCCCCATCTGTGATTCACAACCTCTGATGCCCCACCTCTGATTCCCCATATCTGATTCCCCGCCTCTGTTTCCCCGCCTCTGATTCCCCGCCTCTGATTCCCCATATCTGATTCCCCGCCTCTGATTGCCCACCTCTGATTCCCCGCGTCTGATACCCTGCCTCTGATTCCCCGCCTCTGATTCCCCATCTCTGATTCACCACCTCTGATTCCCGGCCTCTGATTCCCAATCTCTGATTCCGCACATCCGATTCCATGCCTATGATTCCCCACCTCTGATTCCCCGCCTCTGATTCCCCATATCTGATTCCCTGCCTCTGTTTCCCCGCCTCTGATTCCCTACCTCTGTTTCCCCATATCTGATTCCCCGCCTCTAATTCCCCAACTCTAATACCCGCCTCTGATTCCCCAGCTCTGATTCCCCGCCTCTGATTCCCCGCATCTGATTCCCTGCCTCTGGTTCCCCGCCTCTGATTCCAGGCCTCTGATTCCCAGCATCTGATTCCGGCCTCTGATTCCCGGCCTCTGATTCCCTGCTTCTGATTCTGTTTCCCTGCCTCTGATTCCCCATCTCTGATTCCGCACATCTGATTCCCTGCCTCTGATTCCCCACCTCTGATTCCCCATATCTGATTCCCCGCCTCTGTTTCCCCGCCTCTGATTCCCCTCCTCTGTTTCCCAATATCTAAGTCCCCACCTCTGACTCCCCAAATCTGATTCCCCACCTCTGATTCCCCAGCTCTGATTCCCCGCCTCTGATTCCCCGCATCTGATTCCCTGCATCTGATTCCAAGCCTCTGATTCCCTGCCTCTGATTCCCAACCTCTGATTCCCCACCTCTGATTCCCCATATCTGATTGCCCGCCTCTGTTTCCCCGCCTCGGATTGCCCGCCTCAGTTTCCCCATATCTGATTCCCGGCCTCTGATTCCCCGCCTCTGATTCCCCGCCTCTGATTCCCTGCCTCTGATTCCCCATCTCCGATTCCGCACATCTGATTCCCTTCCTCTGATTCCCCGCCTCTGATTCCCCGCCTCTGATTCCCTGCCTCTGATTCCCAACCTCTGATTCCCCACCTCTGATTCCCCATATCTGATTCCCCGCCTCTGTTTCCCCGCCTCTGATTCCCCGCCTCTGATTCCCAACTCTGATTCCCCGCCTCTGATTTCCCAGCTCTGATTCCCCATGTTTGATTCCCTGCCTCTGATTCCCTGCCCTGATTCCCCATCTCTGTTTCACCGCCTTTGATTCGCCACCTCTGATTCCACATATCTGATTCCCCGCCTCTGTTTCCCCGACTCTGATTCCCTTCCTCTGATTCCCAACCTCTGATTCCACACCTCTGATTCCCCATATCTGATTCCCCGCTTCTATTTCCCCATATCTGATTCCCCGCCTGTGATTCCCCAACTCTGATTCCCCGCCTCTGATTCCCCAGCTCTGATTCCCCGACTCTGATTCCCGGCGTCCGATTCCCTGCCTCTGATTCCCCGCCTCTGATCCCCATCTCTGATTCCCCGCCTCTGATTCCCCGTGTCTGATTCCCTGCCTCTGATTCCCCGCCTCTGATTCCCCGCCTCTGATTCCCTGCCACTGATTCCCTGCCCCTGATTCCCCACCTCTTTCCCCATATCTGATTCCCCGCCTCTGTTTCCCCGCCTGTGATTCCCCGCCTCTGATTCCCCATATCTGATTCCCTGCCTCTGATTCCCCAACTCTGATTCCCCGCCTCTGATTCCCCAGCTCTGAATCCCCGCCTCTGATTCCCCGTGTCTGATTCCCTGCTTCTGATTCCCCGCCTTGATTCCCCATCTCTGATTCACAACCTCTGATTCCCCACCTCTGATTCCCTATATTTGATTCCCCGCCTCTGTTTCCCGGCCTCTGATTCCCCGCCTCTGATTCCCCATATCTGATTCCCCGCCTCTGATTGCCCACCTCTGATTCCCCGCCTCTGATTCCCCAGCTCTGATTCCCCGACTCTGATTCCCGGAGTCCGATTCCCTGCCTCTGATTCCCCGCCTCTGATTCCCCATCTCTGATTCCCCGCCTCCGATTCCCCGTGTCTGATTCCCTGCCTCTGATTCCCCGCCTCTGATTCCCCGCCTCTGAATCCCTGCCACTGATTCCCTGCCCCTGATTCCCCAATTCTGATTCCCTATATTTGATTCCCCGCCTCTGTTTCCCCGCCTCTGATTCGCAACCTCTAATTCCCCACCTCTGATTCCCCATATCTGAATCCCCGCCTCTGTTACCCTGCCTCTGATTCCCGGCCTCTGTTTCCCCATATCTGATTCCCCTCCTATGATTCCCCAACTCTGATTCCCCGCCTCTGATTCCCCAGCTCTGATTCCCCGCCTTTTATTCCCGGCCTCTGATTCCCTGCCACTGATTCCCCGCCCCTGATTCCCCACCTCTGATTCCCCATATCTGATTCCCCGCCTCTGTTTCCCCAGCTCTGATTCCCCACCTCTGATTCCCCAGCTCTGATTCCCTGCCACTGATTCCCCGCCCCTGATTCCCCACCTCTGATTTCCAATATCTGATTCCCCGCCTCTGTTTCCCCAGCTCTGATTCCCTGCCTCTGATTCCCTGCCCTGATTCCCCATCTCTGTTTCACCACCTTTGATTCGCCACCTCTGATTCCCCATATCTGATTCCCCGCCTCTGTTTCCCCGCCTCTGATTCCCTGCCTCTGATTCCCAACCTCTGATTTCACACCTCTGATACCCCATATTTGATTCCCCGCCTCTATTTCCCCATATCTGATTCCCCGCCTCTGATTCCCCAACTCTGATTCCCCACCTCTGATTCCCCAGCTCTGATTCCCCGCCTCTGATTCCCGGCGTCCGATTCCCTGCCTCTGATTCCCCGCCTCTGATTCCCCATCTCTGATTCTCCATATCTGATTCCCCGCCTCTGAATCCCCATCTCTGATTCCCGGACTCTGATTCCCCTCCTCTGATTCCCAACCTCTGATTCCACACCTCTGATTCCCCATATCTGATTCCCCGCCTCTATTTCCCCATATCTGATTCCCCGCCTCTGATTCCCCAACTCTGATTCCCCGCCTCTGATTCCCCAGCTCTGATTCCCCGACTCTGATTCCCGGAGTCCGATTCCCTGCCTCTGATTCCCCGCCTCTGATTCCCCATCTCTGATTCCCCGCCTCCGATTCCCCGTGTCTGATTCCCTGCCTCTGATTCCCCGCCTCTGATTCCCCGCCTCTTATTCCCTGCCACTGATTCCCTGCCCCTGATTCCCCAATTCTGATTCCCCATATCTGATTCCCCGCCTCTGTTTCCCCGCCTCTGATTCCCCGCCTCTGATTCCCCATATCTGATTCCCTGCCTCTGATTCCCCAACTCTGATTCACCGCCTCTGATTCCCCAGCTCTGAATCCCCGCCTCTGATTCCCCGCGTCTGATTCCCTGCCTCTGATTCCCCGCCTTGATTCCCCATCTCTGATTCACAACCTCTGATTCCCCACCTCTGATTCCCTATATTTGATTCCCCGCCTCTGTTTCCCCGCCTCTGATTCGCAACCTCTAATTCCCCACCTCTGATTCCCCATATCTGAATCCCCGCCTCTGTTACCCTGCCTCTGATTCCCGGCCTCTGTTTCCCCATATCTGATTCCCCTCCTATGATTCCCCAACTCTGATTCCCCGCCTCTGATTCCCCAGCTCTGATTCCCCGCCTTTTATTCCCGTCCTCTGATTCCCTGCCACTGATTCCCCGCCCCTGATTCCCCACCTCTGATTCCCCATATCTGATTCCCCGCCTCTGTTTCCCCAGCTCTGATTCCCCACCTCTGATTCCCCAGCTCTGATTCCCTGCCACTGATTCCCCGCCCCTGATTCCCCACCTCTGATTTCCCATATCTGATTCCCCGCCTCTGTTTCCCCAGCTCTGATTCCCTGCCTCTGATTCCCTGCCCTGATTCCCCATCTCTGTTTCACCGCCTTTGATTCGCCACCTTTGATTCCCCATATCTGATTCCCCGCCTCTGTTTCCCCGCCTCTGATTCCCTGCCTCTGATTCCCAACCTCTGATTTCACACCTCTGATTCCCCATATCTGATTCCCCGCCTCTATTTCCCCATATCTGATTCCCCGCCTCTGATTCCCCAACTCTGATTCCCCACCTCTGATTCCCCAGCTCTGATTCCCCGCCTCTGATTCCCGGCGTCCGATTCCCTGCCTCTGATTCCCCGCCTCTGATTCCCCATCTCTGATTCTCCATATCTGATTCCCCGCCTCTGAATCCCCATCTCTGATTCCCGGACTCTGATTCCCCTCCTCTGATTCCCGGCCTCTTATTCCCAGCATCTGATTCCCGGCCTCTGATTCCCGGCCTCTGATTCCCCGCTTGTGATTCTGATTCCCTGCCTCTGATTCCCCATCTCTGATTCCGCACATCTGATTCCCTGCCTCTGATTCCCCACCTCTGATTCCCCATATCTGATTCCCCGCCTCTGTTTCTCCGCCTCTGATTCCCCGCCTCTGTTTCCCTATATCTAATTCCCCACCTCTGATGCCCCAACTCTGATTCCCTGCCTCTGATTCCCCAGCTCTGATTCCCCGCCTCTGATTCCCTGCATCCGATTCCCCATATCTGAATCCCCGCCTCTGTTACCCTGCCTCTGATTCCCGGCCTCTGTTTCCCCATATCTGATTCCCCTCCTATGATTCCCCAACTCTGATTCCCCGCCTCTGATTCCCCAGCTCTGATTCCCCGCCTTTTATTCCCGGCCTCTGATTCCCTGCCACTGATTCCCCGCCCCTGATTCCCCACCTCTGATTCCCCATATCTGATTCCCCGCCTCTGTTTCCCCAGCTCTGATTCCCCACCTCTGATTCCCCAGCTCTGATTCCCTGCCACTGATTCCCCGCCCCTGATTCCCCACCTCTGATTTCCCATATCTGATTCCCCGCCTCTGTTTCCCCAGCTCTGATTCCCTGCCTCTGATTCCCTGCCCTGATTCCCCATCTCTGTTTCACCGCCTTTGATTCGCCACCTCTGATTCCCCATATCTGATTCCCCGCCTCTGTTTCCCCGCCTCTGATTCCCTGCCTCTGATTCCCAACCTCTGATTTCACACCTCTGATACCCCATATTTGATTCCCCGCCTCTATTTCCCCATATCTGAATCCCCGCCTCTGATTCCCCAACTCTGATTCCCCACCTCTGATTCCCCAGCTCTGATTCCCCGCCTCTGATTCCCGGCGTCCGATTCCCTGCCTCTGATTCCCCGCCTCTGATTCCCCATCTCTGATTCTCCATATCTGATTCCCCGCCTCTGAATCCCCATCTCTGATTCCCGGACTCTGATTCCCCTCCTCTGATTCCCAACCTCTGATTCCACACCTCTGATTCCCCATATCTGATTCCCCGCCTCTATTTCCCCATATCTGATTCCCCGCCTCTGATTCCCCAACTCTGATTCCCCGCCTCTGATTCCCCAGCTCTGATTCCCCGACTCTGATTCCCGGAGTCCGATTCCCTGCCTCTGATTCCCCGCCTCTGATTCCCCATCTCTGATTCCCCGCCTCCGATTCCCCGTGTCTGATTCCCTGCCTCTGATTCCCCGCCTCTGATTCCCCGCCTCTGATTCCCTGCCACTGATTCCCTGCCCCTGATTCCCCAATTCTGATTCCCCATATCTGATTCCACGCCTCTGTTTCCCCGCCTCTGATTCCCCGCCTCTGATTCCCCATATCTGATTCCCTGCCTCTGATTCCCCAACTCTGATTCACCGCCTCTGATTCCCCAGCTCTGAATCCCCGCCTCTGATTCCCCGCGTCTGATTCCCTGCCTCTGATTCCCCGCCTTGATTCCCCATCTCTGATTCACAACCTCTGATTCCCCACCTCTGATTCCCTATATTTGATTCCCCGCCTCTGTTTCCCCGCCTCTGATTCGCAACCTCTAATTCCCCACCTCTGATTCCCCATATCTGAATCCCCGCCTCTGTTACCCTGCCTCTGATTCCCGGCCTCTGTTTCCCCATATCTGATTCCCCTCCTATGATTCCCCAACTCTGATTCCCCGCCTCTGATTCCCCAGCTCTGATTCCCCGCCTTTTATTCCCGTCCTCTGATTCCCTGCCACTGATTCCCCGCCCCTGATTCCCCACCTCTGATTCCCCATATCTGATTCCCCGCCTCTGTTTCCCCAGCTCTGATTCCCTGCCTCTGATTCCCTGCCCTGATTCCCCATCTCTGTTTCACCGCCTTTGATTCGCCACCTTTGATTCCCCATATCTGATTCCCCGCCTCTGTTTCCCCGCCTCTGATTCCCTGCCTCTGATTCCCAACCTCTGATTTCACACCTCTGATTCCCCATATCTGATTCCCCGCCTCTATTTCCCCATATCTGATTCCCCGCCTCTGATTCCCCAACTCTGATTCCCCACCTCTGATTCCCCAGCTCTGATTCCCCGCCTCTGATTCCCGGCGTCCGATTCCCTGCCTCTGATTCCCCGCCTCTGATTCCCCATCTCTGATTCTCCATATCTGATTCCCCGCCTCTGAATCCCCATCTCTGATTCCCGGACTCTGATTCCCCTCCTCTGATTCCCGGCCTCTTATTCCCAGCATCTGATTCCCGGCCTCTGATTCCCGGCCTCTGATTCCCCGCTTCTGATTCTGATTCCCTGCCTCTGATTCCCCATCTCTGATTCCGCACATCTGATTCCCTGCCTCTGATTCCCCACCTCTGATTCCCCATATCTGATTCCCCGCCTCTGTTTCTCCGCCTCTGATTCCCCGCCTCTGTTTCCCTATATCTAATTCCCCACCTCTGATGCCCCAACTCTGATTCCCTGCCTCTGATTCCCCAGCTCTGATTCCCCGCCTCTGATTCCCTGCATCCGATTCCCCATATCTGATTCCCCGCCTCTGTTTCCCGCCTCTGATTCCCCACCTCTGTTTCCCCATATCTGATTCCCGCCTCTGATTCCCAACTATGATTCCCCGCCTCTGATTCCCCAGCTCTGATTCCCCGCCTTTTATTCCCGGCCTCTGATTCCCTGCCACTGATTCCCCGCCCCTGATTCCCCACCTCTGATTCCCCATATCTGATTCCCCGCCTCTGTTTCCCCAGCTCTGATTCCCCACCTCTGATTCCCCAGCTCTGATTCCCTGCCACTGATTCCCCGCCCCTGATTCCCCACCTCTGATTTCCCATATCTGATTCCCCGCCTCTGTTTCCCCAGCTCTGATTCCCTGCCTCTGATTCCCTGCCCTGATTCCCCATCTCTGTTTCACCGCCTTTGATTCGCCACCTCTGATTCCCAATATCTGATTCCCCGCCTCTGTTTCCCCGCCTCTGATTCCCTGCCTCTGATTCCCAACCTCTGATTTCACACCTCTGATACCCCATATTTGATTCCCCGCCTCTATTTCCCCATATCTGATTCCCCGCCTCTGATTCCCCAACTCTGATTCCCCACCTCTGATTCCCCAGCTCTGATTCCCCGCCTCTGATTCCCGGCGTCCGATTCCCTGCCTCTGATTCCCCGCCTCTGATTCCCCATCTCTGATTCTCCATATCTGATTCCCCGCCTCTGAATCCCCATCTCTGATTCCCGGACTCTGATTCCCCTCCTCTGATTCCCAACCTCTGATTCCACACCTCTGATTCCCCATATCTGATTCCCCGCCTCTATTTCCCCATATCTGATTCCCCGCCTCTGATTCCCCAAATCTGATTCCCCGCCTCTGATTCCCCAGCTCTGATTCCCCGACTCTGATTCCCGGAGTCCGATTCCCTGCCTCTGATTCCCCGCCTCTGATTCCCCATCTCTGATTCCCCGCCTCCGATTTCCCGTGTCTGATTCCCTGCCTCTGATTCCCCGCCTCTGATTCCCCGCCTCTGATTCCCTGCCACTGATTCCCTGCCCCTGATTCCCCAATTCTGATTCCCCATATCTGATTCCCCGCCTCTGTTTCCCCGCCTCTGATTCCCCGCCTCTGATTCCCCATATCTGATTCCCTGCCTCTGATTCCCCAACTCTGATTCACCGCCTCTGATTCCCCAGCACTGAATCCCCGCCTCTGATTCCCCGCGTCTGATTCCCTGCCTCTGATTCCCCGCCTTGATTCCCCATCTCTGATTCACAACCTCTGATTCCCCACCTCTGATTCCCTATATTTGATTCCCCGCCTCTGTTTCCCCGCCTCTGATTCGCAACCTCTAATTCCCCACCTCTGATTCCCCATATCTGAATCCCCGCCTCTGTTACCCTGCCTCTGATTCCCGGCCTCTGTTTCCCCATATCTGATTCCCCTCCTATGATTCCCCAACTCTGATTCCCCGCCTCTGATTCCCCAGCTCTGATTCCCCGCCTTTTATTCCCGGCCTCTGATTCCCTGCCACTGATTCCCCGCCCCTGATTCCCCACCTCTGATTCCCCATATCTGATTCCCCGCCTCTGTTTCCCCAGCTCTGATTCCCCACCTCTGACTCCCCAGCTCTGATTCCCTGCCACTGATTCCCCGCCCCTGATTCCCCACCTCTGATTTCCCATATCTGATTCCCCGCCTCTGTTTCCCCAGCTCTGATTCCCTGCCTGTGATTCCCTGCCCTGATTCCCCATCTCTGTTTCACCGCCTTTGATTCGCCACCTTTGATTCCCCATATCTGATTCCCCGCCTCCGTTTCCCCGCCTCTGATTCCCTGCCTCTGATTCCCAACCTCTGATTTCACACCTCTGATTCCCCATATCTGATTCCCCGCCTCTATTTCCCCATATCTGATTCCCCGCCTCTGATTCCCCAACTCTGATTCCCCACCTCTGATTCCCCAGCTTTGATTCCCCGCCTCTGATTCCCGGCGTCCGATTCCCTGCCTCTGATTCCCCGCCTCTGATTCCCCATCTCTGATTCTCCATATCTGATTCCCCGCCTCTGAATCCCCATCTCTGATTCCCGGACTCTGATTCCCCTCCTCTGATTCCCGGCCTCTTATTCCCAGCATCTGATTCCCGGCCTCTGATTCCCGGCCTCTGATTCCCCGCTTCTGATTCTGATTCCCTGCCTCTGATTCCCCATCTCTGATTCCGCACATCTGATTCCCTGCCTCTGATTCCCCACCTCTGATTCCCCATATCTGATTCCCCGCCTCTGTTTCTCCGCCTCTGATTCCCCGCCTCTGTTTCCCTATATCTAATTCCCCACCTCTGATGCCCCAACTCTGATTCCCCGCCTCTGATTCCCCAGCTCTGATTCCCCGCCTCTGATTCCCTGCATCCGATTCCCCATATCTGATTCCCCGCCTCTGATTCCCCATCTGTGATTCACAACCTCTGATGCCCCACCTCTGATTCCCCATATCTGATTCCCCGCCTCTGTTTCCCCGCCTCTGATTCCCCGCCTCTGATTCCCCATATCTGATTCCCCGCCTCTGATTGCCCACCTCTGATTCCCCGCGTCTGATACCCTGCCTCTGATTCCCCACCTCTGATTCCCCATCTCTGATTCACCACCTCTGATTCCCGGCCTCTGATTCCCAATCTCTGATTCCGCACATCCGATTCCATGCCTATGATTCCCCACCTCTGATTCCCCGCCTCTGATTCCCCATATCTGATTCCCCACCTCTGATTCCCCGCCTCTGATTCCCCATATCTGATTCCCTGCCTCTGTTTCCCCGCCTGTAATTCCCCAACTCTAATACCAGCCTCTGATTCCCCAGCTCTGATTCCCCGCCTCTGATTCCCCGCATCTGATTCCCTGCCTCTGATTCCCCACCTCTGATTCCAGGCCTCTGATTCCCAGCATCTGATTCCGGCCTCTGATTCCCGGCCTCTGATTCCCTGCTTCTGATTCTGTTTCCCTGCCTCTGATTCCCCATCTCTGATTCCGCACATCTGATTCCCTGCCTCTGATTCCCCACCTCTGATTCCCCATATCTGATTCCCCGCCTCTGTTTCCCCGCCTCTGATTCCCCTCCTCTGTTTCCCAATATCTAAGTCCCCACCTCTGATTCCCCAAATCTGATTCCCCACCTCTGATTCCCCAGCTCTGATTCCCCGCCTCTGATTCCCCGCATCTGATTCCCTGCATCTGATTCCAAGCCTCTGATTCCCTGCCTCTGATTCCCAACCTCTGATTCCCCACCTCTGATTCCCCATATCTGATTCCCCGCCTCTGTTTCCCCGCCTCGGATTCCCCGCCTCAGTTTCCCCATATCTGATTCCCGGCCTCTGATTCCCCGCCTCTGATTCCCCGCCTCTGATTCCCTGCCTCTGATTCCCCATCTCCGATTCCGCACATCTGATTCCCTTCCTCTGATTCCCCGCCTCTGATTCCCCGCCTCTGATTCCCTGCCTCTGATTCCCAACCTCTGATTCCCCACCTCTGATTCCCCATATCTGATTCCCCGCCTCTGTTTCCCCGCCTCTGATTCCCCGCCTCTGATTCCCCATATCTGATTCCCCGCCTCTGATTGCCCACCTCTGATTCACCGCCTTTGATTCGCCACCTCTGATTCCCCATATCTGATTCCCCACCTCTGTTTCCCGGCCTCTGATTCCCCGCCTCTGATTCTCCATATCTCATTCCCCGCCTCTGAATCCCCATCTCTGATTCCCGGACTCTGATTCCCCACCTCTGATTCCCGGCCTCTTATTCCCACCATCTGATACCCGGCCTCTGATACCCGGCCTCTGATTCCCCGCTTCTGATTCTGATTCCCTGCCTCTGATTCCCCATCTCTGATTCCGCACATCTGATTCCCTGCCTCTGATTCCCCACCTCTGATTCCCCATATCTGATTCCCCGCCTCTGTTTCCCCGCCTCTGATTCCCCGCCTCTGTTTCCCTATATCTAATTCCCCACCTCTGATGCCCCAACTCTGATTCCCCGCCTCTGATTCCCCAGCTCTGATTCCCCGCCTCTGATTCCCCGCATCCGATTCCCCTTATCTGATTCCCCGCCTCTGTTTCCCCGCCTCTGATTCCCCGCCTCTGTTTCCCCATATCTGATTCCCCGCCTCTGATTCCCAACTATGATTCCCCGCCTCTGATTCCCCAGCTCTGATTCCCTGCGTCTGATTCCCTGCGTTCTATTCCCTGCCTCTGATTCCCCGCCTCTGTTTCCCCGCCTCTGATTCCCCGCCTCTGATTCCCCATATCTGATTCCCCGCCTCTGATTGCCCACCTCTGATTCCCCGCGTCTGATACCCTGCCTCTGATTCCCCACCTCTGATTCCCCATCTCTGATTCACCACCTCTGATTCCCGGCCTCTGATTCCCAATCTCTGATTCCGCACATCCGATTCCATGCCTATGATTCCCCACCTCTGATTCCCCGCCTCTGATTCCCCATATCTGATTCCCCACCTCTGATTCCCCGCCTCTGATTCCCCATATCTGATTCCCTGCCTCTGTTTCCCCGCCTGTAATTCCCCAACTCTAATACCAGCCTCTGATTCCCCAGCTCTGATTCCCCGCCTCTGATTCCCCGCATCTGATTCCCTGCCTCTGATTCCCCACCTCTGATTCCAGGCCTCTGATTCCCAGCATCTGATTCCGGCCTCTGATTCCCGGCCTCTGATTCCCTGCTTCTGATTCTGTTTCCCTGCCTCTGATTCCCCATCTCTGATTCCGCACATCTGATTCCCTGCCTCTGATTCCCCACCTCTGATTCCCCATATCTGATTCCCCGCCTCTGTTTCCCCGCCTCTGATTCCCCTCCTCTGTTTCCCAATATCTAAGTCCCCACCTCTGATTCCCCAAATCTGATTCCCCACCTCTGATTCCCCAGCTCTGATTCCCCGCCTCTGATTCCCCGCATCTGATTCCCTGCATCTGATTCCAAGCCTCTGATTCCCTGCCTCTGATTCCCAACCTCTGATTCCCCACCTCTGATTCCCCATATCTGATTCCCCGCCTCTGTTTCCCCGCCTCGGATTCCCCGCCTCAGTTTCCCCATATCTGATTCCCGGCCTCTGATTCCCCGCCTCTGATTCCCCGCCTCTGATTCCCTGCCTCTGATTCCCCATCTCCGATTCCGCACATCTGATTCCCTTCCTCTGATTCCCCGCCTCTGATTCCCCACCTCTGATTCCCTGCCTCTGATTCCCAACCTCTGATTCCCCACCTCTGATTCCCCATATCTGATTCCCCGCCTCTGTTTCCCCGCCTCTGATTCCCCGCCTCTGATTCCCCATATCTGATTCCCCGCCTCTGATTGCCCACCTCTGATTCACCGCCTTTGATTCGCCACCTCTGATTCCCCATATCTGATTCCCCACCTCTGTTTCCCGGCCTCTGATTCCCCGCCTCTGATTCTCCATATCTCATTCCCCGCCTCTGAATCCCCATCTCTGATTCCCGGACTCTGATTCCCCACCTCTGATTCCCGGCCTCTTATTCCCACCATCTGATACCCGGCCTCTGATACCCGGCCTCTGATTCCCCGCTTCTGATTCTGATTCCCTGCCTCTGATTCCCCATCTCTGATTCCGCACATCTGATTCCCTGCCTCTGATTCCCCACCTCTGATTCCCCATATCTGATTCCCCGCCTCTGTTTCCCCGCCTCTGATTCCCCGCCTCTGTTTCCCTATATCTAATTCCCCACCTCTGATGCCCCAACTCTGATTCCCCGCCTCTGATTCCCCAGCTCTGATTCCCCGCCTCTGATTCCCCGCATCCGATTCCCCTTATCTGATTCCCCGCCTCTGTTTCCCCGCCTCTGATTCCCCGCCTCTGTTTCCCCATATCTGATTCCCCGCCTCTGATTCCCAACTATGATTCCCCGCCTCTGATTCCCCAGCTCTGATTCCCTGCGTCTGATTCCCTGCGTTCTATTCCCTGCCTCTGATTCCCCGCCTGTGATTCCCCATCACTGATTCACCACCTCTGATTCCCCACCTCTGATTCCCCATATCTAATTCCCCGCCTCTGTTTGCCCGCCTCTGATTCCCCGCCTCTGTTTCCCCATATCTGATTCCCCGTCTCTGAATCCCCAACTCTGATTCCCTGCCTCTGATTCCCCAGCTCTGATTCCCCGCCTTTGATTCCCCCCGTCTGATTCCCAGCC
Organism: Narcine bancroftii; assembly: GCF_036971445.1. Classification (NCBI taxonomy): domain Eukaryota; kingdom Metazoa; phylum Chordata; class Chondrichthyes; order Torpediniformes; family Narcinidae; genus Narcine; species Narcine bancroftii. Next base: position 116,693,286 of record NC_091476.1, read on the forward strand.
TCTGAATCCCCGTGTCTGATTTCCTGCCTCTGATTCCCCGCCTCTGATTCCCCATCTCTGATTCCTCTGATTCCCCACATCTGATTCCCCATCTCTGATTCCGCACATCCGATTCCCTGCCTCTGATTCCCCAACTCTGATTCCCCACCTCTGATTCCCCAGCTCTGATTCCCCGCCTCAGATTCCCCGCGTCTGATTCCCTGCCTCTGATTCCCCGCCTCTGATTCCCCATCTCTGATTCCCCACCTCTGATTCCCCGTGTCTGATTCCCTGCCTCTGATTCCCCGCCTCTGAATCCCAGCCTCTGATTCCACATATCTGATTCCCCGCCTCTGATTCCCGGCCTCTGATTCCCCAGCTCTGATTCCCCGCCTTTGATTCCCCCCGTCTGATTCCCAGCCTCTGAATCCCCGTGTCTGATTTCCTGCCTCTGATTCCCCGCCTCTGATACCCATCTCTGATTCACCGCCTCTGATTCCCCATCTCTGATTCCCCACCTCTGATTCCCCGTGTCTGATTCCCCGTGTCTGATTCCCTGCCTCTGATTCCACGCCTCTGATTCCCCATATCTGATTCCCTGCCACTGATTCCCCGCCTCTGATTCCCCATCTCTGATTCTCCATATCTGATTCCCCGCCTCTGAATCCCCATCTCTGATTCCCGGACTCTGATTCCCCTCCTCTGATTCCCGGCCTCTTATTCCCAGCATCTGATTCCCGGCCTCTGATTCCCGGCCTCTGATTCCCCGCTTCTGATTCTGATTCCATGCCTCTGATTCCCCATCTCTGATTCCGCACATCTGATTCCCTGCCTCTGATTCCCCACCTCTGATTCCCCATATCTGATTCCCCGCCTCTGTTTCTCCGCCTCTGATTCCCCGCCTCTGTTTCCCTATATCTAATTCCCCACCTCTGATGCCCCAACTCTGATTCCCTGCCTCTGATTCCCCAGCTCTGATTCCCCGCCTCTGATTCCCTGCATCCGATTCCCCATATCTGATTCCCCGCCTCTGTTTCCCGCCTCTGATTCCCCACCTCTGTTTCCCCATATCTGATTCCCGCCTCTGATTCCCAACTATGATTCCCCGCCTCTGATTCCCCAGCTCTGATTCCCCGCCTTTTATTCCCGGCCTCTGATTCCCTGCCACTGATTCCCCGCCCCTGATTCCCCACCTCTGATTCCCCATATCTGATTCCCCGCCTCTGTTTCCCCAGCTCTGATTCCCCACCTCTGATTCCCCAGCTCTGATTCCCTGCCACTGATTCCCCGCCCCTGATTCCCCACCTCTGATTTCCCATATCTGATTCCCCGCCTCTGTTTCCCCAGCTCTGATTCCCTGCCTCTGATTCCCTGCCCTGATTCCCCATCTCTGTTTCACCGCCTTTGATTCGCCACCTCTGATTCCCCATATCTGATTCCCCGCCTCTGTTTCCCCGCCTCTGATTCCCTGCCTCTGATTCCCAACCTCTGATTTCACACCTCTGATACCCCATATTTGATTCCCCGCCTCTATTTCCCCATATCTGATTCCCCGCCTCTGATTCCCCAACTCTGATTCCCCACCTCTGATTCCCCAGCTCTGATTCCCCGCCTCTGATTCCCGGCGTCCGATTCCCTGCCTCTGATTCCCCGCCTCTGATTCCCCATCTCTGATTCTCCATATCTGATTCCCCGCCTCTGAATCCCCATCTCTGATTCCCGGACTCTGATTCCCCTCCTCTGATTCCCAACCTCTGATTCCACACCTCTGATTCCCCATATCTGATTCCCCGCCTCTATTTCCCCATATCTGATTCCCCGCCTCTGATTCCCCAAATCTGATTCCCCGCCTCTGATTCCCCAGCTCTGATTCCCCGACTCTGATTCCCGGAGTCCGATTCCCTGCCTCTGATTCCCCGCCTCTGATTCCCCATCTCTGATTCCCCGCCTCCGATTTCCCGTGTCTGATTCCCTGCCTCTGATTCCCCGCCTCTGATTCCCCGCCTCTGATTCCCTGCCACTGATTCCCTGCCCCTGATTCCCCAATTCTGATTCCCCATATCTGATTCCCCGCCTCTGTTTCCCCGCCTCTGATTCCCCGCCTCTGATTCCCCATATCTGATTCCCTGCCTCTGATTCCCCAACTCTGATTCACCGCCTCTGATTCCCCAGCTCTGAATCCCCGCCTCTGATTCCCCGCGTCTGATTCCCTGCCTCTGATTCCCCGCCTTGATTCCCCATCTCTGATTCACAACCTCTGATTCCCCACCTCTGATTCCCTATATTTGATTCCCCGCCTCTGTTTCCCCGCCTCTGATTCGCAACCTCTAATTCCCCACCTCTGATTCCCCATATCTGAATCCCCGCCTCTGTTACCCTGCCTCTGATTCCCGGCCTCTGTTTCCCCATATCTGATTCCCCTCCTATGATTCCCCAACTCTGATTCCCCGCCTCTGATTCCCCAGCTCTGATTCCCCGCCTTTTATTCCCGGCCTCTGATTCCCTGCCACTGATTCCCCGCCCCTGATTCCCCACCTCTGATTCCCCATATCTGATTCCCCGCCTCTGTTTCCCCAGCTCTGATTCCCCACCTCTGACTCCCCAGCTCTGATTCCCTGCCACTGATTCCCCGCCCCTGATTCCCCACCTCTGATTTCCCATATCTGATTCCCCGCCTCTGTTTCCCCAGCTCTGATTCCCTGCCTGTGATTCCCTGCCCTGATTCCCCATCTCTGTTTCACCGCCTTTGATTCGCCACCTTTGATTCCCCATATCTGATTCCCCGCCTCTGTTTCCCCGCCTCTGATTCCCTGCCTCTGATTCCCAACCTCTGATTTCACACCTCTGATTCCCCATATCTGATTCCCCGCCTCTATTTCCCCATATCTGATTCCCCGCCTCTGATTCCCCAACTCTGATTCCCCACCTCTGATTCCCCAGCTTTGATTCCCCGCCTCTGATTCCCGGCGTCCGATTCCCTGCCTCTGATTCCCCGCCTCTGATTCCCCATCTCTGATTCTCCATATCTGATTCCCCGCCTCTGAATCCCCATCTCTGATTCCCGGACTCTGATTCCCCTCCTCTGATTCCCGGCCTCTTATTCCCAGCATCTGATTCCCGGCCTCTGATTCCCGGCCTCTGATTCCCCGCTTCTGATTCTGATTCCCTGCCTCTGATTCCCCATCTCTGATTCCGCACATCTGATTCCCTGCCTCTGATTCCCCACCTCTGATTCCCCATATCTGATTCCCCGCCTCTGTTTCTCCGCCTCTGATTCCCCGCCTCTGTTTCCCTATATCTAATTCCCCACCTCTGATGCCCCAACTCTGATTCCCCGCCTCTGATTCCCCAGCTCTGATTCCCCGCCTCTGATTCCCTGCATCCGATTCCCCATATCTGATTCCCCGCCTCTGATTCCCCATCTGTGATTCACAACCTCTGATGCCCCACCTCTGATTCCCCATATCTGATTCCCCGCCTCTGTTTCCCCGCCTCTGATTCCCCGCCTCTGATTCCCCATATCTGATTCCCCGCCTCTGATTGCCCACCTCTGATTCCCCGCGTCTGATACCCTGCCTCTGATTCCCCACCTCTGATTCCCCATCTCTGATTCACCACCTCTGATTCCCGGCCTCTGATTCCCAATCTCTGATTCCGCACATCCGATTCCATGCCTATGATTCCCCACCTCTGATTCCCCGCCTCTGATTCCCCATATCTGATTCCCCACCTCTGATTCCCCGCCTCTGATTCCCCATATCTGATTCCCTGCCTCTGTTTCCCCGCCTGTAATTCCCCAACTCTAATACCAGCCTCTGATTCCCCAGCTCTGATTCCCCGCCTCTGATTCCCCGCATCTGATTCCCTGCCTCTGATTCCCCACCTCTGATTCCAGGCCTCTGATTCCCAGCATCTGATTCCGGCCTCTGATTCCCGGCCTCTGATTCCCTGCTTCTGATTCTGTTTCCCTGCCTCTGATTCCCCATCTCTGATTCCGCACATCTGATTCCCTGCCTCTGATTCCCCACCTCTGATTCCCCATATCTGATTCCCCGCCTCTGTTTCCCCGCCTCTGATTCCCCTCCTCTGTTTCCCAATATCTAAGTCCCCACCTCTGATTCCCCAAATCTGATTCCCCACCTCTGATTCCCCAGCTCTGATTCCCCGCCTCTGATTCCCCGCATCTGATTCCCTGCATCTGATTCCAAGCCTCTGATTCCCTGCCTCTGATTCCCAACCTCTGATTCCCCACCTCTGATTCCCCATATCTGATTCCCCGCCTCTGTTTCCCCGCCTCGGATTCCCCGCCTCAGTTTCCCCATATCTGATTCCCGGCCTCTGATTCCCCGCCTCTGATTCCCCGCCTCTGATTCCCTGCCTCTGATTCCCCATCTCCGATTCCGCACATCTGATTCCCTTCCTCTGATTCCCCGCCTCTGATTCCCCGCCTCTGATTCCCTGCCTCTGATTCCCAACCTCTGATTCCCCACCTCTGATTCCCCATATCTGATTCCCCGCCTCTGTTTCCCCGCCTCTGATTCCCCGCCTCTGATTCCCCATATCTGATTCCCCGCCTCTGATTGCCCACCTCTGATTCACCGCCTTTGATTCGCCACCTCTGATTCCCCATATCTGATTCCCCACCTCTGTTTCCCGGCCTCTGATTCCCCGCCTCTGATTCTCCATATCTCATTCCCCGCCTCTGAATCCCCATCTCTGATTCCCGGACTCTGATTCCCCACCTCTGATTCCCGGCCTCTTATTCCCACCATCTGATACCCGGCCTCTGATACCCGGCCTCTGATTCCCCGCTTCTGATTCTGATTCCCTGCCTCTGATTCCCCATCTCTGATTCCGCACATCTGATTCCCTGCCTCTGATTCCCCACCTCTGATTCCCCATATCTGATTCCCCGCCTCTGTTTCCCCGCCTCTGATTCCCCGCCTCTGTTTCCCTATATCTAATTCCCCACCTCTGATGCCCCAACTCTGATTCCCCGCCTCTGATTCCCCAGCTCTGATTCCCCGCCTCTGATTCCCCGCATCCGATTCCCCTTATCTGATTCCCCGCCTCTGTTTCCCCGCCTCTGATTCCCCGCCTCTGTTTCCCCATATCTGATTCCCCGCCTCTGATTCCCAACTATGATTCCCCGCCTCTGATTCCCCAGCTCTGATTCCCTGCGTCTGATTCCCTGCGTTCTATTCCCTGCCTCTGATTCCCCGCCTCTGTTTCCCCGCCTCTGATTCCCCGCCTCTGATTCCCCATATCTGATTCCCCGCCTCTGATTGCCCACCTCTGATTCCCCGCGTCTGATACCCTGCCTCTGATTCCCCACCTCTGATTCCCCATCTCTGATTCACCACCTCTGATTCCCGGCCTCTGATTCCCAATCTCTGATTCCGCACATCCGATTCCATGCCTATGATTCCCCACCTCTGATTCCCCGCCTCTGATTCCCCATATCTGATTCCCCACCTCTGATTCCCCGCCTCTGATTCCCCATATCTGATTCCCTGCCTCTGTTTCCCCGCCTGTAATTCCCCAACTCTAATACCAGCCTCTGATTCCCCAGCTCTGATTCCCCGCCTCTGATTCCCCGCATCTGATTCCCTGCCTCTGATTCCCCACCTCTGATTCCAGGCCTCTGATTCCCAGCATCTGATTCCGGCCTCTGATTCCCGGCCTCTGATTCCCTGCTTCTGATTCTGTTTCCCTGCCTCTGATTCCCCATCTCTGATTCCGCACATCTGATTCCCTGCCTCTGATTCCCCACCTCTGATTCCCCATATCTGATTCCCCGCCTCTGTTTCCCCGCCTCTGATTCCCCTCCTCTGTTTCCCAATATCTAAGTCCCCACCTCTGATTCCCCAAATCTGATTCCCCACCTCTGATTCCCCAGCTCTGATTCCCCGCCTCTGATTCCCCGCATCTGATTCCCTGCATCTGATTCCAAGCCTCTGATTCCCTGCCTCTGATTCCCAACCTCTGATTCCCCACCTCTGATTCCCCATATCTGATTCCCCGCCTCTGTTTCCCCGCCTCGGATTCCCCGCCTCAGTTACCCCATATCTGATTCCCGGCCTCTGATTCCCCGCCTCTGATTCCCCGCCTCTGATTCCCTGCCTCTGATTCCCCATCTCCGATTCCGCACATCTGATTCCCTTCCTCTGATTCCCCGCCTCTGATTCCCCGCCTCTGATTCCCTGCCTCTGATTCCCAACCTCTGATTCCCCACCTCTGATTCCCCATATCTGATTCCCCGCCTCTGTTTCCCCGCCTCTGATTCCCCGCCTCTGATTCCCCATATCTGATTCCCCGCCTCTGATTGCCCACCTCTGATTCACCGCCTTTGATTCGCCACCTCTGATTCCCCATATCTGATTCCCCACCTCTGTTTCCCGGCCTCTGATTCCCCGCCTCTGATTCTCCATATCTCATTCCCCGCCTCTGAATCCCCATCTCTGATTCCCGGACTCTGATTCCCCACCTCTGATTCCCGGCCTCTTATTCCCACCATCTGATACCCGGCCTCTGATACCCGGCCTCTGATTCCCCGCTTCTGATTCTGATTCCCTGCCTCTGATTCCCCATCTCTGATTCCGCACATCTGATTCCCTGCCTCTGATTCCCCACCTCTGATTCCCCATATCTGATTCCCCGCCTCTGTTTCCCCGCCTCTGATTCCCCGCCTCTGTTTCCCTATATCTAATTCCCCACCTCTGATGCCCCAACTCTGATTCCCCGCCTCTGATTCCCCAGCTCTGATTCCCCGCCTCTGATTCCCCGCATCCGATTCCCCTTATCTGATTCCCCGCCTCTGTTTCCCCGCCTCTGATTCCCCGCCTCTGTTTCCCCATATCTGATTCCCCGCCTCTGATTCCCAACTATGATTCCCCGCCTCTGATTCCCCAGCTCTGATTCCCTGCGTCTGATTCCCTGCGTTCTATTCCCTGCCTCTGATTCCCCGCCTGTGATTCCCCATCACTGATTCACCACCTCTGATTCCCCACCTCTGATTCCCCATATCTAATTCCCCGCCTCTGTTTGCCCGCCTCTGATTCCCCGCCTCTGTTTCCCCATATCTGATTCCCCGTCTCTGAATCCCCAACTCTGATTCCCTGCCTCTGATTCCCCAGCTCTGATTCCCCGCCTTTGATTCCCCCCGTCTGATTCCCAGCCTCTGAATCCCCGTGTCTGATTTCCTGCCTCTGATTCCCCGCCTCTGATTCCCCATCTCTGATTCCTCTGATTCCCCACATCTGATTCCCCATCTCTGATTCCGCACATCCGATTCCCTGCCTCTGATTCCCCAACTCTGATTCCCCACCTCTGATTCCCCAGCTCTGATTCCCCGCCTCAGATTCCCCGCGTCTGATTCCCTGCCTCTGATTCCCCGCCTCTGATTCCCCATCTCTGATTCCCCACCTCTGATTCCCCGTGTCTGATTCCCTGCCTCTGATTCCCCGCCTCTGAATCCCAGCCTCTGATTCCACATATCTGATTCCCCGCCTCTGATTCCCGGCCTCTGATTCCCCAGCTCTGATTCCCCGCCTTTGATTCCCCCCGTCTGATTCCCAGCCTCTGAATCCCCGTGTCTGATTTCCTGCCTCTGATTCCCCGCCTCTGATACCCATCTCTGATTCACCGCCTCTGATTCCCCATCTCTGATTCCCCACCTCTGATTCCCCGTGTCTGATTCCCCGTGTCTGATTCCCTGCCTCTGATTCCACGCCTCTGATTCCCCATATCTGATTCCCTGCCACTGATTCCCCGCCTCTGATTCCCCATCTCTGATTCACCACCTCTGATTCCCGGCCTCTGATTGCCCACCTCTGATTCCCCGCCTCTGATTCGCCAGCTATGATTCCCCCCCTCTGATTCCCCGCGTCTGATTCCCCGCCTCTGATTCCCCAAATCTAATACCCCGCCTCTGATTCCCCAGCTCTGATTCCACTCCTCTGATTCCCCGCATCTGATTCCCTGCCTCTGATTCCCCGCCTCTGATTCCAGGCCTCTGATTCCCAACCTCTGATTCCCCACCTCTGATTCCCCATATCATATTCCCCGCCTCTGTTTCACCGCCTCTGATTCCCCGCCTCTGTTTCCCCATATCTGATTCCCCGCCTCTGATTCCCCAACTCTGATTCCCCGCCTGTGATTCCCCAGCTCTAATTCCCCGCCTCTGATTCCCCATATCTGATTCCCATCCTCTGATTGCCCACCTCTGATTCCCTGCCTCTGATTCCCCATCTCCGATTCCGCACATCTGATTCCCTTCCTCTGATTCCCCGCCTCTGATTCCCCGCCTCTGATTCCCTGCCTCTGATTCCCAACCTCGGATTCCCCACCTCTGATTCCCCATATCTGATTCCCCACCTCTGTTTCCCCGCCTCTGATTCCCCGCCTCTGATTCCCAACTCTGATTCCCCGCCTCTGATTCCCCAGCTCTGATTCCCCGTGTTTGATTCCCTGCCTCTGATTCCCTGCCCTGATTCCCCATCTCTGTTTCACCGCCTTTGATTCGCCACCTCTGATTCCCCATATCTGATTCCCCGACTCTGATTCCCTGCCTCTGATTCCCAACCTCTGATTCCACACCTCTGATTCCCCATATCTGATTCCCCGCCTCTATTTCCCCATATCTGATTCCCCGCCTCTGATTCCCCAACTCTGATTCCCCGCCTCTGATTCCCCAGCTCTGATTCCCCGACTCTGATTCCCGGAGTCCGATTCCCTGCCTCTGATTCCCCGCCTCTGATTCCCCATCTCTGATTCCCCGCCTCCGATTCCCCGTGTCTGATTCCCTGCCTCTGATTCCCCGCCTCTGATTCTCCGCCTCTGATTCCCTGCCACTGATTCCCTGCCCCTGATTCCCCAATTCTGATTCCCCATATCTGATTCCCCGCCTCTGTTTCCCCGCCTCTGATTCCCCGCCTCTGATTCCCCATATCTGATTCCCTGCCTCTGATTCCCCAACTCTGATTCACCGCCTCTGATTCCCCAGCTCTGAATCCCCGCCTCTGATTCCCCGCGTCTGATTCCCTGCCTCTGATTCCCCGCCTTGATTCCCCATCTCTGATTCACAACCTCTGATTCCCCACCTCTGATTCCCTATATTTGATTCCCCGCCTCTGTTTCCCCGCCTCTGATTCGCAACCTCTAATTCCCCACCTCTGATTCCCCATATCTGAATCCCCGCCTCTGTTACCCTGCCTCTGATTCCCGGCCTCTGTTTCCCCATATCTGATTCCCCTCCTATGATTCCCCAACTCTGATTCCCCGCCTCTGATTCCCCAGCTCTGATTCCCCGCCTTTTATTCCCGGCCTCTGATTCCCTGCCACTGATTCCCCGCCCCTAATTCCCCACCTCTGATTCCCCATATCTGATTCCCCGCCTCTGTTTCCCCAGCTCTGATTCCCCACCTCTGATTCCCCAGCTCTGATTCCCTGCCACTGATTCCCCGCCCCTGATTCCCCACCTCTGATTTCCCATATCTGATTCCCCGCCTCTGTTTCCCCAGCTCTGATTCCCTGCCTCTGATTCCCTGCCCTGATTCCCCATCTCTGTTTCACCGCCTTTGATTCGCCACCTCTGATTCCCCATATCTGATTCCCCGCCTCTGTTTCCCCGCCTCTGATTCCCTGCCTCTGATTCCCAACCTCTGATTTCACACCTCTGATTCCCCATATCTGATTCCCCGCCTCTATTTCCCCATATCTGATTCCCCGCCTCTGATTCCCCAACTCTGATTCCCCACCTCTGATTCCCCAGCTCTGATTCCCCGCCTCTGATTCCCGGCGTCCGATTCCCTGCCTCTGATTCCCCGCCTCTGATTCCCCATCTCTGATTCTCCATATCTGATTCCCCGCCTCTGAATCCCCATCTCTGATTCCCGGACTCTGATTCCCCTCCTCTGATTCCCAACCTCTGATTCCACACCTCTGATTCCCCATATCTGATTCCACGCCTCTATTTCCCCATATCTGATTCCCCGCCTCTGATTCCCCAACTCTGATTCCCCGCCTCTGATTCCCCAGCTCTGATTCCCCGACTCTGATTCCCGGAGTCCGATTCCCTGCCTCTGATTCCCCGCCTCTGATTCCCCATCTCTGATTCCCCGCCTCCGATTCCCCGTGTCTGATTCCCTGCCTCTGATTCCCCGCCTCTGATTCCCCGCCTCTGATTCCCTGCCACTGATTCCCTGCCCCTGATTCCCCAATTCTGATTCCCCATATCTGATTCCCCGCCTCTGTTTCCCCGCCTCTGATTCCCCGCCTCTGATTCCCCATATCTGATTCCCTGCCTCTGATTCCCCGCCTCTGTTTCACCGCCTCTGATTCCCCGCCTCTGTTTCCCCATATCTGATTCCCCGCCTCTGATTCCCCAACTCTGATTCCCCGCCTGTGATTCCCCAGCTCTAATTCCCCGCCTCTGATTCCCCATATCTGATTCCCATCCTCTGATTGCCCACCTCTGATTCCCTGCCTCTGATTCCCCATCTCCGATTCCGCACATCTGATTCCCTTCCTCTGATTCCCCGCCTCTGATTCCCCGCCTCTGATTCCCTGCCTCTGATTCCCAACCTCGGATTTCCCACCTCTGATTCCCCATATCTGATTCCCCACCTCTGTTTCCCCGCCTCTGATTCCCCGCCTCTGATTCCCAACTCTGATTCCCCGCCTCTGATTCCCCAGCTCTGATTCCCCGTGTTTGATTCCCTGCCTCTGATTCCCTGCCCTGATTCCCCATCTCTGTTTCACCGCCTTTGATTCGCCACCTCTGATTCCCCATATCTGATTCCCCGACTCTGATTCCCTGCCTCTGATTCCCAACCTCTGATTCCACACCTCTGATTCCCCATATCTGATTCCCCGCCTCTATTTCCCCATATCTGATTCCCCGCCTCTGATTCCCCAACTCTGATTCCCCGCCTCTGATTCCCCAGCTCTGATTCCCCGACTCTGATTCCCGGAGTCCGATTCCCTGCCTCTGATTCCCCGCCTCTGATTCCCCATCTCTGATTCCCCGCCTCCGATTCCCCGTGTCTGATTCCCTGCCTCTGATTCCCCGCCTCTGATTCCCCGCCTCTGATTCCCTGCCACTGATTCCCTGCCCCTGATTCCCCAATTCTGATTCCCCATATCTGAATCCCCGCCTCTGTTTCCCCGCCTCTGATTCCCCGCCTCTGATTCCCCATATCTGATTCCCTGCCTCTGATTCCCCAACTCTGATTCACCGCCTCTGATTCCCCAGCTCTGAATCCCCGCCTCTGATTCCCCGCGTCTGATTCCCTGCCTCTGATTCCCCGCCTTGATTCCCCATCTCTGATTCACAACCTCTGATTCCCCACCTCTGATTCCCTATATTTGTTTCCCCGCCTCTGTTTCCCCGCCTCTGATTCGCAACCTCTAATTCCCCACCTCTGTTTCCCCATATCTGATTCCCCTCCTATGATTCCCCAACTCTGATTCCCCGCCTCTGATTCCCCAGCTCTGATTCCCCGCCTTTTATTCCCGGCCTCTGATTCCCTGCCACTGATTCCCCGCCCCTGATTCCCCACCTCTGATTCCCCATATCTGATTCCCCGCCTCTGTTTCCCCAGCTCTGATTCCCCACCTCTGATTCCCCAGCTCTGATTCCCTGCCACTGATTCCCCGCCCCTGATTCCCCACCTCTGATTTCCCATATCTGATTCCCCGCCTCTGTTTCCCCAGCTCTGATTCCCTGCCTCTGATTCCCTGCCCTGATTCCCCATCTCTGTTTCACCGCCTTTGATTCGCCACCTTTGATTCCCCATATCTGATTCCCCGCCTCTGTTTCCCCGCCTCTGATTCCCTGCCTCTGATTACCAACCTCTGATTTCACACCTCTGATTCCCCATATCTGATTCCCCGCCTCTATTTCCCCATATCTGATTCCCCGCCTCTGATTCCCCAACTCTGATTCCCCACCTCTGATTCCCCAGCACTGATTCCCCGCCTCTGATTCCCGGCGTCCGATTCCCTGCCTCTGATTCCCCGCCTCTGATTCCCCATCTCTGATTCTCCATATCTGATTCCCCGCCTCTGAATCCCCATCTCTGATTCCCGGACTCTGATTCCCCTCCTCTGATTCCCGGCCTCTTATTCCCAGCATCTGATTCCCGGCCTCTGATTCCCGGCCTCTGATTCCCCGCTTCTGATTCTGATTCCCTGCCTCTGATTCACCGCCTCTGATTCCCCATCTCTGATTCCCCACCTCTGATTCCCCGTGTCTGATTCCCCGTGTCTGATTCCCTGCCTCTGATTCCACGCCTCTGATTCCCCATATCTGATTCCCTGCCACTGATTCCCCGCCTCTGATTCCCCATCTCTGATTCCCCGCCCCTAATTCCCCACCTCTGATTCCCCATATCTGATTCCCCGCCTCTGTTTCCCCAGCTCTGATTCCCCACCTCTGATTCCCCAGCTCTGATTCCCTGCCACTGATTCCCCGCCCCTGATTCCCCACCTCTGATTTCCCATATCTGATTCCCCGCCTCTGTTTCCCCAGCTCTGATTCCCTGCCTCTGATTCCCTGCCCTGATTCCCCATCTCTGTTTCACCGCCTTTGATTCGCCACCTCTGATTCCCCATATCTGATTCCCCGCCTCTGATTCCCCGCATCTGATTCCCTGCATCTGATTCCAAGCCTCTGATTCCCTGCCTCTGATTCCCAACCTCTGATTCCCCACCTCTGATTCCCCATATCTGATTCCCCGCCTCTGTTTCCCCGCCTCGGATTCCCCGCCTCAGTTTCCCCATATCTGATTCCCGGCCTCTGATTCCCCGCCTCTGATTCCCCGCCTCTGATTCCCTGCCTCTGATTCCCCATCTCCGATTCCGCACATCTGATTCCCTTCCTCTGATTCCCCGCCTCTGATTCCCCGCCTCTGATTCCCTGCCTCTGATTCCCAACCTCTGATTCCCCACCTCTGATTCCCCATATCTGATTCCCCGCCTCTGTTTCCCCGCCTCTGATTCCCCGCCTCTGATTCCCCATATCTGATTCCCCGCCTCTGATTGCCCACCTCTGATTCACTGCCTTTGATTCGCCACTTCTGATTCCCCATATCTGATTCCCCACCTCTGTTTCCCGGCCTCTGATTCCTCGCCTCTGATTCTCCATATCTCATTCCCCGCCTCTGAATCCCCATCTCTGATTCCCGGACTCTGATTCCCCACCTCTGATTCCCGGCCTCTTATTCCCACCATCTGATTCCCGGCCTCTGATACCCGGACTCTGATTCCCCGCTTCTGATTCTGATTCCCTGCCTCTGATTCCCCATCTCTGATTCCGCACATCTGATTCCCTGCCTCTGATTCCCCACCTCTGATTCCCCATATCTGATTCCCCGCCTCTGTTTCCCCATATCTGATTCCCCTCCTATGATTCCCCAACTCTGATTCCCCGCCTCTGATTCCCCAGCTCTGATTCCCCGCCTTTTATTCCCGGCCTCTGATTCCCTGCCACTGATTCCCCGCCCCTGATTCCCCACCTCTGATTCCCCATATCTGATTCCCCGCCTCTGTTTCCCCAGCTCTGATTCCCCACCTCTGATTCCCCAGCTCTGATTCCCTGCCACTGATTCCCCGCCCCTGATTCCCCACCTCTGATTTCCCATATCTGATTCCCCGCCTCTGTTTCCCCAGCTCTGATTCCCTGCCTCTGATTCCCTGCCCTGATTCCCCATCTCTGTTTCACCGCCTTTGATTCGCCACCTTTGATTCCCCATATCTGATTCCCCGCCTCTGTTTCCCCGCCTCTGATTCCCTGCCTCTGATTCCCAACCTCTGATTTCACACCTCTGATTCCCCATATCTGATTCCCCGCCTCTATTTCCCCATATCTGATTCCCCGCCTCTGATTCCCCAACTCTGATTCCCCACCTCTGATTCCCCAGCACTGATTCCCCGCCTCTGATTCCCGGCGTCCGATTCCCTGCCTCTGATTCCCCGCCTCTGATTCCCCATCTCTGATTCTCCATATCTGATTCCCCGCCTCTGAATCCCCATCTCTGATTCCCGGACTCTGATTCCCCTCCTCTGATTCCCGGCCTCTTATTCCCAGCATCTGATTCCCGGCCTCTGATTCCCGGCCTCTGATTCCCCGCTTCTGATTCTGATTCCCTGCCTCTGATTCACCGCCTCTGATTCCCCATCTCTGATTCCCCACCTCTGATTCCCCGTGTCTGATTCCCCGTGTCTGATTCCCTGCCTCTGATTCCACGCCTCTGATTCCCCATATCTGATTCACTGCCACTGATTCCCCGCCTCTGATTCCCCATCTCTGATTCCCCGCCCCTAATTCCCCACCTCTGATTCCCCATATCTGATTCCCCGCCTCTGTTTCCCCAGCTCTGATTCCCCACCTCTGATTCCCCAGCTCTGATTCCCTGCCACTGATTCCCCGCCCCTGATTCCCCACCTCTGATTTCCCATATCTGATTCCCCGCCTCTGTTTCCCCAGCTCTGATTCCCTGCCTCTGATTCCCTGCCCTGATTCCCCATCTCTGTTTCACCGCCTTTGATTCGCCACCTCTGATTCCCCATATCTGATTCCCCGCCTCTGATTCCCCGCATCTGATTCCCTGCATCTGATTCCAAGCCTCTGATTCCCTGCCTCTGATTCCCAACCTCTGATTCCCCACCTCTGATTCCCCATATCTGATTCCCCGCCTCTGTTTCCCCGCCTCGGATTCCCCGCCTCAGTTTCCCCATATCTGATTCCCGGCCTCTGATTCCCCGCCTCTGATTCCCTGCCTCTGATTCCCTGCCTCTGATTCCCCATCTCCGATTCCGCACATCTGATTCCCTTCCTCTGATTCCCCGCCTCTGATTCCCCGCCTCTGATTCCCTGCCTCTGATTCCCAACCTCTGATTCCCCACCTCTGATTCCCCATATCTGATTCCCCGCCTCTGTTTCCCCGCCTCTGATTCCCCGCCTCTGATTCCCCATATCTGATTCCCCGCCTCTGATTGCCCACCTCTGATTCACTGCCTTTGATTCGCCACTTCTGATTCCCCATATCTGATTCCCCACCTCTGTTTCCCGGCCTCTGATTCCCCGCCTCTGATTCTCCATATCTCATTCCCCGCCTCTGAATCCCCATCTCTGATTCCCGGACTCTGATTCCCCACCTCTGATTCCCGGCCTCTTATTCCCACCATCTGATTCCCGGCCTCTGATACCCGGCCTCTGATTCCCCGCTTCTGATTCTGATTCCCTGCCTCTGATTCCCCATCTCTGATTCCGCACATCTGATTCCCTGCCTCTGATTCCCCACCTCTGATTCCCCATATCTGATTCCCCGCCTCTGTTTCCCCGCCTCTGATTCCCCGCCTCTGTTTCCCTATATCTAATTCCCCACCTCTGATGCCCCAACTCTGATTCCCCGCCTCTGATTCCCCAGCTCTGATTCCCCGCCTCTGATTCCCCGCATCCGATTCCCCTTATCTGATTCCCCGCCTCTGTTTCCCCGCCTCTGATTCCCCGCCTCTGTTTCCCCATATCTGATTCCCCGCCTCTGATTCCCAACTATGATTCCCCGCCTCTGATTCCCCAGCTCTGATTCCCTGCGTCTGATTCCCTGCGTTCTATTCCCTGCCTCTGATTCCCCGCCTGTGATTCCCCATCACTGATTCACCACCTCTGATTCCCCACCTCTGATTCCCCATATCTAATTCCCCGCCTCTGTTTGCCCACCTCTGATTCCCCGCCTCTGTTTCCCCATATCTGATTCCCCGTCTCTGAATCCCCAACTCTGATTCCCTGCCTCTGATTCCCCAGCTCTGATTCCCCGCCTTTGATTCCCCCCGTCTGATTCCCAGCCTCTGAATCCCCGTGTCTGATTTCCTGCCTCTGATTCCCCGCCTCTGATTCCCCATCTCTGATTCCTCTGATTCCCCACATCTGATTCCCCATCTCTGATTCCGCACATCCGATTCCCTGCCTCTGATTCCCCAACTCTGATTCCCCACCTCTGATTCCCCAGCTCTGATTCCCCGCCTCAGATTCCCCGCGTCTGATTCCCTGCCTCTGATTCCCCGCCTCTGATTCCCCATCTCTGATTCCCCACCTCTGATTCCCCGTGTCTGATTCCCTGCCTCTGATTCCCCGCCTCTGAATCCCAGCCTCTGATTCCACATATCTGATTCCCCGCCTCTGATTCCCTGCCTCTGATTCCCCAGCTCTGATTCCCCGCCTTTGATTCCCCCCGTCTGATTCCCAGCCTCTGAATCCCCGTGTCTGATTTCCTGCCTCTGATTCCCCGCCTCTGATACCCATCTCTGATTCACCGCCTCTGATTCCCCATCTCTGATTCCCCACCTCTGATTCCCCGTGTCTGATTCCCCGTGTCTGAATCCCTGCCTCTGATTCCACGCCTCTGATTCCCCATATCTGATTCCCTGCCACTGATTCCCCGCCTCTGATTCCCCATCTCTGATTCACCACCTCTGATTCCCGGCCTCTGATTGCCCACCTCTGATTCCCCGCCTCTGATTCGCCAGCTATGATTCCCCCCCTCTGATTCCCCGCGTCTGATTCCCCGCCTCTGATTCCCCAAATCTAATACCCCGCCTCTGATTCCCCAGCTCTGATTCCACTCCTCTGATTCCCCGCATCTGATTCCCTGCCTCTGATTCCCCGCCTCTGATTCCAGGCCTCTGATTCCCAACCTCTGATTCCCCACCTCTGATTCCCCATATCTGATTCCCCGCCTCTGTTTCACCGCCTCTGATTCCCCGCCTCTGTTTCCCCATATCTGATTCCCCGCCTCTGATTCCCCAACTCTGATTCCCCGCCTGTGATTCCCCAGCTCTAATTCCCCGCCTCTGATTCCCCATATCTGATTCCCATCCTCTGATTGCCCACCTCTGATTCCCTGCCTCTGATTCCCCATCTCCGATTCCGCACATCTGATTCCCTTCCTCTGATTCCCCGCCTCTGATTCCCCGCCTCTGATTCCCTGCCTCTGATTCCCAACCTCGGATTCCCCACCTCTGATTCCCCATATCTGATTCCCCACCTCTGTTTCCCCGCCTCTGATTCCCCGCCTCTGATTCCCAACTCTGATTCCCCGCCTCTGATTCCCCAGCTCTGATTCCCCGTGTTTGATTCCCTGCCTCTGATTCCCTGCCCTGATTCCCCATCTCTGTTTCACCGCCTTTGATTCGCCACCTCTGATTCCCCATATCTGATTCCCCGACTCTGATTCCCTGCCTCTGATTCCCAACCTCTGATTCCACACCTCTGATTCCCCATATCTGATTCCCCGCCTCTATTTCCCCATATCTGATTCCCCGCCTCTGATTCCCCAACTCTGATTCCCCGCCTCTGATTCCCCAGCTCTGATTCCCCGACTCTGATTCCCGGAGTCCGATTCCCTGCCTCTGATTCCCCGCCTCTGATTCCCCATCTCTGATTCCCCGCCTCCGATTCCCCGTGTCTGATTCCCTGCCTCTGATTCCCCGCCTCTGATTCCCCGCCTCTGATTCCCTGCCACTGATTCCCTGCCCCTGATTCCCCAATTCTGATTCCCCATATCTGAATCCCCGCCTCTGTTTCCCCGCCTCTGATTCCCCGCCTCTGATTCCCCATATCTGATTCCCTGCCTCTGATTCCCCAACTCTGATTCACCGCCTCTGATTCCCCAGCTCTGAATCCCCGCCTCTGATTCCCCGCGTCTGATTCCCTGCCTCTGATTCCCCGCCTTGATTCCCCATCTCTGATTCACAACCTCTGATTCCCCACCTCTGATTCCCTATATTTGTTTCCCCGCCTCTGTTTCCCCGCCTCTGATTCGCAACCTCTAATTCCCCACCTCTGTTTCCCCATATCTGATTCCCCTCCTATGATTCCCCAACTCTGATTCCCCGCCTCTGATTCCCCAGCTCTGATTCCCCGCCTTTTATTCCCGGCCTCTGATTCCCTGCCACTGATTCCCCGCCCCTGATTCCCCACCTCTGATTCCCCATATCTGATTCCCCGCCTCTGTTTCCCCAGCTCTGATTCCCCACCTCTGATTCCCCAGCTCTGATTCCCTGCCACTGATTCCCCGCCCCTGATTCCCCACCTCTGATTTCCCATATCTGATTCCCCGCCTCTGTTTCCCCAGCTCTGATTCCCTGCCTCTGATTCCCTGCCCTGATTCCCCATCTCTGTTTCACCGCCTTTGATTCGCCACCTTTGATTCCCCATATCTGATTCCCCGCCTCTGTTTCCCCGCCTCTGATTCCCTGCCTCTGATTACCAACCTCTGATTTCACACCTCTGATTCCCCATATCTGATTCCCCGCCTCTATTTCCCCATATCTGATTCCCCGCCTCTGATTCCCCAACTCTGATTCCCCACCTCTGATTCCCCAGCACTGATTCCCCGCCTCTGATTCCCGGCGTCCGATTCCCTGCCTCTGATTCCCCGCCTCTGATTCCCCATCTCTGATTCTCCATATCTGATTCCCCGCCTCTGAATCCCCATCTCTGATTCCCGGACTCTGATTCCCCTCCTCTGATTCCCGGCCTCTTATTCCCAGCATCTGATTCCCGGCCTCTGATTCCCGGCCTCTGATTCCCCGCTTCTGATTCTGATTCCCTGCCTCTGATTCACCGCCTCTGATTCCCCATCTCTGATTCCCCACCTCTGATTCCCCGTGTCTGATTCCCCGTGTCTGATTCCCTGCCTCTGATTCCACGCCTCTGATTCCCCATATCTGATTCCCTGCCACTGATTCCCCGCCTCTGATTCCCCATCTCTGATTCCCCGCCCCTAATTCCCCACCTCTGATTCCCCATATCTGATTCCCCGCCTCTGTTTCCCCAGCTCTGATTCCCCACCTCTGATTCCCCAGCTCTGATTCCCTGCCACTGATTCCCCGCCCCTGATTCCCCACCTCTGATTTCCCATATCTGATTCCCCGCCTCTGTTTCCCCAGCTCTGATTCCCTGCCTCTGATTCCCTGCCCTGATTCCCCATCTCTGTTTCACCGCCTTTGATTCGCCACCTCTGATTCCCCATATCTGATTCCCCGCCTCTGATTCCCCGCATCTGATTCCCTGCATCTGATTCCAAGCCTCTGATTCCCTGCCTCTGATTCCCAACCTCTGATTCCCCACCTCTGATTCCCCATATCTGATTCCCCGCCTCTGTTTCCCCGCCTCGGATTCCCCGCCTCAGTTTCCCCATATCTGATTCCCGGCCTCTGATTCCCCGCCTCTGATTCCCCGCCTCTGATTCCCTGCCTCTGATTCCCCATCTCCGATTCCGCACATCTGATTCCCTTCCTCTGATTCCCCGCCTCTGATTCCCCGCCTCTGATTCCCTGCCTCTGATTCCCAACCTCTGATTCCCCACCTCTGATTCCCCATATCTGATTCCCCGCCTCTGTTTCCCCGCCTCTGATTCCCCGCCTCTGATTCCCCATATCTGATTCCCCGCCTCTGATTGCCCACCTCTGATTCACTGCCTTTGATTCGCCACTTCTGATTCCCCATATCTGATTCCCCACCTCTGTTTCCCGGCCTCTGATTCCCCGCCTCTGATTCTCCATATCTCATTCCCCGCCTCTGAATCCCCATCTCTGATTCCCGGACTCTGATTCCCCACCTCTGATTCCCGGCCTCTTATTCCCACCATCTGATTCCCGGCCTCTGATACCCGGACTCTGATTCCCCGCTTCTGATTCTGATTCCCTGCCTCTGATTCCCCATCTCTGATTCCGCACATCTGATTCCCTGCCTCTGATTCCCCACCTCTGATTCCCCATATCTGATTCCCCGCCTCTGTTTCCCCATATCTGATTCCCCTCCTATGATTCCCCAACTCTGATTCCCCGCCTCTGATTCCCCAGCTCTGATTCCCCGCCTTTTATTCCCGGCCTCTGATTCCCTGCCACTGATTCCCCGCCCCTGATTCCCCACCTCTGATCCCCATATCTGATTCCCCGCCTCTGTTTCCCCAGCTCTGATTCCCCACCTCTGATTCCCCAGCTCTGATTCCCTGCCACTGATTCCCCGCCCCTGATTCCCCACCTCTGATTTCCCATATCTGATTCCCCGCCTCTGTTTCCCCAGCTCTGATTCCCTGCCTCTGATTCCCTGCCCTGATTCCCCATCTCTGTTTCACCGCCTTTGATTCGCCACCTTTGATTCCCCATATCTGATTCCCCGCCTCTGTTTCCCCGCCTCTGATTCCCTGCCTCTGATTCCCAACCTCTGATTTCACACCTCTGATTCCCCATATCTGATTCCCCGCCTCTATTTCCCCATATCTGATTCCCCGCCTCTGATTCCCCAACTCTGATTCCCCACCTCTGATTCCCCAGCACTGATTCCCCGCCTCTGATTCCCGGCGTCCGATTCCCTGCCTCTGATTCCCCGCCTCTGATTCCCCATCTCTGATTCTCCATATCTGATTCCCCGCCTCTGAATCCCCATCTCTGATTCCCGGACTCTGATTCCCCTCCTCTGATTCCCGGCCTCTTATTCCCAGCATCTGATTCCCGGCCTCTGATTCCCGGCCTCTGATTCCCCGCTTCTGATTCTGATTCCCTGCCTCTGATTCACCGCCTCTGATTCCCCATCTCTGATTCCCCACCTCTGATTCCCCGTGTCTGATTCCCCGTGTCTGATTCCCTGCCTCTGATTCCACGCCTCTGATTCCCCATATCTGATTCACTGCCACTGATTCCCCGCCTCTGATTCCCCATCTCTGATTCCCCGCCCCTAATTCCCCACCTCTGATTCCCCATATCTGATTCCCCGCCTCTGTTTCCCCAGCTCTGATTCCCCACCTCTGATTCCCCAGCTCTGATTCCCTGCCACTGATTCCCCGCCCCTGATTCCCCACCTCTGATTTCCCATATCTGATTCCCCGCCTCTGTTTCCCCAGCTCTGATTCCCTGCCTCTGATTCCCTGCCCTGATTCCCCATCTCTGTTTCACCGCCTTTGATTCGCCACCTCTGATTCCCCATATCTGATTCCCCGCCTCTGATTCCCCGCATCTGATTCCCTGCATCTGATTCCAAGCCTCTGATTCCCTGCCTCTGATTCCCAACCTCTGATTCCCCACCTCTGATTCCCCATATCTGATTCCCCGCCTCTGTTTCCCCGCCTCGGATTCCCCGCCTCAGTTTCCCCATATCTGATTCCCGGCCTCTGATTCCCCGCCTCTGATTCCCCGCCTCTGATTCCCTGCCTCTGATTCCCCATCTCCGATTCCGCACATCTGATTCCCTTCCTCTGATTCCCCGCCTCTGATTCCCCGCCTCTGATTCCCTGCCTCTGATTCCCAACCTCTGATTCCCCACCTCTGATTCCCCATATCTGATTCCCCGCCTCTGTTTCCCCGCCTCTGATTCCCCGCCTCTGATTCCCCATATCTGATTCCCCGCCTCTGATTGCCCACCTCTGATTCACTGCCTTTGATTCGCCACTTCTGATTCCCCATATCTGATTCCCCACCTCTGTTTCCCGGCCTCTGATTCCCCGCCTCTGATTCTCCATATCTCATTCCCCGCCTCTGAATCCCCATCTCTGATTCCCGGACTCTGATTCCCCACCTCTGATTCCCGGCCTCTTATTCCCACCATCTGATTCCCGGCCTCTGATACCCGGCCTCTGATTCCCCGCTTCTGATTCTGATTCCCTGCCTCTGATTCCCCATCTCTGATTCCGCACATCTGATTCCCTGCCTCTGATTCCCCACCTCTGATTCCCCATATCTGATTCCCCGCCTCTGTTTCCCCGCCTCTGATTCCCCGCCTCTGTTTCCCTATATCTAATTCCCCACCTCTGATGCCCCAACTCTGATTCCCCGCCTCTGATTCCCCAGCTCTGATTCCCCGCCTCTGATTCCCCGCATCCGATTCCCCTTATCTGATTCCCCGCCTCTGTTTCCCCGCCTCTGATTCCCCGCCTCTGTTTCCCCATATCTGATTCCCCGCCTCTGATTCCCAACTATGATTCCCCGCCTCTGATTCCCCAGCTCTGATTCCCTGCGTCTGATTCCCTGCGTTCTATTCCCTGCCTCTGATTCCCCGCCTGTGATTCCCCATCACTGATTCACCACCTCTGATTCCCCACCTCTGATTCCCCATATCTAATTCCCCGCCTCTGTTTGCCCGCCTCTGATTCCCCGCCTCTGTTTCCCCATATCTGATTCCCCGTCTCTGAATCCCCAACTCTGATTCCCTGCCTCTGATTCCCCAGCTCTGATTCCCCGCCTTTGATTCCCCCCGTCTGATTCCCAGCCTCTGAATCCCCGTGTCTGATTTCCTGCCTCTGATTCCCCGCCTCTGATTCCCCATCTCTGATTCCTCTGATTCCCCACATCTGATTCCCCATCTCTGATTCCGCACATCCGATTCCCTGCCTCTGATTCCCCAACTCTGATTCCCCACCTCTGATTCCCCAGCTCTGATTCCCCGCCTCAGATTCCCCGCGTCTGATTCCCTGCCTCTGATTCCCCGCCTCTGATTCCCCATCTCTGATTCCCCACCTCTGATTCCCCGTGTCTGATTCCCTGCCTCTGATTCCCCGCCTCTGAATCCCAGCCTCTGATTCCACATATCTGATTCCCCGCCTCTGATTCCCTGCCTCTGATTCCCCAGCTCTGATTCCCCGCCTTTGATTCCCCCCGTCTGATTCCCAGCCTCTGAATCCCCGTGTCTGATTTCCTGCCTCTGATTCCCCGCCTCTGATACCCATCTCTGATTCACCGCCTCTGATTCCCCATCTCTGATTCCCCACCTCTGATTCCCCGTGTCTGATTCCCCGTGTCTGAATCCCTGCCTCTGATTCCACGCCTCTGATTCCCCATATCTGATTCCCTGCCACTGATTCCCCGCCTCTGATTCCCCATCTCTGATTCACCACCTCTGATTCCCGGCCTCTGATTGCCCACCTCTGATTCCCCGCCTCTGATTCGCCAGCTATGATTCCCCCCCTCTGATTCCCCGCGTCTGATTCCCCGCCTCTGATTCCCCAAATCTAATACCCCGCCTCTGATTCCCCAGCTCTGATTCCACTCCTCTGATTCCCCGCATCTGATTCCCTGCCTCTGATTCCCCGCCTCTGATTCCAGGCCTCTGATTCCCAACCTCTGATTCCCCACCTCTGATTCCCCATATCTGATTCCCCGCCTCTGTTTCACCGCCTCTGATTCCCCGCCTCTGTTTCCCCATATCTGATTCCCCGCCTCTGATTCCCCAACTCTGATTCCCCGCCTGTGATTCCCCAGCTCTAATTCCCCGCCTCTGATTCCCCATATCTGATTCCCATCCTCTGATTGCCCACCTCTGATTCCCTGCCTCTGATTCCCCATCTCCGATTCCGCACATCTGATTCCCTTCCTCTGATTCCCCGCCTCTGATTCCCCGCCTCTGATTCCCTGCCTCTGATTCCCAATCTCGGATTCCCCACCTCTGATTCCCCATATCTGATTCCCCACCTCTGTTTCCCCGCCTCTGATTCCCCGCCTCTGATTCCCAACTCTGATTCCCCGCCTCTGATTCCCCAGCTCTGATTCCCCGTGTTTGATTCCCTGCCTCTGATTCCCTGCCCTGATTCCCCATCTCTGTTTCACCGCCTTTGATTCGCCACCTCTGATTCCCCATATCTGATTCCCCGACTCTGATTCCCTGCCTCTGATTCCCAACCTCTGATTCCACACCTCTGATTCCCCATATCTGATTCCCCGCCTCTATTTCCCCATATCTGATTCCCCGCCTCTGATTCCCCAACTCTGATTCCCCGCCTCTGATTCCCCAGCTCTGATTCCCCGACTCTGATTCCCGGAGTCCGATTCCCGGCCTCTGATTCCCCGCCTCTGATTCCCCATCTCTGATTCCCCGCCTCCGATTCCCCGTGTCTGATTCCCTGCCTCTGATTCCCCGCCTCTGATTCCCCGCCTCTGATTCCCTGCCACTGATTCCCTGCCCCTGATTCCCCAATTCTGATTCCCCATATCTGATTCCCCGCCTCTGTTTCCCCGCCTCTGATTCCCCGCCTCTGATTCCCCATATCTGATTCCCTGCCTCTGATTCCCCAACTCTGATTCACCGCCTCTGATTCCCCAGCTCTGAATCCCCGCCTCTGATTCCCCGCGTCTGATTCCCTGCCTCTGATTCCCCGCCTTGATTCCCCATCTCTGATTCACAACCTCTGATTCCCCACCTCTGATTCCCTATATTTGATTCCCCGCCTCTGTTTCCCCGCCTCTGATTCGCAACCTCTAATTCCCCACATCTGATTCCCCATATCTGAATCCCCGCCTCTGTTACCCTGCCTCTGATTCCCGGCCTCTGTTTCCCCATATCTGATTCCCCTCCTATGATTCCCCAACTCTGATTCCCCGCCTCTGATTCCCCAGCTCTGATTCCCCGCCTTTTATTCCCGGCCTCTGATTCCCTGCCACTGATTCCCCGCCCCTGATTCCCCACCTCTGATTTCCCATATCTGATTCCCCGCCTCTGTTTCCCCAGCTCTGATTCCCTGCCTCTGATTCCCTGCCCTGATTCCCCATCTCTGTTTCACCGCCTTTGATTCGCCACCTCTGATTCCCCATATCTGATTCCCCGCCTCTGTTTCCCCGCCTCTGATTCCCTGCCTCTGATTCCCAACCTCTGATTTCACACCTCTGATTCCCCATATCTGATTCCCCGCCTCTATTTCCCCATATCTGATTCCCCGCCTCTGATTCCCCAACTCTGATTCCCCACCTCTGATTCCCCAGCTCTGATTCCCCGCCTCTGATTCCCGGCGTCCGATTCCCTGCCTCTGATTCCCCGCCTCTGATTCCCCATCTCTGATTCTCCATATCTGATTCCCCGCCTCTGAATCCCCATCTCTGATTCCCGGACTCTGATTCCCCTCCTCTGATTCCCAACCTCTGATTCCACACCTCTGATTCCCCATATCTGATTCCCCGCCTCTATTTCCCCATATCTGATTCCCCGCCTCTGATTCCCCAACTCTGATTCCCCGCCTCTGATTCCCAAGCTCTGATTCCCCGACTCTGATTCCCGGAGTCCGATTCCCTGCCTCTGATTCCCCGCCTCTGATTCCCCATCTCTGATTCCCCGCCTCCGATTCCCCGTGTCTGATTCCCTGCCTCTGATTCCCCGCCTCTGATTCCCCGCCTCTGATTCCCTGCCACTGATTCCCTGCCCCTGATTCCCCAATTCTGATTCCCCATATCTGATTCCCCGCCTCTGTTTCCCCGCCTCTGATTCCCCGCCTCTGATTCCCCATATCTGATTCCCTGCCTCTGATTCCCCGCCTCTGTTTCACCGCCTCTGATTCCCCGCCTCTGTTTCCCCATATCTGATTCCCCGCCTCTGATTCCCCAACTCTGATTCCCCGCCTGTGATTCCCCAGCTCTAATTCCCCGCCTCTGATTCCCCATATCTGATTCCCATCCTCTGATTGCCCACCTCTGATTCCCTGCCTCTGATTCCCCATCTCCGATTCCGCACATCTGATTCCCTTCCTCTGATTCCCGGCCTCTGATTCCCCGCCTCTGATTCCCTGCCTCTGATTCCCAACCTCGGATTCCCCACCTCTGATTCCCCATATCTGATTCCCCACCTCTGTTTCCCCGCCTCTGATTCCCCGCCTCTGATTCCCAACTCTGATTCCCCGCCTCTGATTCCCCAGCTCTGATTCCCCGTGTTTGATTCCCTGCCTCTGATTCCCTGCCCTGATTCCCCATCTCTGTTTCACCGCCTTTGATTCGCCACCTCTGATTCCCCATATCTGATTCCCCGACTCTGATTCCCTGCCTCTGATTCCCAACCTCTGATTCCACACCTCTGATTCCCCATATCTGATTCCCCGCCTCTATTTCCCCATATCTGATTCCCCGCCTCTGATTCCCCAACTCTGATTCCCCGCCTCTGATTCCCCAGCTCTGATTCCCCGACTCTGATTCCCGGAGTCCGATTCCCTGCCTCTGATTCCCCGCCTCTGATTCCCCATCTCTGATTCCCCGCCTCCGATTCCCCGTGTCTGATTCCCTGCCTCTGATTCCCCGCCTCTGATTCCCCGCCTCTGATTCCCTGCCACTGATTCCCTGCCCCTGATTCCCCAATTCTGATTCCCCATATCTGATTCCCCGCCTCTGTTTCCCCGCCTCTGATTCCCCGCCTCTGATTCCCCATATCTGATTCCCTGCCTCTGATTCCCCAACTCTGATTCACCACCTCTGATTCCCCAGCTCTGAATCCCCGCCTCTGATTCCCCGCGTCTGATTCCCTGCCTCTGATTCCCCGCCTTGATTCCCCATCTCTGATTCACAACCTCTGATTCCCCACCTCTGATTCCCTATATTTGTTTCCCCGCCTCTGTTTCCCCGCCTCTGATTCGCAACCTCTAATTCCCCACCTCTGATTCCCCATATCTGAATCCCCGCCTCTGTTACCCTGCCTCTGATTCCCGGCCTCTGTTTCCCCATATCTGATTCCCCTCCTATGATTCCCCAACTCTGATTCCCCGCCTCTGATTCCCCAGCTCTGATTCCCCGCCTTTTATTCCCGGCCTCTGATTCCCTGCCACTGATTCCCCGCCCCTGATTCCCCACCTCTGATTCCCCATATCTGATTCCCCGCCTCTGTTTCCCCAGCTCTGATTCCCACCTCTGATTCCCCAGCTCTGATTCCCTGCCACTGATTCCCCGCCCCTGATTCCCCACCTCTGATTTCCCATATCTGATTCCCCGCCTCTGTTTCCCCAGCTCTGATTCCCTGCCTCTGATTCCCTGCCCTGATTCCCCATCTCTGTTTCACCGCCTTTGATTCGCCACCTTTGATTCCCCATATCTGATTCCCCGCCTCTGTTTCCCCGCCTCTGATTCCCTGCCTCTGATTCCCAACCTCTGATTTCACACCTCTGATTCCCCATATCTGATTCCCCGCCTCTATTTCCCCATATCTGATTCCCCGCCTCTGATTCCCCAACTCTGATTCCCCACCTCTGATTCCCCAGCTCTGATTCCCCGCCTCTGATTCCCGGCATCCGATTCCCTGCCTCTGATTCCCCACCTCTGATTCCCCATCTCTGATTCTCCATATCTGATTCCCCGCCTCTGAATCCCCATCTCTGATTCACAACCTCTGATTCCCCACCTCTGATTCCCTATATTTGATTCCCCGCCTCTGTTTCCCCGCCTCTGATTCGCAACCTCTAATTCCCCACCTCTGATTCCCCATATCTGAATCCCCGCCTCTGTTACCCTGCCTCTGATTCCCGGCCTCTGTTTCCCCATATCTGATTCCCCTCCTATGATTCCCCAACTCTGATTCCCCGCCTCTGATTCCCCAGCTCTGATTCCCCGCCTTTTATTCCCGGCCTCTGATTCCCTGCCACTGATTCCCCGCCCCTAATTCCCCACCTCTGATTCCCCATATCTGATTCCCCGCCTCTGTTTCCCCAGCTCTGATTCCCCACCTCTGATTCCCCAGCTCTGATTCCCTGCCACTGATTCCCCGCCCCTGATTCCCCACCTCTGATTTCCCATATCTGATTCCCCGCCTCTGTTTCCCCAGCTCTGATTCCCTGCCTCTGATTCCCTGCCCTGATTCCCCATCTCTGTTTCACCGCCTTTGATTCGCCACCTCTGATTCCCCATATCTGATTCCCCGCCTCTGTTTCCCCGCCTCTGATTCCCTGCCTCTGATTCCCAACCTCTGATTTCACACCTCTGATTCCCCATATCTGATTCCCCGCCTCTATTTCCCCATATCTGATTCCCCGCCTCTGATTCCCCAACTCTGATTCCCCACCTCTGATTCCCCAGCTCTGATTCCCCGCCTCTGATTCCCGGCGTCCGATTCCCTGCCTCTGATTCCCCGCCTCTGATTCCCCATCTCTGATTCTCCATATCTGATTCCCCGCCTCTGAATCCCCATCTCTGATTCCCGGACTCTGATTCCCCTCCTCTGATTCCCAACCTCTGATTCCACACCTCTGATTCCCCATATCTGATTCCCCGCCTCTATTTCCCCATATCTGATTCCCCGCCTCTGATTCCCCAACTCTGATTCCCCGCCTCTGATTCCCCAGCTCTGATTCCCCGACTCTGATTCCCGGAGTCCGATTCCCTGCCTCTGATTCCCCGCCTCTGATTCCCCATCTCTGATTCCCCGCCTCCGATTCCCCGTGTCTGATTCCCTGCCTCTGATTCCCCGCCTCTGATTCCCCGCCTCTGATTCCCTGCCACTGATTCCCTGCCCCTGATTCCCCAATTCTGATTCCCCATATCTGATTCCCCGCCTCTGTTTCCCCGCCTCTGATTCCCCGCCTCTGATTCCCCATATCTGATTCCCTGCCTCTGATTCCCCGCCTCTGTTTCACCGCCTCTGATTCCCCGCCTCTGTTTCCCCATATCTGATTCCCCGCCTCTGATTCCCCAACTCTGATTCCCCGCCTGTGATTCCCCAGCTCTAATTCCCCGCCTCTGATTCCCCATATCTGATTCCCATCCTCTGATTGCCCACCTCTGATTCCCTGCCTCTGATTCCCCATCTCCGATTCCGCACATCTGATTCCCTTCCTCTGATTCCCCGCCTCTGATTCCCCGCCTCTGATTCCCTGCCTCTGATTCCCAACCTCGGATTCCCCACCTCTGATTCCCCATATCTGATTCCCCACCTCTGTTTCCCCGCCTCTGATTCCCCGCCTCTGATTCCCAACTCTGATTCCCCGCCTCTGATTCCCCAGCTCTGATTCCCCGTGTTTGATTCCCTGCCTCTGATTCCCTGCCCTGATTCCCCATCTCTGTTTCACCGCCTTTGATTCGCCACCTCTGATTCCCCATATCTGATTCCCCGACTCTGATTCCCTGCCTCTGATTCCCAACCTCTGATTCCACACCTCTGATTCCCCATATCTGATTCCCCGCCTCTATTTCCCCATATCTGATTCCCCGCCTCTGATTCCCCAACTCTGATTCCCCGCCTCTGATTCCCCAGCTCTGATTCCCCGACTCTGATTCCCGGAGTCCGATTCCCTGCCTCTGATTCCCCGCCTCTGATTCCCCATCTCTGATTCCCCGCCTCCGATTCCCCGTGTCTGATTCCCTGCCTCTGATTCCCCGCCTCTGATTCCCCGCCTCTGATTCCCTGCCACTGATTCCCTGCCCCTGATTCCCCAATTCTGATTCCCCATATCTGATTCCCCGCCTCTGTTTCCCCGCCTCTGATTCCCCGCCTCTGATTCCCCATATCTGATTCCCTGCCTCTGATTCCCCAACTCTGATTCACCACCTCTGATTCCCCAGCTCTGAATCCCCGCCTCTGATTCCCCGCGTCTGATTCCCTGCCTCTGATTCCCCGCCTTGATTCCCCATCTCTGATTCACAACCTCTGATTCCCCACCTCTGATTCCCTATATTTGTTTCCCCGCCTCTGTTTCCCCGCCTCTGATTCGCAACCTCTAATTCCCCACCTCTGATTCCCCATATCTGAATCCCCGCCTCTGTTACCCTGCCTCTGATTCCCGGCCTCTGTTTCCCCATATCTGATTCCCCTCCTATGATTCCCCAACTCTGATTCCCCGCCTCTGATTCCCCAGCTCTGATTCCCCGCCTTTTATTCCCGGCCTCTGATTCCCTGCCACTGATTCCCCGCCCCTGATTCCCCACCTCTGATTCCCCATATCTGATTCCCCGCCTCTGTTTCCCCAGCTCTGATTCCCCACCTCTGATTCCCCAGCTCTGATTCCCTGCCACTGATTCCCCGCCCCTGATTCCCCACCTCTGATTTCCCATATCTGATTCCCCGCCTCTGTTTCCCCAGCTCTGATTCCCTGCCTCTGATTCCCTGCCCTGATTCCCCATCTCTGTTTCACCGCCTTTGATTCGCCACCTTTGATTCCCCATATCTGATTCCCCGCCTCTGTTTCCCCGCCTCTGATTCCCTGCCTCTGATTCCCAACCTCTGATTTCACACCTCTGATTCCCCATATCTGATTCCCCGCCTCTATTTCCCCATATCTGATTCCCCGCCTCTGATTCCCCAACTCTGATTCCCCACCTCTGATTCCCCAGCTCTGATTCCCCGCCTCTGATTCCCGGCATCCGATTCCCTGCCTCTGATTCCCCACCTCTGATTCCCCATCTCTGATTCTCCATATCTGATTCCCCGCCTCTGAATCCCCATCTCTGATTCCCGGACTCTGATTCCCCTCCTCTGATTCCCGGCCTCTTATTCCCAGCATCTGATTCCCGGCCTCTGATTCCCGGCCTCTGATTCCCCGCTTCTGATTCTGATTCCCTGCCTCTGATTCCCCATCTCTGATTCCGCACATCTGATTCCCTGCCTCTGATTCCCCACCTCTGATTCCCCATATCTGATTCCCCGCCTCTGTTTCTCCGCCTCTGATTCCCCGCCTCTGTTTCCCTATATCTAATTCCCCACCTCTGATGCCCCAACTCTGATTCCCCGCCTCTGATTCCCCAGCTCTGATTCCCCGCCTCTGATTCCCTGCATCCGATTCCCCATATCTGATTCCCCGCCTCTGATTCCCCATCTGTGATTCACAACCTCTGATGCCCCACCTCTGATTCCCCATATCTGATTCCCCGCCTCTGTTTCCCCGCCTCTGATTCCCCGCCTCTGATTCCCCATATCTGATTCCCCGCCTCTGATTGCCCACCTCTGATTCCCCGCGTCTGATACCCTGCCTCTGATTCCCCGCCTCTGATTCCCCATCTCTGATTCACCACCTCTGATTCCCGGCCTCTGATTCCCAATCTCTGATTCCGCACATCCGATTCCATGCCTATGATTCCCCACCTCTGATTCCCCGCCTCTGATTCCCCATATCTGATTCCCCACCTCTGATTCCCCGCCTCTGATTCCCCATATCTGATTCCCTGCCTCTGTTTCCCCGCCTGTAATTCCCCAACTCTAATACCCGCCTCTGATTCCCCAGCTCTGATTCCCCGCCTCTGATTCCCCGCATCTGATTCCCTGCCTCTGATTCCCCACCTCTGATTCCAGGCCTCTGATTCCCAGCATCTGATTCCGGCCTCTGATTCCCGGCCTCTGATTCCCTGCTTCTGATTCTGTTTCCCTGCCTCTGATTCCCCATCTCTGATTCCGCACATCTGATTCCCTGCCTCTGATTCCCAACCTCTGATTCCCCATATCTGATTCCCCGCCTCTGTTTCCCCGCCTCTGATTCCCCTCCTCTGTTTCCCAATATCTAAGTCCCCACCTCTGATTCCCCAAATCTGATTCCCCACCTCTGATTCCCCAGCTCTGATTCCCCGCCTCTGATTCCCCGCATCTGATTCCCTGCATCTGATTCCAAGCCTCTGATTCCCTGCCTCTGATTCCCAACCTCTGATTCCCCACCTCTGATTCCCCATATCTGATTCCCCGCCTCTGTTTCCCCGCCTCGGATTCCCCGCCTCAGTTTCCCCATATCTGATTCCCGGCCTCTGATTCCCCGCCTCTGATTCCCCGCCTCTGATTCCCTGCCTCTGATTCCCCATCTCCGATTCCGCACATCTGATTCCCTTCCTCTGATTCCCCGCCTCTGATTCCCCGCCTCTGATTCCCTGCCTCTGATTCCCAACCTCTGATTCCCCACCTCTGATTCCCCATATCTGATTCCCCGCCTCTGTTTCCCCGCCTCTGATTCCCCGCCTCTGATTCCCCATATCTGATTCCCCGCCTCTGATTGCCCACCTCTGATTCACCGCCTTTGATTCGCCACCTCTGATTCCCCATATCTGATTCCCCACCTCTGTTTCCCGGCCTCTGATTCCCCGCCTCTGATTCTCCATATCTCATTCCCCGCCTCTGAATCCCCATCTCTGATTCCCGGACTCTGATTCCCCACCTCTGATTCCCGGCCTCTTATTCCCACCATCTGATTCCCGGCCTCTGATACCCGGCCTCTGATTCCCCGCTTCTGATTCTGATTCCCTGCCTCTGATTCCCCATCTCTGATTCCGCACATCTGATTCCCTGCCTCTGATTCCCCACCTCTGATTCCCCATATCTGATTCCCCGCCTCTGTTTCCCCGCCTCTGATTCCCCGCCTCTGTTTCCCTATATCTAATTCCCCACCTCTGATGCCCCAACTCTGATTCCCCGCCTCTGATTCCCCAGCTCTGATTCCCCGCCTCTGATTCCCCGCATCCGATTCCCCTTATCTGATTCCCCGCCTCTGTTTCCCCGCCTCTGATTCCCCGCCTCTGTTTCCCCATATCTGATTCCCCGCCTCTGATTCCCAACTATGATTCCCCGCCTCTGATTCCCCAGCTCTGATTCCCTGCGTCTGATTCCCTGCGTTCTATTCCCTGCCTCTGATTCCCCGCCTGTGATTCCCCATCACTGATTCACCACCTCTGATTCCCCACCTCTGATTCCCCATATCTAATTCCCCGCCTCTGTTTGCCCGCCTCTGATTCCCCGCCTCTGTTTCCCCATATCTGATTCCCCGTCTCTGAATCCCCAACTCTGATTCCCTGCCTCTGATTCCCCAGCTCTGATTCCCCGCCTTTGATTCCCCCCGTCTGATTCCCAGCCTCTGAATCCCCGTGTCTGATTTCCTGCCTCTGATTCCCCGCCTCTGATTCCCCATCTCTGATTCCTCTGATTCCCCACATCTGATTCCCCATCTCTGATTCCGCACATCCGATTCCCTGCCTCTGATTCCCCAACTCTGATTCCCCACCTCTGATTCCCCAGCTCTGATTCCCCGCCTCAGATTCCCCGCGTCTGATTCCCTGCCTCTGATTCCCCGCCTCTGATTCCCCATCTCTGATTCCCCACCTCTGATTCCCCGTGTCTGATTCCCTGCCTCTGATTCCCCGCCTCTGAATCCCAGCCTCTGATTCCACATATCTGATTCCCCGCCTCTGATTCCCTGCCTCTGATTCCCCAGCTCTGATTCCCCGCCTTTGATTCCCCCCGTCTGATTCCCAGCCTCTGAATCCCCGTGTCTGATTTCCTGCCTCTGATTCCCCGCCTCTGATACCCATCTCTGATTCACCGCCTCTGATTCCCCATCTCTGATTCCCCACCTCTGATTCCCCGTGTCTGATTCCCCGTGTCTGATTCCCTGCCTCTGATTCCACGCCTCTGATTCCCCATATCTGATTCCCTGCCACTGATTCCCCGCCTCTGATTCCCCATCTCTGATTCACCACCTCTGATTCCCGGCCTCTGATTGCCCACCTCTGATTCCCCGCCTCTGATTCGCCAGCTATGATTCCCCCCCTCTGATTCCCCGCGTCTGATTCCCCGCCTCTGATTCCCCAACTCTAATACCCCGCCTCTGATTCCCCAGCTCTGATTCCACTCCTCTGATTCCCCGCATCTGATTCCCTGCCTCTGATTCCCCGCCTCTGATTCCAGGCCTCTGATTCCCAACCTCTGATTCCCCACCTCTGATTCCCCATATCTGATTCCCCGCCTCTGTTTCACCGCCTCTGATTCCCCGCATCTGTTTCCCCATATCTGATTCCCCGCCTCTGATTCCCCAACTCTGATTCCCCGCCTGTGATTCCCCAGCTCTAATTCCCCGCCTCTGATTCCCCATATCTGATTCCCATCCTCTGATTGCCCACCTCTGATTCCCTGCCTCTGATTCCCCATCTCCGATTCCGCACATCTGATTCCCTTCCTCTGATTCCCCGCCTCTGATTCCCCGCCTCTGATTCCCTGCCTCTGATTCCCAACCTCGGATTCCCCACCTCTGATTCCCCATATCTGATTCCCCACCTCTGTTTCCCCGCCTCTGATTCCCCGCCTCTGATTCCCAACTTTGATTCCCCGCCTCTGATTCCCCAGCTCTGATTCCCCGTGTTTGATTCCCTGCCTCTGATTCCCTGCCCTGATTCCCCATCTCTGTTTCACCGCCTTTGATTCGCCACCTCTGATTCCCCATATCTGATTCCCCGACTCTGATTCCCTGCCTCTGATCCCCAACCTCTGATTCCACACCTCTGATTCCCCATATCTGATTCCCCGCCTCTATTTCCCCATATCTGATTCCCCGCCTCTGATTCCCCAACTCTGATTCACCGCCTCTGATTCCCCAGCTCTGATACCCCGACTCTGATTCCCGGAGTCCGATTCCCTGCCTCTGATTCCCCGCCTCTGATTCCCCATCTCTGATTCCCCGCCTCCGATTCCCCGTGTCTGATTCCCTGCCTCTGATTCCCCGCCTCTGATTCCCCGCCTCTGATTCCCTGCCACTGATTCCCTGCCCCTGATTCCCCAATTCTGATTCCCCATATCTGATTCCCCGCCTCTGTTTCCCCGCCTCTGATTCCCCGCCTCTGATTCCCCATATCTGATTCCCTGCCTCTGATTCCCCAACTCTGATTCACCGCCTCTGATTCCCCAGCTCTGAATCCCCGCCTCTGATTCCCCGCGTCTGATTCCCTGGCTCTGATTCCCCGCCTTGATTCCCCATCTCTGATTCACAACCTCTGATTCCCCACCTCTGATTCCCTATATTTGATTCCCCGCCTCTGTTTCCCCGCCTCTGATTCGCAACCTCTAATTCCCCACCTCTGATTCCCCATATCTGAATCCCCGCCTCTGTTACCCTGCCTCTGATTCCCGGCCTCTGTTTCCCCATATCTGATTCCCCTCCTATGATTCCCCAACTCTGATTCCCCGCCTCTGATTCCCCAGCTCTGATTCCCCGCCTTTTATTCCCGGCCTCTGATTCCCTGCCACTGATTCCCCGCCCCTGATTCCCCACCTCTGATTCCCCATATCTGATTCCCCGCCTCTGTTTCCCCAGCTCTGATTCCCCACCTCTGATTCCCCAGCTCTGATTCCCTGCCACTGATTCCCCGCCCCTGATTCCCCACCTCTGATTTCCCATATCTGAATCCCCGCCTCTGTTTCCCCAGCTCTGATTCCCTGCCTCTGATTCCCTGCCCTGATTCCCCATCTCTGTTTCACCGCCTTTGATTCGCCACCTCTGATTCCCCATATCTGATTCCCTGCCTCTGTTTCCCCGCCTCTGATTCCGTGCCTCTGATTCCCAACCTCTGATTTCACACCTCTGATTCCCCATATCTGATTCCCCGCATCTATTTCCCCATATCTGATTCCCCGCCTCTGATTCCCCAACTCTGATTCCCCACCTCTGATTCCCCAGCTCTGATTCCCCGCCTCTGATTCCCGGCGTCCGATTCCCTGCCTCTGATTCCCCGCCTCTGATTCCCCATCTCTGATTCTCCATATCTGATTCCCCGCCTCTGAATCCCCATCTCTGATTCACGGACTCTGATTCCCCTCCTCTGATTCCCAACCTCTGATTCCACACCTCTGATTCCCCATATCTGATTCCCCGCCTCTATTTCCCCATATCTGATTCCCCGCCTCTGATTCCCCAACTCTGATTCCCCGCCTCTGATTCCCCAGCTCTGATTCCCCGACTCTGATTCCCGGAGTCTGATTCCCTGCCTCTGATTCCCCGCCTCTGATTCCCCATCTCTGATTCCCCGCCTCCGATTCCCCGTGTCTGATTCCCTGCCTCTGATTCCCCGCCTCTGATTCCCCGCCTCTGATTCCCTGCCACTGATTCCCTGCCCCTGATTCCCCAATTCTGATTCCCCATATCTGATTCCCCGCCTCTGTTTCCCCGCCTCTGATTCCCCGCCTCTGATTCCCCATATCTGATTCCCTGCCTCTGATTCCCCGCCTCTGTTTCACCGCCTCTGATTCCCCGCCTCTGTTTCCCCATATCTGATTCCCCGCCTCTGATTCCCCAACTCTGATTCCCCGCCTGTGATTCCCCAGCTCTAATTCCCCGTCTCTGATTCCCCATATCTGATTCCCATCCTCTGATTGCCCACCTCTGATTCCCTGCCTCTGATTCCCCATCTCCGATTCCGCACATCTGATTCCCTTCCTCTGATTCCCCGCCTCTGATTCCCCGCCTCTGATTCCCTGCCTCTGATTCCCAACCTCGGATTCCCCACATCTGATTCCCCATATCTGATTCCCCACCTCTGTTTCCCCACCTCTGATTCCCCGCCTCTGATTCCCAACTCTGATTCCCCGCCTCTGATTCCCCAGCTCTGATTCCCCGTGTTTGATTCCCTGCCTCTGATTCCCTGCCCTGATTCCCCATCTCTGTTTCACCGCCTTTGATTCGCCACCTCTGATTCCCCATATCTGATTCCCCGACTCTGATTCCCTGCCTCTGATTCCCAACCTCTGATTCCACACCTCTGATTCCCCATATCTGATTCCCCGCCTCTATTTCCCCATATCTGATTCCCCGCCTCTGATTCCCCAACTCTGATTCCCCGCCTCTGATTCCCCAGCTCTGATTCCCCGACTCTGATTCCCGGAGTCCGATTCCCTGCCTCTGATTCCCAGCCTCTGATTCCCCATCTCTGATTCCCCGCCTCCGATTCCCCGTGTCTGATTCCCTGCCTCTGATTCCCCGCCTCTGATTCCCCGCCTCTGATTCCCTGCCACTGATTCCCTGCCCCTGATTCCCCAATTCTGATTCCCCATATCTGATTCCCCGCCTCTGTTTCCCCGCCTCTGATTCCCCGCCTCTGATTCCCCATATCTGATTCCCTGCCTCTGATTCCCCAACTCTGATTCACCGCCTCTGATTCCCCAGCTCTGAATCCCCGCCTCTGATTCCCCGCGTCTGATTCCCTGCCTCTGATTCCCCGCCTTGATTCCCCATCTCTGATTCACAACCTCTGATTCCCCACCTCTGATTCCCTATATTTGTTTCCCCGCCTCTGTTTCCCCGCCTCTGATTCGCAACCTCTAATTCCCCACCTCTGATTCCCCATATCTGAATCCCCGCCTCTGTTACCCTGCCTCTGATTCCCGGCCTCTGTTTCCCCATATCTGATTCCCGGCCTCTGATTCCCCGCCTCTGATTCCCCGCCTCTGATTCCCTGCCTCTGATTCCCCATCTCCGATTCCGCACATCTGATTCCCTTCCTCTGATTCCCCGCCTCTGATTCCCCGCCTCTGATTCCCTGCCTCTGATTCCCAACCTCTGATTCCCCACCTCTGATTCCCCATATCTGATTCCCCGCCTCTGTTTCCCCGCCTCTGATTCCCCGCCTCTGATTCCCCGCCTCTGATTCCCCGCCTCTGATTCCCTGCCACTGATTCCCTGCCCCTGATTCCCCAATTCTGATTCCCCATATCTGATTCCCCGCCTCTGTTTCCCCGCCTCTGATTCCCCGCCTCTGATTCCCCATATCTGATTCCCTGCCTCTGATTCCCCAACTCTGATTCACCGCCTCTGATTCCCCAGCTCTGAATCCCCGCCTCTGATTCCCCGCGTCTGATTCCCTGCCTCTGATTCCCCGCCTTGATTCCCCATCTCTGATTCACAACCTCTGATTCCCCACCTCTGATTCCCTATATTTGTTTCCCCGCCTCTGTTTCCCCGCCTCTGATTCGCAACCTCTAATTCCCCACCTCTGATTCCCCATATCTGAATCCCCGCCTCTGTTACCCTGCCTCTGATTCCCGGCCTCTGTTTCCCCATATCTGATTCCCCTCCTATGATTCCCCAACTCTGATTCCCCGCCTCTGATTCCCCAGCTCTGATTCCCCGCCTTTTATTCCCGGCCTCTGATTCCCTGCCACTGATTCCCCGCCCCTGATTCCCCACCTCTGATTCCCCATATCTGATTCCCCGCCTCTGTTTCCCCAGCTCTGATTCCCCACCTCTGATTCCCCAGCTCTGATTCCCTGCCACTGATTCCCCGCCCCTGATTCCCCACCTCTGATTTCCCATATCTGATTCCCCGCCTCTGTTTCCCCAGCTCTGATTCCCTGCCTCTGATTCCCTGCCCTGATTCCCCATCTCTGTTTCACCGCCTTTGATTCGCCACCTCTGATTCCCCATATCTGATTCCCCGCCTCTGTTTCCCCGCCTCTGATTCCCTGCCTCTGATTCCCAACCTCTGATTTCACACCTCTGATTCCCCATATCTGATTCCCCGCCTCTATTTCCCCATATCTGATTCCCCGCCTCTGATTCCCCAACTCTGATTCCCCACCTCTGATTCCCCAGCTCTGATTCCCCGCCTCTGATTCCCGGCGTCCGATTCCCTGCCTCTGATTCCCCGCCTCTGATTCCCCATCTCTGATTCTCCATATCTGATTCCCCGCCTCTGAATCCCCATCTCTGATTCCCGGACTCTGATTCCCCTCCTCTGATTCCCAACCTCTGATTCCACACCTCTGATTCCCCATATCTGATTCCCCGCCTCTATTTCCCCATATCTGATTCCCCGCCTCTGATTCCCCAACTCTGATTCCCCGCCTCTGATTCCCCAGCTCTGATTCCCCGACTCTGATTCCCGGAGTCCGATTCCCTGCCTCTGATTCCCCGCCTCTGATTCCCCATCTCTGATTCCCCGCCTCCGATTCCCCGTGTCTGATTCCCTGCCTCTGATTCCCCGCCTCTGATTCCCCGCCTCTGATTCCCTGCCACTGATTCCCTGCCCCTGATTCCCCAATTCTGATTCCCCATATCTGATTCCCCGCCTCTGTTTCCCCGCCTCTGATTCCCCGCCTCTGATTCCCCATATCTGATTCCCTGCCTCTGATTCCCCAACTCTGATTCACCGCCTCTGATTCCCCAGCTCTGAATCCCCGCCTCTGATTCCCCGCGTCTGATTCCCTGCCTCTGATTCCCCGCCTTGATTCCCCATCTCTGATTCACAACCTCTGATTCCCCACCTCTGATTCCCTATATTTGATTCCCCGCCTCTGTTTCCCCGCCTCTGATTCGCAACCTCTAATTCCCCACCTCTGATTCCCCATATCTGAATCCCCGCCTCTGTTACCCTGCCTCTGATTCCCGGCCTCTGTTTCCCCATATCTGATTCCCCTCCTATGATTCCCCAACTCTGATTCCCCGCCTCTGATTCCCCAGCTCTGATTCCCCGCCTTTTATTCCCGGCCTCTGATTCCCTGCCACTGATTCCCCGCCCCTGATTCCCCACCTCTGATTCCCCATATCTGATTCCCCGCCTCTGTTTCCCCAGCTCTGATTCCCTGCCTCTGATTCCCCGCCTCTGATTCCCTGCCTCTGATTCCCCATATCTGATTCCCCGCCTCTGATTCCCCAACTCTGATTCCCCGCTTCTGATTCCCCAGCTCTGAATCCCCGCCTCTGATTCCCCGCGTCTGATTCCCTGCCTCTGATTCCCCGCCTCTGATTCCCCATCTGTGATTCACAACCTCTGATGCCCCACCTCTGATTCCCCATATCTGATTCCCCGCCTCTGATTGCCCACCTCTGATTCCCCGCGTCTGATACCCTGCCTCTGATTCCCCGCCTCTGATTCCCCATCTCTGATTCACCACCTCTGATTCCCGGCCTCTGATTCCCAATCTCTGATTCCGCACATCCGATTCCATGCCTATGATTCCCCACCTCTGATTCCCCGCCTCTGATTCCCCATATCTGATTCCCTGCCTCTGTTTCCCCGCCTCTGATTCACTACCTCTGTTTCCCCATATCTGATTCCCCGCCTCTAATTCCCCAACTCTAATACCCGCCTCTGATTCCCCAGCTCTGATTCCCCGCCTCTGAATCCCCGCATCTGATTCCCTGCCTCTGGTTCCCCGCCTCTGATTCCAGGCCTCTGATTCCCAGCATCTGATTCCGGCCTCTGATTCCCGGCCTCTGATTCCCTGCTTCTGATTCTGTTTCCTTGCCTCTGATTCCCCATCTCTGATTCCGCACATCTGATTCCCTGCCTCTGATTCCCCACCTCTGATTCCCCATATCTGATTCCCCGCCTCTGTTTCCCCGCCTCTGATTCCCCTCCTCTGTTTCCCAATATCTAAGTGCCCACCTCTGATTCCCCAAATCTGATTCCCCACCTCTGATTCCCCAGCTCTGATTCCCCGCCTCTGATTCCCCGCATCTGATTCCCTGCATCTGATTCCAAGCCTCTGATTCCCTGCCTCTGATTCCCAACCTCTGATTCCCCACCTCTGATTCCCCATATCTGATTCCCCGCCTCTGTTTCCCCGCCTCGGATTCCCCGCCTCAGTTTCCCCATATCTGATTCCCGGCCTCTGATTCCCCGCCTCTGATTCCCCGCCTCTGATTCCCTGCCTCTGATTCCCCAACTCCGATTCCGCACATCTGATTCCCTTCCTCTGATTCCCCGCCTCTGATTCCCCGCCTCTGATTCCCTGCCTCTGATTCCCAACCTCTGATTCACCACCTCTGATTCCCCATATCTGATTCCCCGCCTCTGTTTCCCCGCCTCTGATTCCCCGCCTCTGATTCCCAACTCTGATTCCCCGCCTCTGATTCCCCAGCTCTGATTCCCCATGTTTGATTCCCTGCCTCTGATTCCCTGCCCTGATTCCCCATCTCTGTTTCACCGCCTTTGATTCGCCACCTCTGATTCCACATATCTGATTCCCCGCCTCTGTTTCCCCGACTCTGATTCCCTTCCTCTGATTCCCAACCTCTGATTCCACACCTCTGATTCCCCATATCTGATTCCCCGCTTCTATTTCCCCATATCTGATTCCCCGCCTCTGATTCCCCAACTCTGATTCCCCGCCGCTGATTCCCCAGCTCTGATTCCCCGACTCTGATTCCCGGCGTCCGATTCCCTGCCTCTGATTCCCCGCCTCAGATTCCCCATCTCTGATTCCCCGCCTCTGATTCCCCGTGTCTGATTCCCTGCCTCTGATTCCCCGCCTCTGATTCCCTGCCACTGATTCCCTGCCCCTGATTCCCCACCTCTTTCCCCATATCTGATTCCCCGCCTCTGTTTCCCCGCCTCTGATTCCCCGCCTCTGATTCCCCATATCTGATTCCCTGCCTCTGATCCCCAACTCTGATTCCCCGCCTCTGATTCCCCAGCTCTGAATCCCCGCCTCTGATTCCCCGTGTCTGATTCCCTGCCTCTGATTCCCCGCCTTGATTCCCCATCTCTGATTCACAACCTCTGATTCCCCACCTCTGATTCCCTATATTTGATTCCCCGCCTCTGTTTCCCGGCCTCTGATTCCCCGCCTCTGATTCCCCATATCTGATTCCCCGCCTCTGATTGCCCACCTCTGATTCCCCGCCTCTGATTCCCCACCTCTGATTCCCTATATTTGATTCCCCGCCTCTGTTTCCCGGCCTCTGATTCCCCGCCTCTGATTCCCCATATCTGATTCCCCGCCTCTGATTGCCCACCTCTGATTCACCGCCTTTGATTCGCCACCTCTGATTCCCCATATCTGATTCCCCACCTCTGTTTCCCGGCCTCTGATTCCCCGCCTCTGATTCTCCATATCTCATTCCCCGCCTCTGAATCCCCATCTCTGATTCCCGGACTCTGATTCCCCACCTCTGATTCCCGGCCTCTTATTCCCACCATCTGATTCCCGGCCTCTGATACCCGGCCTCTGATTCCCCGCTTCTGATTCTGATTCCCTGCCTCTGATTCCCCATCTCTGATTCCGCACATCTGATTCCCTGCCTCTGATTCCCCACCTCTGATTCCCCATATCTGATTCCCCGCCTCTGTTTCCCCGCCTCTGATTCCCCGCCTCTGTTTCCCTATATCTAATTCCCCACCTCTGATGCCCCAACTCTGATTCCCCGCCTCTGATTCCCCAGCTCTGATTCCCCGACTCTGATTCCCCGCATCCGATTCCCCTTATCTGATTCCCCGCCTCTGTTTCCCCGCCTCTGATTCCCCGCCTCTGTTTCCCCATATCTGATTCCCCGCCTCTGATTCCCAACTATGATTCCCCGCCTCTGATTCCCCAGCTCTGATTCCCTGCGTCTGATTCCCTGCGTTCTATTCCCTGCCTCTGATTCCCCGCCTGTGATTCCCCATCACTGATTCACCACCTCTGATTCCCCACCTCTGATTCCCCATATCTAATTCCCCGCCTCTGTTTGCCCGCCTCTGATTCCCCGCCTCTGTTTCCCCATATCTGATTCCCCGTCTCTGAATCCCCAACTCTGATTCCCTGCCTCTGATTCCCCAGCTCTGATTCCCCGCCTTTGATTCCCCCCGTCTGATTCCCAGCCTCTGAATCCCCGTGTCTGATTTCCTGCCTCTGATTCCCCGCCTCTGATTCCCCATCTCTGATTCCTCTGATTCCCCACATCTGATTCCCCATCTCTGATTCCGCACATCCGATTCCCTGCCTCTGATTCCCCAACTCTGATTCCCCACCTCTGATTCCCCAGCTCTGATTCCCCGCCTCAGATACCCCGCGTCTGATTCCCTGCCTCTGATTCCCCGCCTCTGATTCCCCATCTCTGATTCCCCACCTCTGATTCCCCGTGTCTGATTCCCTGCCTCTGATTCCCCGCCTCTGAATCCCAGCCTCTGATTCCACATATCTGATTCCCCGCCTCTGATTCCCTGCCTCTGATTCCCCAGCTCTGATTCCCCGCCTTTGATTCCCCCCGTCTGATTCCCAGCCTCTGAATCCCCGTGTCTGATTTCCTGCCTCTGATTCCCCGCCTCTGATACCCATCTCTGATTCACCGCCTCTGATTCCCCATCTCTGATTCCCCACCTCTGATTCCCCGTGTCTGATTCCCCGTGTCTGATTCCCTGCCTCTGATTCCACGCCTCTGATTCCCCATATCTGATTCCCTGCCACTGATTCCCCGCCTCTGATTCCCCATCTCTGATTCACCACCTCTGATTCCCGGCCTCTGATTGCCCACCTCTGATTCCCCGCCTCTGATTCGCCAGCTATGATTCCCCCCCTCTGATTCCCCGCGTCTGATTCCCCGCCTCTGATTCCCCAACTCTAATACCCCGCCTCTGATTCCCCAGCTCTGATTCCCCTCCTCTGATTCCCCAGCTCTGATTCCCCGCCTTTTATTCCCGGCCTCTGATTCCCTGCCACTGATTCCCCGCCCCTGATTCCCCACCTCTGATTCCCCATATCTGATTCCCCGCCTCTGTTTCCCCAGCTCTGATTCCCCACCTCTGATTCCCCAGCTCTGATTCCCTGCCACTGATTCCCCGCCCCTGATTCCCCACCTCTGATTTCCCATATCTGATTCCCCGCCTCTGTTTCCCCAGCTCTGATTCCCTGCCTCTGATTCCCTGCCCTGATTCCCCATCTCTGTTTCACCGCCTTTGATTCGCCACCTCTGATTCCCCATATCTGATTCCCCGCCTCTGTTTCCCCGCCTCTGATTCCCTGCCTCTGATTCCCAACCTCTGATTTCACACCTCTGATACCCCATATTTGATTCCCCGCCTCTATTTCCCCATATCTGATTCCCCGCCTCTGATTCCCCAACTCTGATTACCCACCTCTGATTCCCCAGCTCTGATTCCCTGCCTCTGATTCCCCGCCTCTGATTCCCCATCTCTGATTCTCCATATCTGATTCCCCGCCTCTGAATCCCCATCTCTGATTCCCGGACTCTGATTCCCCTCCTCTGATTCCCAACCTCTGATTCCACACCTCTGATTCCCCATATCTGATTCCCCGCCTCTATTTCCCCATATCTGATTCCCCGCCTCTGATTCCCCAACTCTGATTCCCCGCCTCTGATTCCCCAGCTCTGATTCCCCGACTCTGATTCCCGGAGTCCGATTCCCTGCCTCTGATCCCCCGCCTCTGATTCCCCATCTCTGATTCCCCGCCTCCGATTCCCCGTGTCTGATTCCCTGCCTCTGATTCCCCGCCTCTGATTCCCCGCCTCTGATTCCCTGCCACTGATTCCCTGCCCCTGATTCCCCAATTCTGATTCCCCATATCTGATTCCCCGCCTCTGTTTCCCCGCCTCTGATTCCCCGCCTCTGATTCCCCATATCTGATTCCCTGCCTCTGATTCCCCAACTCTGATTCACCGCCTCTGATTCCCAAGCTCTGAATCCCCGCCTCTGATTCCCCGCGTCTGATTCCCTGCCTCTGATTCCCCGCCTTGATTCCCCATCTCTGATTCACAACCTCTGATTCCCCACCTCTGATTCCCTATATTTGATTCCCCGCCTCTGTTTCCCCGCCTCTGATTCGCAACCTCTAATTCCCCACCTCTGATTCCCCATATCTGAATCCCCGCCTCTGTTACCCTGCCTCTGATTCCCGGCCTCTGTTTCCCCATATCTGATTCCCCTCCTATGATTCCCCAACTCTGATTCCCCGCCTCTGATTCCCCAGCTCTGATTCCCTGCCTTTTATTCCCGGCCTCTGATTCCCTGCCACTGATTCCCCGCCCCTGATTCCCCACCTCTGATTCCCCATATCTGATTCCCCGCCTCTGTTTCCCCAGCTCTGATTCCCCACCTCTGATTCCCCAGCTCTGATTCCCTGCCACTGATTCCCCGCCCCTGATTCCCCACCTCTGATTTCCCATATCTGATTCCCCGCCTCTGTTTCCCCAGCTCTGATTCCCTGCCTCTGATTCCCTGC
Organism: Narcine bancroftii; assembly: GCF_036971445.1. Classification (NCBI taxonomy): domain Eukaryota; kingdom Metazoa; phylum Chordata; class Chondrichthyes; order Torpediniformes; family Narcinidae; genus Narcine; species Narcine bancroftii. The sequence goes on from NC_091476.1 coordinate 116,737,672, forward strand.
CCTGATTCCCCATCTCTGTTTCACCGCCTTTGATTCGCCACCTTTGATTCCCCATATCTGATTCCCCGCCTCTGTTTCCCCGCCTCTGATTCCCTGCCTCTGATTCCCAACCTCTGATTTCACACCTCTGATTCCCCATATCTGATTCCTCGCCTCTATTTCCCCATATCTGATTCCCCGCCTCTGATTCCCCAACTCTGATTCCCCACCTCTGATTCCCCAGCTCTGATTCCCCGCCTCTGATTCCCGACGTCCGATTCCCTGCCTCTGATTCCCCGCCTCTGATTCCCCATCTCTGATTCTCCATATCTGATTCCCCGCCTCTGAATCCCCATCTCTGATTCCCGGACTCTGATTCCCCTCCTCTGATTCCCGGCCTCTTATTCCCAGCATCTGATTCCCGGCCTCTGATTCCCGGCCTCTGATTCCCCGCTTCTGATTCTGATTCCCTGCCTCTGATTCCCCATCTCTAATTCCGCACATCTGATTCCCTGCCTCTGATTCCCCACCTCTGATTCCCCATATCTGATTCCCCGCCTCTGTTTCTCCGCCTCTGATTCCCCGCCTCTGTTTCCCTATATCTAATTCCCCACCTCTGATGCCCCAACTCTGATTCCCCGCCTCTGATTCCCCAGCTCTGATTCCCCGCCTCTGATTCCCTGCATCCGATTCCCCATATCTGATTCCCCGCCTCTGTTTCCCGCCTCTGATTCCCCACCTCTGTTTCCCCATATCTGATTCCCGCCTCTGATTCCCAACTATGATTCCCCGCCTCTGATTCCCCAGCTCTGAATCCCCGCCTCTGATTCCCCGTGTCTGATTCCCTGCCTCTGATTCCCCGCCTTGATTCCCCATCTCTGATTCACAACCTCTGATTCCCCACCTCTGATTCCCTATATTTGATTCCCCGCCTCTGTTTCCCGGCCTCTGATTCCCCGCCTCTGATTCCCCATATCTGATTCCCCGCCTCTGATTGCCCACCTCTGATTCCCCGCCTCTGATTCCCCACCTCTGATTCCCTATATTTGATTCCCCGCCTCTGTTTCCCGGCCTCTGATTCCCCGCCTCTGATTCCCCATATCTGATTCCCCGCCTCTGATTGCCCACCTCTGATTCACCGCCTTTGATTCGCCACCTCTGATTCCCCATATCTGATTCCCCACCTCTGTTTCCCGGCCTCTGATTCCCCGCCTCTGATTCTCCATATCTCATTCCCCGCCTCTGAATCCCCATCTCTGATTCCCGGACTCTGATTCCCCACCTCTGATTCCCGGCCTCTTATTCCCACCATCTGATTCCCGGCCTCTGATACCCGGCCTCTGATTCCCCGCTTCTGATTCTGATTCCCTGCCTCTGATTCCCCATCTCTGATTCCGCACATCTGATTCCCTGCCTCTGATTCCCCACCTCTGATTCCCCATATCTGATTCCCCGCCTCTGTTTCCCCGCCTCTGATTCCCCGCCTCTGTTTCCCTATATCTAATTCCCCACCTCTGATGCCCCAACTCTGATTCCCCGCCTCTGAGTCCCCAGCTCTGATTCCCCGACTCTGATTCCCCGCATCCGATTCCCCTTATCTGATTCCCCGCCTCTGTTTCCCCGCCTCTGATTCCCCGCCTCTGTTTCCCCATATCTGATTCCCCGCCTCTGATTCCCAACTATGATTCCCCGCCTCTGATTCCCCAGCTCTGATTCCCTGCGTCTGATTCCCTGCGTTCTATTCCCTGCCTCTGATTCCCCGCCTGTGATTCCCCATCACTGATTCACCACCTCTGATTCCCCACCTCTGATTCCCCATATCTAATTCCCCGCCTCTGTTTGCCCGCCTCTGATTCCCCGCCTCTGTTTCCCCATATCTGATTCCCCGTCTCTGAATCCCCAACTCTGATTCCCTGCCTCTGATTCCCCAGCTCTGATTCCCCGCCTTTGATTCCCCCCGTCTGATTCCCAGCCTCTGAATCCCCGTGTCTGATTTCCTGCCTCTGATTCCCCGCCTCTGATTCCCCATCTCTGATTCCTCTGATTCCCCACATCTGATTCCCCATCTCTGATTCCGCACATCCGATTCCCTGCCTCTGATTCCCCAACTCTGATTCCCCACCTCTGATTCCCCAGCTCTGATTCCCCGCCTCAGATACCCCGCGTCTGATTCCCTGCCTCTGATTCCCCGCCTCTGATTCCCCATCTCTGATTCCCCACCTCTGATTCCCCGTGTCTGATTCCCTGCCTCTGATTCCCCGCCTCTGAATCCCAGCCTCTGATTCCACATATCTGATTCCCCGCCTCTGATTCCCTGCCTCTGATTCCCCAGCTCTGATTCCCCGCCTTTGATTCCCCCCGTCTGATTCCCAGCCTCTGAATCCCCGTGTCTGATTTCCTGCCTCTGATTCCCCGCCTCTGATACCCATCTCTGATTCACCGCCTCTGATTCCCCATCTCTGATTCCCCACCTCTGATTCCCCGTGTCTGATTCCCCGTGTCTGATTCCCTGCCTCTGATTCCACGCCTCTGATTCCCCATATCTGATTCCCTGCCACTGATTCCCCGCCTCTGATTCCCCATCTCTGATTCACCACCTCTGATTCCCGGCCTCTGATTGCCCACCTCTGATTCCCCGCCTCTGATTCGCCAGCTATGATTCCCCCCCTCTGATTCCCCGCGTCTGATTCCCCGCCTCTGATTCCCCAACTCTAATACCCCGCCTCTGATTCCCCAGCTCTGATTCCCCTCCTCTGATTCCCCAGCTCTGATTCCCCGCCTTTTATTCCCGGCCTCTGATTCCCTGCCACTGATTCCCCGCCCCTGATTCCCCACCTCTGATTCCCCATATCTGATTCCCCGCCTCTGTTTCCCCAGCTCTGATTCCCCACCTCTGATTCCCCAGCTCTGATTCCCTGCCACTGATTCCCCGCCCCTGATTCCCCACCTCTGATTTCCCATATCTGATTCCCCGCCTCTGTTTCCCCAGCTCTGATTCCCTGCCTCTGATTCCCTGCCCTGATTCCCCATCTCTGTTTCACCGCCTTTGATTCGCCACCTCTGATTCCCCATATCTGATTCCCCGCCTCTGTTTCCCCGCCTCTGATTCCCTGCCTCTGATTCCCAACCTCTGATTTCACACCTCTGATACCCCATATTTGATTCCCCGCCTCTATTTCCCCATATCTGATTCCCCGCCTCTGATTCCCCAACTCTGATTACCCACCTCTGATTCCCCAGCTCTGATTCCCTGCCTCTGATTCCCCGCCTCTGATTCCCCATCTCTGATTCTCCATATCTGATTCCCCGCCTCTGAATCCCCATCTCTGATTCCCGGACTCTGATTCCCCTCCTCTGATTCCCAACCTCTGATTCCACACCTCTGATTCCCCATATCTGATTCCCCGCCTCTATTTCCCCATATCTGATTTCCCGCCTCTGATTCCCCAACTCTGATTCCCCGCCTCTGATTCCCCAGCTCTGATTCCCCGACTCTGATTCCCGGAGTCCGATTCCCTGCCTCTGATCCCCCGCCTCTGATTCCCCATCTCTGATTCCCCGCCTCCGATTCCCCGTGTCTGATTCCCTGCCTCTGATTCCCCGCCTCTGATTCCCCGCCTCTGATTCCCTGCCACTGATTCCCTGCCCCTGATTCCCCAATTCTGATTCCCCATATCTGATTCCCCGCCTCTGTTTCCCCGCCTCTGATTCCCCGCCTCTGATTCCCCATATCTGATTCCCTGCCTCTGATTCCCCAACTCTGATTCACCGCCTCTGATTCCCAAGCTCTGAATCCCCGCCTCTGATTCCCCGCGTCTGATTCCCTGCCTCTGATTCCCCGCCTTGATTCCCCATCTCTGATTCACAACCTCTGATTCCCCACCTCTGATTCCCTATATTTGATTCCCCGCCTCTGTTTCCCCGCCTCTGATTCGCAACCTCTAATTCCCCACCTCTGATTCCCCATATCTGAATCCCCGCCTCTGTTACCCTGCCTCTGATTCCCGGCCTCTGTTTCCCCATATCTGATTCCCCTCCTATGATTCCCCAACTCTGATTCCCCGCCTCTGATTCCCCAGCTCTGATTCCCTGCCTTTTATTCCCGGCCTCTGATTCCCTGCCACTGATTCCCCGCCCCTGATTCCCCACCTCTGATTCCCCATATCTGATTCCCCGCCTCTGTTTCCCCAGCTCTGATTCCCCACCTCTGATTCCCCAGCTCTGATTCCCTGCCACTGATTCCCCGCCCCTGATTCCCCACCTCTGATTTCCCATATCTGATTCCCCGCCTCTGTTTCCCCAGCTCTGATTCCCTGCCTCTGATTCCCTGCCCTGATTCCCCATCTCTGTTTCACCGCCTTTGATTCGCCACCTTTGATTCCCCATATCTGATTCCCCGCCTCTGTTTCCCCGCCTCTGATTCCCTGCCTCTGATTCCCAACCTCTGATTTCACACCTCTGATTCCCCATATCTGATTCCCCGCCTCTATTTCCCCATATCTGATTCCCCGCCTCTGATTCCCCAACTCTGATTCCCCACCTCTGATTCCCCAGCTCTGATTCCCCGCCTCTGATTCCCGACGTCCGATTCCCTGCCTCTGATTCCCCGCCTCTGATTCCCCATCTCTGATTCTCCATATCTGATTCCCCGCCTCTGAATCCCCATCTCTGATTCCCGGACTCTGATTCCCCTCCTCTGATTCCCGGCCTCTTATTCCCAGCATCTGATTCCCGGCCTCTGATTCCCGGCCTCTGATTCCCCGCTTCTGATTCTGATTCCCTGCCTCTGATTCCCCATCTCTAATTCCGCACATCTGATTCCCTGCCTCTGATTCCCCACCTCTGATTCCCCATATCTGATTCCCCGCCTCTGTTTCTCCGCCTCTGATTCCCCGCCTCTGTTTCCCTATATCTAATTCCCCACCTCTGATGCCCCAACTCTGATTCCCCGCCTCTGATTCCCCAGCTCTGATTCCCCGCCTCTGATTCCCTGCATCCGATTCCCCATATCTGATTCCCCGCCTCTGTTTCCCGCCTCTGATTCCCCACCTCTGTTTCCCCATATCTGATTCCCGCCTCTGATTCCCAACTATGATTCCCCGCCTCTGATTCCCCAGCTCTGATTCCCTGCCTCTGATTCCCCGCGTTCTATTCCCTGCCTCTGATTCCCCGCCTGTGATTCCCCATCACTGATTCACCACCTCTGATTCCCTACCTCTGATTCCCCATATCTAATTCCCCGCCTCTGTTTGCCCGCCTCTGATTCCCCGCCTCTGTTTCCCCATAACTGATTCCCCGCCTCTGAATCCCCAACTCTGATTCCCTGCCTCAGATTCCCCAGCTCTGATTCCCCGCCTTTGATTCCCCCCGTCTGATTCCCAGCCTCTGAATCCCCGTGTCTGATTTCCTGCCTCTGATTCCCCGCCTCTGATTCCCCATCTCTGATTCACCGCCTCTGATTCCCCACCTCTGATTCCCCATCTCTGATTCCGCACATCCAATTCCCTGCCTCTGATTCCCCAACTCTGATTCCCCACCTCTGATTCCCCAGCTCTGATTCCCCGCCTCAGATTCCCCGCGTCTGATTCCCTGCCTCTGATTCCCCGCCTCTGATTCCCTGCCTCTGATACCCCATATCTGATTCCCCGCCTCTGATTCCCCAACTCTGATTCCCCGCTTCTGATTCCCCAGCTCTGAATCCCCGCCTCTGATTCCCCGCGTCTGATTCCCTGCCTCTGATTCCCCGCCTCTGATTCCCCATCTGTGATTCACAACCTCTGATGCCCCACCTCTGATTCCCCATATCTGATTCCCCGCCTCTGTTTCCCCGCCTCTGATTCCCCGCCTCTGATTCCCCATATCTGATTCCCCGCCTCTGATTGCCCACCTCTGATTCCCCGCGTCTGATACCCTGCCTCTGATTCCCCGCCTCTGATTCCCCATCTCTGATTCACCACCTCTGATTCCCGGCCTCTGATTCCCAATCTCTGATTCCGCACATCCGATTCCATGCCTATGATTCCCCACCTCTGATACCCCGCCTCTGATTCCCCATATCTGATTCCCCACCTCTGATTCCCCGCCTCTGATTCCCCATATCTGATTCCCTGCCTCTGTTTCCCCGCCTGTAATTCCCCAACTCTAATACCCGCCTCTGATTCCCCAGCTCTGATTCCCCGCCTCTGATTCCCCGCATCTGATTCCCCGCCTCTGATTCCCCGCCTCTGATTCCCCATATCTGATTCCCTGCCTCTGATTCCCCAACTCTGATTCACCGCCTCTGATTCCCAAGCTCTGAATCCCCGCCTCTGATTCCCCGCGTCTGATTCCCTGCCTCTGATTCCCCGCCTTGATTCCCCATCTCTGATTCACAACCTCTGATTCCCCACCTCTGATTCCCTATATTTGATTCCCCGCCTCTGTTTCCCCGCCTCTGATTCGCAACCTCTAATTCCCCACCTCTGATTCCCCATATCTGAATCCCCGCCTCTGTTACCCTGCCTCTGATTCCCGGCCTCTGTTTCCCCATATCTGATTCCCCTCCTATGATTCCCCAACTCTGATTCCCCGCCTCTGATTCCCCAGCTCTGATTCCCTGCCTTTTATTCCCGGCCTCTGATTCCCTGCCACTGATTCCCCGCCCCTGATTCCCCACCTCTGATTCCCCATATCTGATTCCCCGCCTCTGTTTCCCCAGCTCTGATTCCCCACCTCTGATTCCCCAGCTCTGATTCCCTGCCACTGATTCCCCGCCCCTGATTCCCCACCTCTGATTTCCCATATCTGATTCCCCGCCTCTGTTTCCCCAGCTCTGATTCCCTGCCTCTGATTCCCTGCCCTGATTCCCCATCTCTGTTTCACCGCCTTTGATTCGCCACCTTTGATTCCCCATATCTGATTCCCCGCCTCTGTTTCCCCGCCTCTGATTCCCTGCCTCTGATTCCCAACCTCTGATTTCACACCTCTGATTCCCCATATCTGATTCCCCGCCTCTATTTCCCCATATCTGATTCCCCGCCTCTGATTCCCCAACTCTGATTCCCCACCTCTGATTCCCCAGCTCTGATTCCCCGCCTCTGATTCCCGACGTCCGATTCCCTGCCTCTGATTCCCCGCCTCTGATTCCCCATCTCTGATTCTCCATATCTGATTCCCCGCCTCTGAATCCCCATCTCTGATTCCCGGACTCTGATTCCCCTCCTCTGATTCCCGGCCTCTTATTCCCAGCATCTGATTCCCGGCCTCTGATTCCCGGCCTCTGATTCCCCGCTTCTGATTCTGATTCCCTGCCTCTGATTCCCCATCTCTAATTCCGCACATCTGATTCCCTGCCTCTGATTCCCCACCTCTGATTCCCCATATCTGATTCCCCGCCTCTGTTTCTCCGCCTCTGATTCCCCGCCTCTGTTTCCCTATATCTAATTCCCCACCTCTGATGCCCCAACTCTGATTCCCCGCCTCTGATTCCCCAGCTCTGATTCCCCGCCTCTGATTCCCTGCATCCGATTCCCCATATCTGATTCCCCGCCTCTGTTTCCCGCCTCTGATTCCCCACCTCTGTTTCCCCATATCTGATTCCCGCCTCTGATTCCCAACTATGATTCCCCGCCTCTGATTCCCCAGCTCTGATTCCCTGCCTCTGATTCCCCGCGTTCTATTCCCTGCCTCTGATTCCCCGCCTGTGATTCCCCATCACTGATTCACCACCTCTGATTCCCTACCTCTGATTCCCCATATCTAATTCCCCGCCTCTGTTTGCCCGCCTCTGATTCCCCGCCTCTGTTTCCCCATAACTGATTCCCCGCCTCTGAATCCCCAACTCTGATTCCCTGCCTCAGATTCCCCAGCTCTGATTCCCCGCCTTTGATTCCCCCCGTCTGATTCCCAGCCTCTGAATCCCCGTGTCTGATTTCCTGCCTCTGATTCCCCGCCTCTGATTCCCCATCTCTGATTCACCGCCTCTGATTCCCCACCTCTGATTCCCCATCTCTGATTCCGCACATCCAATTCCCTGCCTCTGATTCCCCAACTCTGATTCCCCACCTCTGATTCCCCAGCTCTGATTCCCCGCCTCAGATTCCCCGCGTCTGATTCCCTGCCTCTGATTCCCCGCCTCTGATTCCCTGCCTCTGATACCCCATATCTGATTCCCCGCCTCTGATTCCCCAACTCTGATTCCCCGCTTCTGATTCCCCAGCTCTGAATCCCCGCCTCTGATTCCCCGCGTCTGATTCCCTGCCTCTGATTCCCCGCCTCTGATTCCCCATCTGTGATTCACAACCTCTGATGCCCCACCTCTGATTCCCCATATCTGATTCCCCGCCTCTGTTTCCCCGCCTCTGATTCGCCGCCTCTGATTCCCCATATCTGATTCCCCGCCTCTGATTGCCCACCTCTGATTCCCCGCGTCTGATACCCTGCCTCTGATTCCCCGCCTCTGATTCCCCATCTCTGATTCACCACCTCTGATTCCCGGCCTCTGATTCCCAATCTCTGATTCCGCACATCCGATTCCATGCCTATGATTCCCCACCTCTGATACCCCGCCTCTGATTCCCCATATCTGATTCCCCACCTCTGATTCCCCGCCTCTGATTCCCCATATCTGATTCCCTGCCTCTGTTTCCCCGCCTGTAATTCCCCAACTCTAATACCCGCCTCTGATTCCCCAGCTCTGATTCCCCGCCTCTGATTCCCCGCATCTGATTCCCTGCCTCTGATTCCCCACCTCTGATTCCAGGCCTCTGATTCCCAGCATCTGATTCCGGCCTCTGATTCCCGGCCTCTGATTCCCTGCTTCTGATTCTGTTTCCCTGCCTCTGATTCCCCATCTCTGATTCCGCACATCTGATTCCCTGCCTCTGATTCCCCACCTCTGATTCCCCATATCTGATTCCCCGCCTCTGATTCCCCTCCTCTGTTTCCCAATATCTAAGTCCCCACCTCTGATTCCCCATATCTGATTCCCCGCCTCTGTTTCCCCAGCTCTGATTCCCCACCTCTGATTCCCCAGCTCTGATTCCCTGCCACTGATTCCCCGCCCCTGATTCCCCACCTCTGATTTCCCATATCTGATTCCCCGCCTCTGTTTCCCCAGCTCTGATTCCCTGCCTCTGATTCCCTGCCCTGATTCCCCATCTCTGTTTCACCGCCTTTGATTCGCCACCTTTGATTCCCCATATCTGATTCCCCGCCTCTGTTTCCCCGCCTCTGATTCCCTGCCTCTGATTCCCAACCTCTGATTTCACACCTCTGATTCCCCATATCTGATTCCCCGCCTCTATTTCCCCATATCTGATTCCCCGCCTCTGATTCCCCAACTCTGATTCCCCACCTCTGATTCCCCAGCTCTGATTCCCCGCCTCTGATTCCCGACGTCCGATTCCCTGCCTCTGATTCCCCGCCTCTGATTCCCCATCTCTGATTCTCCATATCTGATTCCCCGCCTCTGAATCCCCATCTCTGATTCCCGGACTCTGATTCCCCTCCTCTGATTCCTGGCCTCTTATTCCCAGCATCTGATTCCCGGCCTCTGATTCCCGGCCTCTGATTCCCCGCTTCTGATTCTGATTCCCTGCCTCTGATTCCCCATCTCTAATTCCGCACATCTGATTCCCTGCCTCTGATTCCCCACCTCTGATTCCCCATATCTGATTCCCCGCCTCTGTTTCTCCGCCTCTGATTCCCCGCCTCTGTTTCCCTATATCTAATTCCCCACCTCTGATGCCCCAACTCTGATTCCCCGCCTCTGATTCCCCAGCTCTGATTCCCCGCCTCTGATTCCCTGCATCCGATTCCCCATATCTGATTCCCCGCCTCTGTTTCCCGCCTCTGATTCCCCACCTCTGTTTCCCCATATCTGATTCCCGCCTCTGATTCTCAACTATGATTCCCCGCCTCTGATTCCCCAGCTCTGATTCCCTGCCTCTGATTCCCCGCGTTCTATTCCCTGCCTCTGATTCCCCGCCTGTGATTCCCCATCACTGATTCACCACCTCTGATTCCCTACCTCTGATTCCCCATATCTAATTCCCCGCCTCTGTTTGCCCGCCTCTGATTCCCCGCCTCTGTTTCCCCATAACTGATTCCCCGCCTCTGAATCCCCAACTCTGATTCCCTGCCTCAGATTCCCCAGCTCTGATTCCCCGCCTTTGATTCCCCCCGTCTGATTCCCAGCCTCTGAATCCCCGTGTCTGATTTCCTGCCTCTGATTCCCCGCCTCTGATTCCCCATCTCTGATTCACCGCCTCTGATTCCCCACCTCTGATTCCCCATCTCTGATTCCGCACATCCAATTCCCTGCCTCTGATTCCCCACCTCTGATTCCCCAGCTCTGATTCCCCGCCTCAGATTCCCCGCGTCTGATTCCCTGCCTCTGATTCCCCGCCTCTGATTCCCTGCCTCTGATACCCCATATCTGATTCCCCGCCTCTGATTCCCCAACTCTGATTCCCCGCTTCTGATTCCCCAGCTCTGAATCCCCGCCTCTGATTCCCCGCGTCTGATTCCCTGCCTCTGATTCCCCGCCTCTGATTCCCCATCTGTGATTCACAACCTCTGATGCCCCACCTCTGATTCCCCATATCTGATTCCCCGCCTCTGTTTCCCCGCCTCTGATTCCCCGCCTCTGATTCCCCATATCTGATTCCCCGCCTCTGATTGCCCACCTCTGATTCCACGCGTCTGATACCCTGCCTCTGATTCCCCGCCTCTGATTCCCCATCTCTGATTCACCACCTCTGATTCCCGGCCTCTGATTCCCAATCTCTGATTCCGCACATCCGATTCCATGCCTATGATTCCCCACCTCTGATTCCCCGCCTCTGATTCCCCATATCTGATTCCCCACCTCTGATTCCCCGCCTCTGATTCCCCATATCTGATTCCCTGCCTCTGTTTCCCCGCCTGTAATTCCCCAACTCTAATACCCGCCTCTGATTCCCCAGCTCTGATTCCCCGCCTCTGATTCCCCACCTCTGATTCCAGGCCTCTGATTCCCAGCATCTGATTCCGGCCTCTGATTCCCGGCCTCTGATTCCCTGCTTCTGATTCTGTTTCCCTGCCTCTGATTCCCCATCTCTGATTCCGCACATCTGATTCCCTTCCTCTGATTCCCCACCTCTGATTCCCCATATCTGATTCCCCGCCTCTGTTTCCCCGCCTCTGATTCCCCTCCTCTGTTTCCCAATATCTAAGTCCCCACCTCTGATTCCCCAAATCTGATTCCCCACCTCTGATTCCCCAGCTCTGATTCCCCGCCTCTGATTCCCCGCATCTGATTCCCTGCATCTGATTCCAAGCCTCTGATTCCCTGCCTCTGATTCCCAACCTCTGATTCCCCACCTCTGATTCCCCATATCTGATTCCCCGCCTCTGTTTCCCCGCCTCGGATTCCCCGCCTCAGTTTCCCCATATCTGATTCCCGGCCTCTGATTCCCCGCCTCTGATTCCCCGCCTCTGATTCCCTGCCTCTGATTCCCCATCTCCGATTCCGCACATCTGATTCCCTTCCTCTGATTCCCCGCCTCTGATTCCCCGCCTCTGATTCCCTGCCTCTGATTCCAAACCTCTGATTCCCCACCTCTGATTCCCCATATCTGATTCCCCGCCTCTGTTTCCCCGCCTCTGATTCCCCGCCTCTGATTCCCCATATCTGATTCGCCGCCTCTGATTGCCCACCTCTGATTCACCGCATTTGATTCGCCACCTCTGATTCCCCATATCTGATTCCCCACCTCTGTTTCCCGGCCTCTGATTCCCCGCCTCTGATTCTCCATATCTCATTCCCCGCCTCTGAATCCCCATCTCTGATTCCCGGACTCTGATTCCCGGACTCTGATTCCCGGCCTCTTATTCCCACCATCTGATTCCCGGCCTCTGATACCCGGCCTCTGATTCCCCGCTTCTGATTCTGATTCCCTGCCTCTGATTCCCCATCTCTGATTCCGCACATCTGATTCCCTGCCTCTGATTCCCCACCTCTGATTCCCCATATCTGATTCCCCGCCTCTGTTTCCCCGCCTCTGATTCCCCGCCTCTGTTTCCCTATATCTAATTCCCCACCTCTGATGCCCCAACTCTGATTCCCCGCCTCTGATTCCCCAGCTCTGATTCCCCGCCTCTGATTCCCCGCATCCGATTCCCCTTATCTGATTCCCCGCCTCTGTTTCCCCGCCTCTGATTCCCCGCCTCTGTTTCCCCATATCTGATTCCCCGCCTCTGATTCCCAACTATGATTCCCCGCCTCTGATTCCCCAGCTCTGATTCCCTGCGTCTGATTCCCTGCGTTCTATTCCCTGCCTCTGATTCCCCGCCTGTGATTCCCCATCACTGATTCACCACCTCTGATTCCCCACCTCTGATTCCCCATATCTAATTCCCCGCCTCTGTTTGCCCGCCTCTGATTCCCCGCCTCTGTTTCCCCATATCTGATTCCCCGTCTCTGAATCCCCAACTCTGATTCCCTGCCTCTGATTCCCCAGCTCTGATTCCCCGCCTTTGATTCCCCCCGTCTGATTCCCAGCCTCTGAATCCCCGTGTCTGATTTCCTGCCTCTGATTCCCCGCCTCTGATTCCCCATCTCTGATTCCTCTGATTCCCCACATCTGATTCCCCATCTCTGATTCCGCACATCCGATTCCCTGCCTCTGATTCCCCAACTCTGATTCCCCACCTCTGATTCCCCAGCTCTGATTCCCCGCCTCTGATTCCCTGCCTCTGATTCCCCAGCTCTGATTCCCCGCCTTTGATTCCCCCCGTCTGATTCCCAGCCTCTGAATCCCCGTGTCTGATTTCCTGCCTCTGATTCCCCGCCTCTGATACCCATCTCTGATTCACCGCCTCTGATTCCCCATCTCTGATTCCCCACCTCTGATTCCCCGTGTCTGATTCCCTGCCTCTGATTCCACGCCTCTGATTCCCCATATCTGATTCCCTGCCACTGATTCCCCGCCTCTGATTCCCCATCTCTGATTCACCACCTCTGATTCCCGGCCTCTGATTGCCCACCTCTGATTCCCCGCCTCTGATTCGCCAGCTATGATACCCCCCCTCTGATTCCCCGCGTCTGATTCCCCGCCTCTGATTCCCCAACTCTAATACCCCGCCTCTGATTCCCCAGCTCTGATTCCCCTCCTCTGATTCCCCGCATCTGATTCCCTGCCTCTGATTCCCCGCCTCTGATTCCAGGCCTCTGATTCCCAACCTCTGATTCCCCACCTCTGATTCCCCATATCTGATTCCCCGCCTCTGTTTCACCGCCTCTGATTCCCCGCCTCTGTTTCCCCATATCTGATTCCCCGCCTCTGATTCCCCAACTCTGATTCCCCGCCTGTGATTCCCCAGCTCTAATTCCCCGCCTCTGATTCCCCATATCTGATTCCCATCCTCCGATTGCCCACCTCTGATTCCCTGCCTCTGATTCCCCATCTCCGATTCCGCACATCTGATTCCCTTCCTCTGATTCCCCGCCTCTGATTCCCCGCCTCTGATTCCCTGCCTCTGATTCCCAACCTCGGATTCCCCACCTCTGATTCCCCATATGTGATTCCCCACCTCTGTTTCCCCGCCTCTGATTCCCCGCCTCTGATTCCCAACTCTGATTCTCCGCCTCTGATTCCCCAGCTCTGATTCCCCGTGTTTGATTCCCTGCCTCTGATTCCCTGCCCTGATTCCCCATCTCTGTTTCACCGCCTTTGATTCGCCACCTCTGATTCCCCATATCTGATTCCCCGACTCTGATTCCCTGCCTCTGATTCCCAACCTCTGATTCCACACCTCTGATTCCCCATATCTGATTCCCCGCCTCTATTTCCCCATATCTGATTCCCCGCCTCTGATTCCCCAACTCTGATTCCCCGCCTCTGATTCCCCAGCTCGGATTCCCCGACTCTGATTCCCGGAGTCCGATTCCCTGCCTCTGATTCCCCGCCTCTGATTCACCATCTCTGATTCCCCGCCTCCGATTCCCCGTGTCTGATTCCCTGCCTCTGATTCCCCGCCTCTGATTCCCCGCCTCTGATTCCCTGCCACTGATTCCCTGCCCCTGATTCCCCAATTCTGATTCCCCATATCTGATTCCCCGCCTCTGTTTCCCCGCCTCTGATTCTCCGCCTCTGATTCCCCATATCTGATTCCCTGCCTCTGATTCCCCAACTCTGATTCACCGCCTCTGATTCCCCAGCTCTGAATCCCCGCCTCTGATTCCCCGCGTCTGATTCCCTGCCTCTGATTCCCCGCCTTGATTCCCCATCTCTGATTCACAACCTCTGATTCCCCACCTCTGATTCCCTATATTTGATTCCCCGCCTCTGTTTCCCCGCCTCTGATTCGCAACCTCTAATTCCCCACCTCTGATTCCCCATATCTGAATCCCCGCCTCTGTTACCCTGCCTCTGATTCCCGGCCTCTGTTTCCCCATATCTGATTCCCCTCCTATGATTCCCCAACTCTGATTCCCCGCCTCTGATTCCCCAGCTCTGATTCCCCGCCTTTTATTCCCGGCCTCTGATTCCCTGCCACTGATTCCCCGCCCCTGATTCCCCACCTCTGATTCCCCATATCTGATTCCCCGCCTCTGTTTCCCCAGCTCTGATTCCCCACCTCTGATTCCCCAGCTCTGATTCCCTGCCACTGATTCCCCGCCCCTGATTCCCCACCTCTGATTTCCCATATCTGATTCCCCGCCTCTGTTTCCCCAGCTCTGATTCCCTGCCTCTGATTCCCTGCCCTGATTCCCCATCTCTGTTTCACCGCCTTTGATTCGCCACCTCTGATTCCCCATATCTGATTCCCCGCCTCTGTTTCCCCGCCTCTGATTCCCTGCCTCTGATTCCCAACCTCTGATTTCACACCTCTGATTCCCCATATCTGATTCCCCGCCTCTATTTCCCCATATCTGATTCCCCGCCTCTGATTCCCCAACTCTGATTCCCCACCTCTGATTCCCCGCCTCTGATTCCCGGCGTCCGATTCCCTGCCTCTGATTCCCCGCCTCTGATTCCCCATCTCTGATTCTCCATATCTGATTCCCCGCCTCTGAATCCCCATCTCTGATTCCCGGACTCTGATTCCCCTCCTCTGATTCCCAACCTCTGATTCCACACCTCTGATTCCCCATATCTAATTCCCCGCCTCTATTTCCCCATATCTGATTCCCCGCCTCTGATTCCCCAACTCTGATTCCCCGCCTCTGATTCCCCAGCTCTGATTCCCCGACTCTGATTCCCGGAGTCCGATTCCCTGCCTCTGATTCCCCGCCTCTGATTCCCCATCTCTGATTCCCCGCCTCCGATTCCCCGTGTCTGATTCCCTGCCTCTGATTCCCCGCCTCTGATTCCCCGCCTCTGATTCCCTGCCACTGATTCCCTGCCCCTGATTCCCCAATTCTGATTCCCCATATCTGATTCCCCGCCTCTGTTTCCCCGCCTCTGATTCCCCGCCTCTGATTCCCCATATCTGATTCCCTGCCTCTGATTCCCCAACTCTGATTCACCGCCTCTGATTCCCCAGCTCTGAATCCCCGCCTCTGATTCCCCGCGTCTGATTCCCTGCCTCTGATTCCCCGCCTTGATTCCCCATCTCTGATTCACAACCTCTGATTCCCCACCTCTGATTCCCTATATTTGATTCCCCGCCTCTGTTTCCCCGCCTCTGATTCGCAACCTCTAATTCCCCACCTCTGATTCCCCATATCTGAATCCCCGCCTCTGTTACCCTGCCTCTGATTCCCGGCCTCTGTTTCCCCATATCTGATTCCCCTCCTATGATTCCCCAACTCTGATTCCCCGCCTCTGATTCCCCAGCACTGATTCCCCGCCTTTTATTCCCGGCCTCTGATTCCCTGCCACTGATTCCCCGCCCCTGATTCCCCACCTCTGATTCCCCATATCTGATTCCCCGCCTCTGTTTCCCCAGCTCTGATTCCCTGCCTCTGATTCCCCGCCTCTGATTCCCTGCCTCTGATTCCACATATCTGATTCCCCGCCTCTGATTCCCCAACTCTGATTCCCCGCTTCTGATTCCCCAGCTCTGAATCCCCGCCTCTGATTCCCCGCGTCTGATTCCCTGCCTCTGATTCCCCGCCTCTGATTCCCCATCTGTGATTCACAACCTCTGATGCCCCACCTCTGATTCCCCATATCTGATTCCCCGCCTCTGTTTCCCCGCCTCTGATTCCCCGCCTCTGATTCCCCATATCTGATTCCCCGCCTCTGATTTCCCACCTCTGATTCCCCGCGTCTGATACCCTGCCTCTGATTCCCCGCCTCTGATTCCCCATCTCTGATTCACCACCTCTGATTCCCGGCCTCTGATTCCCAATCTCTGATTCCGCACATCCGATTCCATGCCTATGATTCCCCACCTCTGATTCCCCGCCTCTGATTCCCCATATCTGATTCCCTGCCTCTGTTTCCCCGCCTCTGATTCCCTACCTCTGTTTCCCCATATCTGATTCCCCGCCTCTAATTCCCCAACTCTAATACCCGCCTCTGATTCCCCAGCTCTGATTCCCCGCCTCTGAATCCCCGCATCTGATTCCCTGCCTCTGGTTCCCCGCCTCTGATTCCAGGCCTCTGATTCCCAGCATCTGATTCCGGCCTCTGATTCCCGGCCTCTGATTCCCTGCTTCTGATTCTGTTTCCCTGCCTCTGATTCCCCATCTCTGATTCCGCACATCTGATTCCCTGCCTCTGATTCCCCACCTCTGATTCCCCATATCTGATTCCCCGCCTCTGTTTCCCCGCCTCTGATTCCCCTCCTCTGTTTCCCAATATCTAAGTCCCCACCTCTGATTCCCCAAATCTGATTCCCCACCTCTGATTCCCCAGCTCTGATTCCCCGCCTCTGATTCCCCGCATCTGATTCCCTGCATCTGATTCCAAGCCTCTAATTCCCTGCCTCTGATTCCCAACCTCTGATTCCCCACCTCTGATTCCCCATATCTGATTCCCCGCCTCTGTTTCCCCGCCTCGGATTCCCCGCCTCAGTTTCCCCATATCTGATTCCCGGCCTCTGATTCCCCGCCTCTGATTCCCCGCCTCTGATTCCCTGCCTCTGATTCCCCATCTCTGATTCCGCACATCTGATTCCCTTCCTCTGATTCCCCGCCTCTGATTCCCCGCCTCTGATTCCCTGCCTCTGATTCCCAACCTCTGATTCCTCTGATTCCCCACATCTGATTCCCCATCTCTGATTCCGCACATCCGATTCCCTGCCTCTGATTCCCCGCCTGTGATTCCCCATCACTGATTCACCACCTCTGATTCCCCACCTCTGATTCCCCATATCTAATTCCCCGCCTCTGTTTGCCCGCCTCTGATTCCCCGCCTCTGTTTCCCCATATCTGATTCCCCGTCTCTGAATCCCCAACTCTGATTCCCTGCCTCTGATTCCCCAGCTCTGATTCCCCGCCTTTGATTCCCCCCGTCTGATTCCCAGCCTCTGAATCCCCGTGTCTGATTTCCTGCCTCTGATTCCCCGCCTCTGATTCCCCATCTCTGATTCCTCTGATTCCCCACATCTGATTCCCCATCTCTGATTCCGCACATCCGATTCCCTGCCTCTGATTCCCCAACTCTGATTCCCCACCTCTGATTCCCCAGCTCTGATTCCCCGCCTCAGATTCCCCGCGTCTGATTCCCTGCCTCAAATTCCCCGCCTCTGATTCCCCATCTCTGATTCCCCACCTCTGATTCCCCGTGTCTGATTCCCTGCCTCTGATTCCCCGCCTCTGAATCCCAGCCTCTGATTCCACATATCTGATTCCCCGCCTCTGATTCCCTGCCTCTGATTCCCCAGCTCTGATTCCCCGCCTTTGATTCCCCCCGTCTGATTCCCAGCCTCTGAATCCCCGTGTCTGATTTCCTGCCTCTGATTCCCCGCCTCTGATACCCATCTCTGATTCACCGCCTCTGATTCCCCATCTCTGATTCCCCACCTCTGATTCCCCGTGTCTGATTCCCCGTGTCTGATTCCCTGCCTCTGATTCCACGCCTCTGATTCCCCATATCTGATTCCCTGCCACTGATTCCCCGCCTCTGATTCCCCATCTCTGATTCACCACCTCTGATTCCCGGCCTCTGATTGCCCACCTCTGATTCCCCGCCTCTGATTCGCCAGCTATGATTCCCCCCCTCTGATTCCCCGCGTCTGATTCCCCGCCTCTGATTCCCCAACTCTAATACCCCGCCTCTGATTCCCCAGCTCTGATTCCCCTCCTCTGATTCCCCGCATCTGATTCCCTGCCTCTGATTCCCCGCCTCTGATTCCAGGCCTCTGATTCCCAACCTCTGATTCCCCACCTCTGATTCCCCATATCTGATTCCCCGCCTCTGTTTCACCGCCTCTGATTCCCCGCCTCTGTTTCCCCATATCTGATTCCCCGCCTCTGATTCCCCAACTCTGATTCCCCGCCTGTGATTCCCCAGCTCTAATTCCCCGCCTCTGATTCCCCATATCTGATTCCCATCCTCTGATTGCCCACCTCTGATTCCCTGCCTCTGATTCCCCATCTCAGATTCCGCACATCTGATTCCCTTCCTCTGATTCCCCGCCTCTGATTCCCCGCCTCTGATTCCCTGCCTCTGATTCCCAACCTCGGATTCCCCACCTCTGATTCCCCATATCTGATTCCCCACCTCTGTTTCCCCGCCTCTGATTCCCCGCCTCTGATTCCCAACTCTTATTCCCCGCCTCTGATTCCCCAGCTCTGATTCCCCGTGTTTGATTCCCCAGCTCTGATTCCCCGTGTTTGATTCCCTGCCTCTGATTCCCTGCCCTGATTCCCCATCTCTGTTTCACCGCCTTTGATTCGCCACCTCTGATTCCCCATATCTGATTCCCCGACTCTGATTCCCTGCCTCTGATTCCCAACCTCTGATTCCACACCTCTGATTCCCCATATCTGATTCCCCGCCTCTATTTCCCCATATCTGATTCCCCGCCTCTGATTCCCCAACTCTGATTCCCCGCCTCTGATTCCCCAGCTCTGATTCCCCGACTCTGATTCCCGGAGTCCGATTCCCTGCGTCTGATTCCCCGCCTCTGATTCCCCATCTCTGATTCCCCGCCTCCGATTCCCCGTGTCTGATTCCCTGCCTCTGATTCCCCGCCTCTGATTCCCCGCCTCTGATTCCCTGCCACTGATTCCCTGCCCCTGATTCCCCAATTCTGATTCCCCATATCTGATTCCCCGCCTCTGTTTCCCCGCCTCTGATTCCCCGCCTCTGATTCCCCATATCTGATTCCCTGCCTCTGATTCCCCAACTCTGATTCACTGCCTCTGATTCCCCAGCTCTGAATCCCCGCCTCTGATTCCCCGCGTCTGATTCCCTGCCTCTGATTCCCCGCCTTGATTCCCCATCTCTGATTCACAACCTCTGATTCCCCACCTCTGATTCCCTATATTTGATTCCCCGCCTCTCTTTCCCCGCCTCTGATTCGCAACCTCTAATTCCCCACCTCTGATTCCCCATATCTGAATCCCCGCCTCTGTTACCCTGCCTCTGATTCCCGGCCTCTGTTTCCCCATATCTGATTCCCCTCCTATGATTCCCCAACTCTGATTCCCCGCCTCTGATTCCCCAGCTCTGATTCCCCGCCTTTTATTCCCGGCCTCTGATTCCCTGCCACTGATTCCCCGCCCCTGATTCCCCACCTCTGATTCCCCATATCTGATTCCCCGCCTCTGTTTCCCCAGCTCTGATTCCCCACCTCTGATTCCCCAGCTCTGATTCCCTGCCACTGATTCCCCGCCCCTGATTCCCCACCTCTGATTTCCCATATCTGATTCCCCGCCTCTGTTTCCCCAGCTCTGATTCCCTGCCTCTGATTCCCTGCCCTGATTCCCCATCTCTGTTTCACCGCCTTTGATTTGCCACCTCTGATTCCCCATATCTGATTCCCCGCCTCTGTTTCCCCGCCTCTGATTCCCTGCCTCTGATTCCCAACCTCTGATTTCACACCTCTGATTCCCCATATCTGATTCCCCGCCTCTATTTCCCCATATCTGATTCCCCGCCTCTGATTCCCCAACTCTGATTCCCCACCTCTGATTCCCCAGCTCTGATTCCCCGCCTCTGATTCCCGGCGTCCGATTCCCTGCCTCTGATTCCCCGCCTCTGATTCCCCATCTCTGATTCTCCATATCTGATTCCCCGCCTCTGAATCCCCATCTCTGATTCCCGGACTCTGATTCCCCTCCTCTGATTCCCAACCTCTGATTCCACACCTCTGATTCCCCATATCTGATTCCCCGCCTCTATTTCCCCATATCTGATTCCCCGCCTCTGATTCCCCAACTCTGATTCCCCGCCTCTGATTCCCCAGCTCTGATTCCCCGACTCTGATTCCCGGAGTCCGATTCCCTGCCTCTGATTCCCCGCCTCTGATTCCCCATCTCTGATTCCCCGCCTCCGATTCCCCGTGTCTGATTCCCTGCCTCTGATTCCCCGCCTCTGATTCCCCGCCTCTGATTCCCTGCCACTGATTCCCTGCCCCTGATTCCCCAATTCTGATTCCCCATATCTGATTCCCCGCCTCTGTTTCCCCGCCTCTGATTCCCCGCCTCTGATTCCCCATATCTGATTCCCTGCCTCTGATTCCCCAACTCTGATTCACCGCCTCTGATTCCCCAGCTCTGAATCCCCACCTCTGATTCCCCGCGTCTGATTCCCTGCCTCTGATTCCCCGCATTGATTCCCCATCTCTGATTCACAACCTCTGATTCCCCACCTCTGATTCCCTATATTTGATTCCCCGCCTCTGTTTCCCCGCCTCTGATTCGCAACCTCTAATTCCCCACCTCTGATTCACCATATCTGAATCCCCGCCTCTGTTACCCTGCCTCTGATTCCCGGCCTCTGTTTCCCCATATCTGATTCCCCTCCTATGATTCCCCAACTCTGATTCCCCGCCTCTGATTCCCCAGCTCTGATTCCCCGCCTTTTATTCCCGGCCTCTGATTCCCTGCCACTGATTCCCCGCCCCTGATTCCCCACCTCTGATTCCCCATATCTGATTCCCCGCCTCTGTTTCCCCAGCTCTGATTCCCTGCCTCTGATTCCCCGCCTCTGATTCCCTGCCTCTGATTCCCATATCTGATTCCCCGCCTCTGATTCCCCAACTCTGATTCCCCGCTTCTGATTCCCCAGCTCTGAATCCCCGCCTCTGATTCCCCGCGTCTGATTCCCTGCCTCTGATTCCCCGCCTCTGATTCCCCATCTGTGATTCACAACCTCTGATGCCCCACCTCTGATTCCCCATATCTGATTCCCCGCCTCTGTTTCCCCGCCTCTGATTCCCCGCCTCTGATTCCCCATATCTGATTCCCCGCCTCTGATTGCCCACCTCTGATTCCCCGCGTCTGATACCCTGCCTCTGATTCCCCGCCTCTGATTCCCCATCTCTGATTCACCACCTCTGATTCCCGGCCTCTGATTCCCAATCTCTGATTCCGCACATCCGATTCCATGCCTATGATTCCCCACCTCTGATTCCCCGCCTCTGATTCCCCATATCTGATTCCCTGCCTCTGTTTCCCCGCCTCTGATTCCCTACCTCTGTTTCCCCATATCTGATTCCCCGCCTCTAATTCCCCAACTCTAATACCCGCCTCTGATTCCCCAGCTCTGATTCCCCGCCTCTGTTTCCCCGCCTCTGATTCCCTGCCTCTGATTCCCAACCTCTGATTTCACACCTCTGATTCCCCATATCTGATTCCCCGCCTCTATTTCCCCATATCTGATTCCCCGCCTCTGATTCCCCAACTCTGATTCCCCACCTCTGATTCCCCAGCTCTGATTCCCCGCCTCTGATTCCCGACGTCCGATTCCCTGCCTCTGATTCCCCGCCTCTGATTCCCCATCTCTGATTCTCCATATCTGATTCCCCGCCTCTGAATCCCCATCTCTGATTCCCGGACTCTGATTCCCCTCCTCTGATTCCCGGCCTCTTATTCCCAGCATCTGATTCCCGGCCTCTGATTCCCGGCCTCTGATTCCCCGCTTCTGATTCTGATTCCCTGCCTCTGATTCCCCATCTCTAATTCCGCACATCTGATTCCCTGCCTCTGATTCCCCACCTCTGATTCCCCATATCTGATTCCCCGCCTCTGTTTCTCCGCCTCTGATTCCCCGCCTCTGTTTCCCTATATCTAATTCCCCACCTCTGATGCCCCAACTCTGATTCCCCGCCTCTGATTCCCCAGCTCTGATTCCCCGCCTCTGATTCCCTGCATCCGATTCCCCATATCTGATTCCCCGCCTCTGTTTCCCGCCTCTGATTCCCCACCTCTGTTTCCCCATATCTGATTCCCGCCTCTGATTCCCAACTATGATTCCCCGCCTCTGATTCCCCAGCTCTGATTCCCTGCCTCTGATTCCCCGCGTTCTATTCCCTGCCTCTGATTCCCCGCCTGTGATTCCCCATCACTGATTCACCACCTCTGATTCCCTACCTCTGATTCCCCATATCTAATTCCCCGCCTCTGTTTGCCCGCCTCTGATTCCCCGCCTCTGTTTCCCCATAACTGATTCCCCGCCTCTGAATCCC
Source organism: Narcine bancroftii (assembly GCF_036971445.1). Taxonomy (NCBI): domain Eukaryota; kingdom Metazoa; phylum Chordata; class Chondrichthyes; order Torpediniformes; family Narcinidae; genus Narcine; species Narcine bancroftii. Next base: position 116,760,202 of record NC_091476.1, read on the forward strand.
CAACTCTGATTCCCTGCCTCAGATTCCCCAGCTCTGATTCCCCGCCTTTGATTCCCCCCGTCTGATTCCCAGCCTCTGAATCCCCGTGTCTGATTTCCTGCCTCTGATTCCCCGCCTCTGATTCCCCATCTCTGATTCACCGCCTCTGATTCCCCACCTCTGATTCCCCATCTCTGATTCCGCACATCCAATTCCCTGCCTCTGATTCCCCAACTCTGATTCCCCACCTCTGATTCCCCAGCTCTGATTCCCCGCCTCAGATTCCCCGCGTCTGATTCCCTGCCTCTGATTCCCCGCCTCTGATTCCCTGCCTCTGATACCCCATATCTGATTCCCCGCCTCTGATTCCCCAACTCTGATTCCCCGCTTCTGATTCCCCAGCTCTGAATCCCCGCCTCTGATTCCCCGCGTCTGATTCCCTGCCTCTGATTCCCCGCCTCTGATTCCCCATCTGTGATTCACAACCTCTGATGCCCCACCTCTGATTCCCCATATCTGATTCCCCGCCTCTGTTTCCCCGCCTCTGATTCCCCGCCTCTGATTCCCCATATCTGATTCCCCGCCTCTGATTGCCCACCTCTGATTCCCCGCGTCTGATACCCTGCCTCTGATTCCCCGCCTCTGATTCCCCATCTCTGATTCACCACCTCTGATTCCCGGCCTCTGATTCCCAATCTCTGATTCCGCACATCCGATTCCATGCCTATGATTCCCCACCTCTGATACCCCGCCTCTGATTCCCCATATCTGATTCCCCACCTCTGATTCCCCGCCTCTGATTCCCCATATCTGATTCCCTGCCTCTGTTTCCCCGCCTGTAATTCCCCAACTCTAATACCCGCCTCTGATTCCCCAGCTCTGATTCCCCGCCTCTGATTCCCCGCATCTGATTCCCTGCCTCTGATTCCCCACCTCTGATTCCAGGCCTCTGATTCCCAGCATCTGATTCCGGCCTCTGATTCCCGGCCTCTGATTCCCTGCTTCTGATTCTGTTTCCCTGCCTCTGATTCCCCATCTCTGATTCCGCACATCTGATTCCCTGCCTCTGATTCCCCACCTCTGATTCCCCATATCTGATTCCCCGCCTCTGATTCCCCTCCTCTGTTTCCCAATATCTAAGTCCCCACCTCTGATTCCCCATATCTGATTCCCCGCCTCTGTTTCCCCAGCTCTGATTCCCCACCTCTGATTCCCCAGCTCTGATTCCCTGCCACTGATTCCCCGCCCCTGATTCCCCACCTCTGATTTCCCATATCTGATTCCCCGCCTCTGTTTCCCCAGCTCTGATTCCCTGCCTCTGATTCCCTGCCCTGATTCCCCATCTCTGTTTCACCGCCTTTGATTCGCCACCTTTGATTCCCCATATCTGATTCCCCGCCTCTGTTTCCCCGCCTCTGATTCCCTGCCTCTGATTCCCAACCTCTGATTTCACACCTCTGATTCCCCATATCTGATTCCCCGCCTCTATTTCCCCATATCTGATTCCCCGCCTCTGATTCCCCAACTCTGATTCCCCACCTCTGATTCCCCAGCTCTGATTCCCCGCCTCTGATTCCCGACGTCCGATTCCCTGCCTCTGATTCCCCGCCTCTGATTCCCCATCTCTGATTCTCCATATCTGATTCCCCGCCTCTGAATCCCCATCTCTGATTCCCGGACTCTGATTCCCCTCCTCTGATTCCTGGCCTCTTATTCCCAGCATCTGATTCCCGGCCTCTGATTCCCGGCCTCTGATTCCCCGCTTCTGATTCTGATTCCCTGCCTCTGATTCCCCATCTCTAATTCCGCACATCTGATTCCCTGCCTCTGATTCCCCACCTCTGATTCCCCATATCTGATTCCCCGCCTCTGTTTCTCCGCCTCTGATTCCACGCCTCTGTTTCCCTATATCTAATTCCCCACCTCTGATGCCCCAACTCTGATTCCCCGCCTCTGATTCCCCAGCTCTGATTCCCCGCCTCTGATTCCCTGCATCCGATTCCCCATATCTGATTCCCCGCCTCTGTTTCCCGCCTCTGATTCCCCACCTCTGTTTCCCCATATCTGATTCCCGCCTCTGATTCCCAACTATGATTCCCCGCCTCTGATTCCCCAGCTCTGATTCCCTGCCTCTGATTCCCCGCGTTCTATTCCCTGCCTCTGATTCCCCGCCTGTGATTCCCCATCACTGATTCACCACCTCTGATTCCCTACCTCTGATTCCCCATATCTAATTCCCCGCCTCTGTTTGCCCGCCTCTGATTCCCCGCCTCTGTTTCCCCATAACTGATTCCCCGCCTCTGAATCCCCAACTCTGATTCCCTGCCTCAGATTCCCCAGCTCTGATTCCCCGCCTTTGATTCCCCCCGTCTGATTCCCAGCCTCTGAATCCCCGTGTCTGATTTCCTGCCTCTGATTCCCCGCCTCTGATTCCCCATCTCTGATTCACCGCCTCTGATTCCCCACCTCTGATTCCCCATCTCTGATTCCGCACATCCAATTCCCTGCCTCTGATTCCCCACCTCTGATTCCCCAGCTCTGATTCCCCGCCTCAGATTCCTCGCGTCTGATTCCCTGCCTCTGATTCCCCGCCTCTGATTCCCTGCCTCTGATACCCCATATCTGATTCCCCGCCTCTGATTCCCCAACTCTGATTCCCCGCTTCTGATTCCCCAGCTCTGAATCCCCGCCTCTGATTCCCCGCGTCTGATTCCCTGCCTCTGATTCCCCGCCTCTGATTCCCCATCTGTGATTCACAACCTCTGATGCCCCACCTCTGATTCCCCATATCTGATTCCCCGCCTCTGTTTCCCCGCCTCTGATTCCCCGCCTCTGATTCCCCATATCTGATTCCCCGCCTCTGATTGCCCACCTCTGATTCCACGCGTCTGATACCCTGCCTCTGATTCCCCGCCTCTGATTCCCCATCTCTGATTCACCACCTCTGATTCCCGGCCTCTGATTCCCAATCTCTGATTCCGCACATCCGATTCCATGCCTATGATTCCCCACCTCTGATTCCCCGCCTCTGATTCCCCATATCTGATTCCCCACCTCTGATTCCCCGCCTCTGATTCCCCATATCTGATTCCCTGCCTCTGTTTCCCCGCCTGTAATTCCCCAACTCTAATACCCGCCTCTGATTCCCCAGCTCTGATTCCCCGCCTCTGATTCCCCACCTCTGATTCCAGGCCTCTGATTCCCAGCATCTGATTCCGGCCTCTGATTCCCGGCCTCTGATTCCCTGCTTCTGATTCTGTTTCCCTGCCTCTGATTCCCCATCTCTGATTCCGCACATCTGATTCCCTTCCTCTGATTCCCCACCTCTGATTCCCCATATCTGATTCCCCGCCTCTGTTTCCCCGCCTCTGATTCCCCTCCTCTGTTTCCCAATATCTAAGTCCCCACCTCTGATTCCCCAAATCTGATTCCCCACCTCTGATTCCCCAGCTCTGATTCCCCGCCTCTGATTCCCCGCATCTGATTCCCTGCATCTGATTCCAAGCCTCTGATTCCCTGCCTCTGATTCCCAACCTCTGATTCCCCACCTCTGATTCCCCATATCTGATTCCCCGCCTCTGTTTCCCCGCCTCGGATTCCCCGCCTCAGTTTCCCCATATCTGATTCCCGGCCTCTGATTCCCCGCCTCTGATTCCCCGCCTCTGATTCCCTGCCTCTGATTCCCCATCTCCGATTCCGCACATCTGATTCCCTTCCTCTGATTCCCCGCCTCTGATTCCCCGCCTCTGATTCCCTGCCTCTGATTCCAAACCTCTGATTCCCCACCTCTGATTCCCCATATCTGATTCCCCGCCTCTGTTTCCCCGCCTCTGATTCCCCGCCTCTGATTCCCCATATCTGATTCCCCGCCTCTGATTGCCCACCTCTGATTCACCGCATTTGATTCGCCACCTCTGATTCCCCATATCTGATTCCCCACCTCTGTTTCCCGGCCTCTGATTCCCCGCCTCTGATTCTCCATATCTCATTCCCCGCCTCTGAATCCCCATCTCTGATTCCCGGACTCTGATTCCCGGACTCTGATTCCCGGCCTCTTATTCCCACCATCTGATTCCCGGCCTCTGATACCCGGCCTCTGATTCCCCGCTTCTGATTCTGATTCCCTGCCTCTGATTCCCCATCTCTGATTCCGCACATCTGATTCCCTGCCTCTGATTCCCCACCTCTGATTCCCCATATCTGATTCCCCGCCTCTGTTTCCCCGCCTCTGATTCCCCGCCTCTGTTTCCCTATATCTAATTCCCCACCTCTGATGCCCCAACTCTGATTCCCCGCCTCTGATTCCCCAGCTCTGATTCCCCGCCTCTGATTCCCCGCATCCGATTCCCCTTATCTGATTCCCCGCCTCTGTTTCCCCGCCTCTGATTCCCCGCCTCTGTTTCCCCATATCTGATTCCCCGCCTCTGATTCCCAACTATGATTCCCCGCCTCTGATTCCCCAGCTCTGATTCCCTGCGTCTGATTCCCTGCGTTCTATTCCCTGCCTCTGATTCCCCGCCTGTGATTCCCCATCACTGATTCACCACCTCTGATTCCCCACCTCTGATTCCCCATATCTAATTCCCCGCCTCTGTTTGCCCGCCTCTGATTCCCCGCCTCTGTTTCCCCATATCTGATTCCCCGTCTCTGAATCCCCAACTCTGATTCCCTGCCTCTGATTCCCCAGCTCTGATTCCCCGCCTTTGATTCCCCCCGTCTGATTCCCAGCCTCTGAATCCCCGTGTCTGATTTCCTGCCTCTGATTCCCCGCCTCTGATTCCCCATCTCTGATTCCTCTGATTCCCCACATCTGATTCCCCATCTCTGATTCCGCACATCCGATTCCCTGCCTCTGATTCCCCAACTCTGATTCCCCACCTCTGATTCCCCAGCTCTGATTCCCCGCCTCTGATTCCCTGCCTCTGATTCCCCAGCTCTGATTCCCCGCCTTTGATTCCCCCCGTCTGATTCCCAGCCTCTGAATCCCCGTGTCTGATTTCCTGCCTCTGATTCCCCGCCTCTGATACCCATCTCTGATTCACCGCCTCTGATTCCCCATCTCTGATTCCCCACCTCTGATTCCCCGTGTCTGATTCCCTGCCTCTGATTCCACGCCTCTGATTCCCCATATCTGATTCCCTGCCACTGATTCCCCGCCTCTGATTCCCCATCTCTGATTCACCACCTCTGATTCCCGGCCTCTGATTGCCCACCTCTGATTCCCCGCCTCTGATTCGCCAGCTATGATACCCCCCCTCTGATTCCCCGCGTCTGATTCCCCGCCTCTGATTCCCCAACTCTAATACCCCGCCTCTGATTCCCCAGCTCTGATTCCCCTCCTCTGATTCCCCGCATCTGATTCCCTGCCTCTGATTCCCCGCCTCTGATTCCAGGCCTCTGATTCCCAACCTCTGATTCCCCACCTCTGATTCCCCATATCTGATTCCCCGCCTCTGTTTCACCGCCTCTGATTCCCCGCCTCTGTTTCCCCATATCTGATTCCCCGCCTCTGATTCCCCAACTCTGATTCCCCGCCTGTGATTCCCCAGCTCTAATTCCCCGCCTCTGATTCCCCATATCTGATTCCCATCCTCCGATTGCCCACCTCTGATTCCCTGCCTCTGATTCCCCATCTCCGATTCCGCACATCTGATTCCCTTCCTCTGATTCCCCGCCTCTGATTCCCCGCCTCTGATTCCCTGCCTCTGATTCCCAACCTCGGATTCCCCACCTCTGATTCCCCATATGTGATTCCCCACCTCTGTTTCCCCGCCTCTGATTCCCCGCCTCTGATTCCCAACTCTGATTCTCCGCCTCTGATTCCCCAGCTCTGATTCCCCGTGTTTGATTCCCTGCCTCTGATTCCCTGCCCTGATTCCCCATCTCTGTTTCACCGCCTTTGATTCGCCACCTCTGATTCCCCATATCTGATTCCCCGACTCTGATTCCCTGCCTCTGATTCCCAACCTCTGATTCCACACCTCTGATTCCCCATATCTGATTCCCCGCCTCTATTTCCCCATATCTGATTCCCCGCCTCTGATTCCCCAACTCTGATTCCCCGCCTCTGATTCCCCAGCTCGGATTCCCCGACTCTGATTCCCGGAGTCCGATTCCCTGCCTCTGATTCCCCGCCTCTGATTCACCATCTCTGATTCCCCGCCTCCGATTCCCCGTGTCTGATTCCCTGCCTCTGATTCCCCGCCTCTGATTCCCCGCCTCTGATTCCCTGCCACTGATTCCCTGCCCCTGATTCCCCAATTCTGATTCCCCATATCTGATTCCCCGCCTCTGTTTCCCCGCCTCTGATTCTCCGCCTCTGATTCCCCATATCTGATTCCCTGCCTCTGATTCCCCAACTCTGATTCACCGCCTCTGATTCCCCAGCTCTGAATCCCCGCCTCTGATTCCCCGCGTCTGATTCCCTGCCTCTGATTCCCCGCCTTGATTCCCCATCTCTGATTCACAACCTCTGATTCCCCACCTCTGATTCCCTATATTTGATTCCCCGCCTCTGTTTCCCCGCCTCTGATTCGCAACCTCTAATTCCCCACCTCTGATTCCCCATATCTGAATCCCCGCCTCTGTTACCCTGCCTCTGATTCCCGGCCTCTGTTTCCCCATATCTGATTCCCCTCCTATGATTCCCCAACTCTGATTCCCCGCCTCTGATTCCCCAGCTCTGATTCCCCGCCTTTTATTCCCGGCCTCTGATTCCCTGCCACTGATTCCCCGCCCCTGATTCCCCACCTCTGATTCCCCATATCTGATTCCCCGCCTCTGTTTCCCCAGCTCTGATTCCCCACCTCTGATTCCCCAGCTCTGATTCCCTGCCACTGATTCCCCGCCCCTGATTCCCCACCTCTGATTTCCCATATCTGATTCCCCGCCTCTGTTTCCCCAGCTCTGATTCCCTGCCTCTGATTCCCTGCCCTGATTCCCCATCTCTGTTTCACCGCCTTTGATTCGCCACCTCTGATTCCCCATATCTGATTCCCCGCCTCTGTTTCCCCGCCTCTGATTCCCTGCCTCTGATTCCCAACCTCTGATTTCACACCTCTGATTCCCCATATCTGATTCCCCGCCTCTATTTCCCCATATCTGATTCCCCGCCTCTGATTCCCCAACTCTGATTCCCCACCTCTGATTCCCCGCCTCTGATTCCCGGCGCCCGATTCCCTGCCTCTGATTCCCTGCCTCTGATTCCCCATCTCTGATTCTCCATATCTGATTCCCCGCCTCTGAATCCCCATCTCTGATTCCCGGACTCTGATTCCCCTCCTCTGATTCCCAACCTCTGATTCCACACCTCTGATTCCCCATATCTAATTCCCCGCCTCTATTTCCCCATATCTGATTCCCCGCCTCTGATTCCCCAACTCTGATTCCCCGCCTCTGATTCCCCAGCTCTGATTCCCCGACTCTGATTCCCGGAGTCCGATTCCCTGCCTCTGATTCCCCGCCTCTGATTCCCCATCTCTGATTCCCCGCCTCCGATTCCCCGTGTCTGATTCCCTGCCTCTGATTCCCCGCCTCTGATTCCCCGCCTCTGATTCCCTGCCACTGATTCCCTGCCCCTGATTCCCCAATTCTGATTCCCCATATCTGATTCCCCGCCTCTGTTTCCCCGCCTCTGATTCCCCGCCTCTGATTCCCCATATCTGATTCCCTGCCTCTGATTCCCCAACTCTGATTCACCGCCTCTGATTCCCCAGCTCTGAATCCCCGCCTCTGATTCCCCGCGTCTGATTCCCTGCCTCTGATTCCCCGCCTTGATTCCCCATCTCTGATTCACAACCTCTGATTCCCCACCTCTGATTCCCTATATTTGATTCCCCGCCTCTGTTTCCCCGCCTCTGATTCGCAACCTCTAATTCCCCACCTCTGATTCCCCATATCTGAATCCCCGCCTCTGTTACCCTGCCTCTGATTCCCGGCCTCTGTTTCCCCATATCTGATTCCCCTCCTATGATTCCCCAACTCTGATTCCCCGCCTCTGATTCCCCAGCACTGATTCCCCGCCTTTTATTCCCGGCCTCTGATTCCCTGCCACTGATTCCCCGCCCCTGATTCCCCACCTCTGATTCCCCATATCTGATTCCCCGCCTCTGTTTCCCCAGCTCTGATTCCCTGCCTCTGATTCCCCGCCTCTGATTCCCTGCCTCTGATTCCACATATCTGATTCCCCGCCTCTGATTCCCCAACTCTGATTCCCCGCTTCTGATTCCCCAGCTCTGAATCCCCGCCTCTGATTCCCCGCGTCTGATTCCCTGCCTCTGATTCCCCGCCTCTGATTCCCCATCTGTGATTCACAACCTCTGATGCCCCACCTCTGATTCCCCATATCTGATTCCCCGCCTCTGTTTCCCCGCCTCTGATTCCCCGCCTCTGATTCCCCATATCTGATTCCCCGCCTCTGATTGCCCACCTCTGATTCCCCGCGTCTGATACCCTGCCTCTGATTCCCCGCCTCTGATTCCCCATCTCTGATTCACCACCTCTGATTCCCGGCCTCTGATTCCCAATCTCTGATTCCGCACATCCGATTCCATGCCTATGATTCCCCACCTCTGATTCCCCGCCTCTGATTCCCCATATCTGATTCCCTGCCTCTGTTTCCCCGCCTCTGATTCCCTACCTCTGTTTCCCCATATCTGATTCCCCGCCTCTAATTCCCCAACTCTAATACCCGCCTCTGATTCCCCAGCTCTGATTCCCCGCCTCTGAATCCCCGCATCTGATTCCCTGCCTCTGGTTCCCCGCCTCTGATTCCAGGCCTCTGATTCCCAGCATCTGATTCCGGCCTCTGATTCCCGGCCTCTGATTCCCTGCTTCTGATTCTGTTTCCCTGCCTCTGATTCCCCATCTCTGATTCCGCACATCTGATTCCCTGCCTCTGATTCCCCACCTCTGATTCCCCATATCTGATTCCCCGCCTCTGTTTCCCCGCCTCTGATTCCCCTCCTCTGTTTCCCAATATCTAAGTCCCCACCTCTGATTCCCCAAATCTGATTCCCCACCTCTGATTCCCCAGCTCTGATTCCCCGCCTCTGATTCCCCGCATCTGATTCCCTGCATCTGATTCCAAGCCTCTAATTCCCTGCCTCTGATTCCCAACCTCTGATTCCCCACCTCTGATTCCCCATATCTGATTCCCCGCCTCTGTTTCCCCGCCTCGGATTCCCCGCCTCAGTTTCCCCATATCTGATTCCCGGCCTCTGATTCCCCGCCTCTGATTCCCCGCCTCTGATTCCCTGCCTCTGATTCCCCATCTCTGATTCCGCACATCTGATTCCCTTCCTCTGATTCCCCGCCTCTGATTCCCCGCCTCTGATTCCCTGCCTCTGATTCCCAACCTCTGATTCCTCTGATTCCCCACATCTGATTCCCCATCTCTGATTCCGCACATCCGATTCCCTGCCTCTGATTCCCCGCCTGTGATTCCCCATCACTGATTCACCACCTCTGATTCCCCACCTCTGATTCCCCATATCTAATTCCCCGCCTCTGTTTGCCCGCCTCTGATTCCCCGCCTCTGTTTCCCCATATCTGATTCCCCGTCTCTGAATCCCCAACTCTGATTCCCTGCCTCTGATTCCCCAGCTCTGATTCCCCGCCTTTGATTCCCCCCGTCTGATTCCCAGCCTCTGAATCCCCGTGTCTGATTTCCTGCCTCTGATTCCCCGCCTCTGATTCCCCATCTCTGATTCCTCTGATTCCCCACATCTGATTCCCCATCTCTGATTCCGCACATCCGATTCCCTGCCTCTGATTCCCCAACTCTGATTCCCCACCTCTGATTCCCCAGCTCTGATTCCCCGCCTCAGATTCCCCGCGTCTGATTCCCTGCCTCAAATTCCCCGCCTCTGATTCCCCATCTCTGATTCCCCACCTCTGATTCCCCGTGTCTGATTCCCTGCCTCTGATTCCCCGCCTCTGAATCCCAGCCTCTGATTCCACATATCTGATTCCCCGCCTCTGATTCCCTGCCTCTGATTCCCCAGCTCTGATTCCCCGCCTTTGATTCCCCCCGTCTGATTCCCAGCCTCTGAATCCCCGTGTCTGATTTCCTGCCTCTGATTCCCCGCCTCTGATACCCATCTCTGATTCACCGCCTCTGATTCCCCATCTCTGATTCCCCACCTCTGATTCCCCGTGTCTGATTCCCCGTGTCTGATTCCCTGCCTCTGATTCCACGCCTCTGATTCCCCATATCTGATTCCCTGCCACTGATTCCCCGCCTCTGATTCCCCATCTCTGATTCACCACCTCTGATTCCCGGCCTCTGATTGCCCACCTCTGATTCCCCGCCTCTGATTCGCCAGCTATGATTCCCCCCCTCTGATTCCCCGCGTCTGATTCCCCGCCTCTGATTCCCCAACTCTAATACCCCGCCTCTGATTCCCCAGCTCTGATTCCCCTCCTCTGATTCCCCGCATCTGATTCCCTGCCTCTGATTCCCCGCCTCTGATTCCAGGCCTCTGATTCCCAACCTCTGATTCCCCACCTCTGATTCCCCATATCTGATTCCCCGCCTCTGTTTCACCGCCTCTGATTCCCCGCCTCTGTTTCCCCATATCTGATTCCCCGCCTCTGATTCCCCAACTCTGATTCCCCGCCTGTGATTCCCCAGCTCTAATTCCCCGCCTCTGATTCCCCATATCTGATTCCCATCCTCTGATTGCCCACCTCTGATTCCCTGCCTCTGATTCCCCATCTCAGATTCCGCACATCTGATTCCCTTCCTCTGATTCCCCGCCTCTGATTCCCCGCCTCTGATTCCCTGCCTCTGATTCCCAACCTCGGATTCCCCACCTCTGATTCCCCATATCTGATTCCCCACCTCTGTTTCCCCGCCTCTGATTCCCCGCCTCTGATTCCCAACTCTTATTCCCCGCCTCTGATTCCCCAGCTCTGATTCCCCGTGTTTGATTCCCCAGCTCTGATTCCCCGTGTTTGATTCCCTGCCTCTGATTCCCTGCCCTGATTCCCCATCTCTGTTTCACCGCCTTTGATTCGCCACCTCTGATTCCCCATATCTGATTCCCCGACTCTGATTCCCTGCCTCTGATTCCCAACCTCTGATTCCACACCTCTGATTCCCCATATCTGATTCCCCGCCTCTATTTCCCCATATCTGATTCCCCGCCTCTGATTCCCCAACTCTGATTCCCCGCCTCTGATTCCCCAGCTCTGATTCCCCGACTCTGATTCCCGGAGTCCGATTCCCTGCGTCTGATTCCCCGCCTCTGATTCCCCATCTCTGATTCCCCGCCTCCGATTCCCCGTGTCTGATTCCCTGCCTCTGATTCCCCGCCTCTGATTCCCCGCCTCTGATTCCCTGCCACTGATTCCCTGCCCCTGATTCCCCAATTCTGATTCCCCATATCTGATTCCCCGCCTCTGTTTCCCCGCCTCTGATTCCCCGCCTCTGATTCCCCATATCTGATTCCCTGCCTCTGATTCCCCAACTCTGATTCACTGCCTCTGATTCCCCAGCTCTGAATCCCCGCCTCTGATTCCCCGCGTCTGATTCCCTGCCTCTGATTCCCCGCCTTGATTCCCCATCTCTGATTCACAACCTCTGATTCCCCACCTCTGATTCCCTATATTTGATTCCCCGCCTCTCTTTCCCCGCCTCTGATTCGCAACCTCTAATTCCCCACCTCTGATTCCCCATATCTGAATCCCCGCCTCTGTTACCCTGCCTCTGATTCCCGGCCTCTGTTTCCCCATATCTGATTCCCCTCCTATGATTCCCCAACTCTGATTCCCCGCCTCTGATTCCCCAGCTCTGATTCCCCGCCTTTTATTCCCGGCCTCTGATTCCCTGCCACTGATTCCCCGCCCCTGATTCCCCACCTCTGATTCCCCATATCTGATTCCCCGCCTCTGTTTCCCCAGCTCTGATTCCCCACCTCTGATTCCCCAGCTCTGATTCCCTGCCACTGATTCCCCGCCCCTGATTCCCCACCTCTGATTTCCCATATCTGATTCCCCGCCTCTGTTTCCCCAGCTCTGATTCCCTGCCTCTGATTCCCTGCCCTGATTCCCCATCTCTGTTTCACCGCCTTTGATTTGCCACCTCTGATTCCCCATATCTGATTCCCCGCCTCTGTTTCCCCGCCTCTGATTCCCTGCCTCTGATTCCCAACCTCTGATTTCACACCTCTGATTCCCCATATCTGATTCCCCGCCTCTATTTCCCCATATCTGATTCCCCGCCTCTGATTCCCCAACTCTGATTCCCCACCTCTGATTCCCCAGCTCTGATTCCCCGCCTCTGATTCCCGGCGTCCGATTCCCTGCCTCTGATTCCCCGCCTCTGATTCCCCATCTCTGATTCTCCATATCTGATTCCCCGCCTCTGAATCCCCATCTCTGATTCCCGGACTCTGATTCCCCTCCTCTGATTCCCAACCTCTGATTCCACACCTCTGATTCCCCATATCTGATTCCCCGCCTCTATTTCCCCATATCTGATTCCCCGCCTCTGATTCCCCAACTCTGATTCCCCGCCTCTGATTCCCCAGCTCTGATTCCCCGACTCTGATTCCCGGAGTCCGATTCCCTGCCTCTGATTCCCCGCCTCTGATTCCCCATCTCTGATTCCCCGCCTCCGATTCCCCGTGTCTGATTCCCTGCCTCTGATTCCCCGCCTCTGATTCCCCGCCTCTGATTCCCTGCCACTGATTCCCTGCCCCTGATTCCCCAATTCTGATTCCCCATATCTGATTCCCCGCCTCTGTTTCCCCGCCTCTGATTCCCCGCCTCTGATTCCCCATATCTGATTCCCTGCCTCTGATTCCCCAACTCTGATTCACCGCCTCTGATTCCCCAGCTCTGAATCCCCACCTCTGATTCCCCGCGTCTGATTCCCTGCCTCTGATTCCCCGCATTGATTCCCCATCTCTGATTCACAACCTCTGATTCCCCACCTCTGATTCCCTATATTTGATTCCCCGCCTCTGTTTCCCCGCCTCTGATTCGCAACCTCTAATTCCCCACCTCTGATTCACCATATCTGAATCCCCGCCTCTGTTACCCTGCCTCTGATTCCCGGCCTCTGTTTCCCCATATCTGATTCCCCTCCTATGATTCCCCAACTCTGATTCCCCGCCTCTGATTCCCCAGCTCTGATTCCCCGCCTTTTATTCCCGGCCTCTGATTCCCTGCCACTGATTCCCCGCCCCTGATTCCCCACCTCTGATTCCCCATATCTGATTCCCCGCCTCTGTTTCCCCAGCTCTGATTCCCTGCCTCTGATTCCCCGCCTCTGATTCCCTGCCTCTGATTCCCATATCTGATTCCCCGCCTCTGATTCCCCAACTCTGATTCCCCGCTTCTGATTCCCCAGCTCTGAATCCCCGCCTCTGATTCCCCGCGTCTGATTCCCTGCCTCTGATTCCCCGCCTCTGATTCCCCATCTGTGATTCACAACCTCTGATGCCCCACCTCTGATTCCCCATATCTGATTCCCCGCCTCTGTTTCCCCGCCTCTGATTCCCCGCCTCTGATTCCCCATATCTGATTCCCCGCCTCTGATTGCCCACCTCTGATTCCCCGCGTCTGATACCCTGCCTCTGATTCCCCGCCTCTGATTCCCCATCTCTGATTCACCACCTCTGATTCCCGGCCTCTGATTCCCAATCTCTGATTCCGCACATCCGATTCCATGCCTATGATTCCCCACCTCTGATTCCCCGCCTCTGATTCCCCATATCTGATTCCCTGCCTCTGTTTCCCCGCCTCTGATTCCCTACCTCTGTTTCCCCATATCTGATTCCCCGCCTCTAATTCCCCAACTCTAATACCCGCCTCTGATTCCCCAGCTCTGATTCCCCGCCTCTGAATCCCCGCATCTGATTCCCTGCCTCTGGTTCCCCGCCTCTGATTCCAGGCCTCTGATTCCCAGCATCTGATTCCGGCATCTGATTCCCGGCCTCTGATTCCCTGCTTCTGATTCTGTTTCCCTGCCTCTGATTCCCCATCTCTGATTCCGCACATCTGATTCCCTGCCTCTGATTCCCCACCTCTGATTCCCCATATCTGATTCCCCGCCTCTGTTTCCCCGCCTCTGATTCCCCTCCTCTGTTTCCCAATATCTAAGTCCCCACCTCTGATTCCCCAAATCTGATTCCCCACCTCTGATTCCCCAGCTCTGATTCCCCGCCTCTGATTCCCCGCATCTGATTCCCTGCATCTGATTCCAAGCCTCTGATTCCCTGCCTCTGATTCCCAACCTCTGATTCCCCACCTCTGATTCCCCATATCTGATTCCCCGCCTCTGTTTCCCCGCCTCGGATTCCCCGCCTCAGTTTCCCCATATCTGATTCCCGGCCTCTGATTCCCCGCCTCTGATTCCCCGCCTCTGATTCCCTGCCTCTGATTCCCCATCTCCGATTCCGCACATCTGATTCCCTTCCTCTGATTCCCCGCCTCTGATTCCCCGCCTCTGATTCCCTGCCTCTGATTCCCAACCTCTGATTCCCCACCTCTGATTCCCCATATCTGATTCCCCGCCTCTGTTTCCCCGCCTCTGATTCCCCGCCTCTGATTCCCAACTCTGATTCCCCGCCTCTGATTCCCCAGCTCTGATTCCCCATGTTTGATTCCCTGCCTCTGATTCCCTGCCCTGATTCCCCATCTCTGTTTCACCGCCTTTGATTCGCCACCTCTGATTCCACATATCTGATTCCCCGCCTCTGTTTCCCCGACTCTGATTCCCTTCCTCTGATTCCCAACCTCTGATTCCACACCTCTGATTCCCCATATCTGATTCCCCGCTTCTATTTCCCCATATCTGATTCCCCGCCTCTGATTCCCCAACTCTGATTCCCCGCCTCTGATTCCCCAGCTCTGATTCCCCGACTCTGATTCCCGGCGTCCGATTCCCTGCCTCTGATTCCCCGCCTCTGATTCCCCATCTCTGATTCCCCGCCTCTGATTCCCCGTGTCTGATTCCCTGCCTCTGATTCCCCGCCTCTGATTCCCCGCCTCTGATTCCCTGCCACTGATTCCCTGCCCCTGATTCCCCTCCTCTTTCCCCATATCTGATTCCCCGCCTCTGTTTCCCCGCCTCTGATTCCCCGCCTCTGATTCCCCATATCTGATTCCCTGCCTCTGATTCCCCAACAATGATTCCCCGCCTCTGATTCCCCAGCTCTGAATCCCCGCCTCTGATTCCCCGTGTCTGATTCCCTGCCTCTGATTCCCCGCCTTGATTCCCCATCTCTGATTCACAACCTCTGATTCCCCACCTCTGATTCCCTATATTTGATTCCCCGCCTCTGTTTCCCGGCCTCTGATTCCCCGCCTCTGATTCCCCATATCTGATTCCCCGCCTCTGATTGCCCACCTCTGATTCCCCGCCTCTGATTCCCCACCTCTGATTCCCTATATTTGATTCCCCGCCTCTGTTTCCCGGCCTCTGATTCCCCGCCTCTGATTCCCCATATCTGATTCCCCGCCTCTGATTGCCCACCTCTGATTCACCGCCTTTGATTCGCCACCTCTGATTCCCCATATCTGATTCCCCACCTCTGTTTCCCGGCCTCTGATTCCCCGCCTCTGATTCTCCATATCTCATTCCCCGCCTCTGAATCCCCATCTCTGATTCCCGGACTCTGATTCCCCACCTCTGATTCCCGGCCTCTTATTCCCACCATCTGATTCCCGGCCTCTGATACCCGGCCTCTGATTCCCCGCTTCTGATTCTGATTCCCTGCCTCTGATTCCCCATCTCTGATTCCGCACATCTGATTCCCTGCCTCTGATTCCCCACCTCTGATTCCCCATATCTGATTCCCCGCCTCTGTTTCCCCGCCTCTGATTCCCCGCCTCTGTTTCCCTATATCTAATTCCCCACCTCTGATGCCCCAACTCTGATTCCCCGCCTCTGATTCCCCAGCTCTGATTCCCCGCCTCTGATTCCCCGCATCCGATTCCCCTTATCTGATTCCCCGCCTCTGTTTCCCCGCCTCTGATTCCCCGCCTCTGTTTCCCCATATCTGATTCCCCGCCTCTGATTCCCAACTATGATTCCCCGCCTCTGATTCCCCAGCTCTGATTCCCTGCGTCTGATTCCCTGCGTTCTATTCCCTGCCTCTGATTCCCCGCCTGTGATTCCCCATCACTGATTCACCACCTCTGATTCCCCACCTCTGATTCCCCATATCTAATTCCCCGCCTCTGTTTGCCCGCCTCTGATTCCCCGCCTCTGTTTCCCCATATCTGATTCCCCGTCTCTGAATCCCCAACTCTGATTCCCTGCCTCTGATTCCCCAGCTCTGATTCCCCGCCTTTGATTCCCCCCGTCTGATTCCCAGCCTCTGAATCCCCGTGTCTGATTTCCTGCCTCTGATTCCCCGCCTATGATTCCCCATCTCTGATTCCTCTGATTCCCCACATCTGATTCCCCATCTCTGATTCCGCACATCCGATTCCCTGCCTCTGATTCCCCAACTCTGATTCCCCACCTCTGATTCCCCAGCTCTGATTCCCCGCCTCAGATTCCCCGCGTCTGATTCCCTGCCTCTGATTCCCCGCCTCTGATTCCCCATCTCTGATTCCCCACCTCTGATTCCCCGTGTCTGATTCCCTGCCTCTGATTCCCCGCCTCTGAATCCCAGCCTCTGATTCCACATATCTGATTCCCCGCCTCTGATTCCCTGCCTCTGATTCCCCAGCTCTGATTCCCCGCCTTTGATTCCCCCCGTCTGATTCCCAGCCTCTGAATCCCCGTGTCTGATTTCCTGCCTCTGATTCCCCGCCTCTGATACCCATCTCTGATTCACCGCCTCTGATTCCCCATCTCTGATTCCCCACCTCTGATTCCCCGTGTCTGATTCCCCGTGTCTGATTCCCTGCCTCTGATTCCACGCCTCTGATTCCCCATATCTGATTCCCTGCCACTGATTCCCCGCCTCTGATTCCCCATCTCTGATTCACCACCTCTGATTCCCGGCCTCTGATTGCCCACCTCTGATTCCCCGCCTCTGATTCGCCAGCTATGATTCCCCCCCTCTGATTCCCCACGTCTGATTCCCCGCCTCTGATTCCCCAACTCTAATACCCCGCCTCTGATTCCCCAGCTCTGATTCCCCTCCTCTGATTCCCCGCATCTGATTCCCTGCCTCTGATGCCCCGCCTCTGATTCCAGGCCTCTGATTCCCAACCTCTGATTCCCCACCTCTGATTCCCCATATCTGATTCCCCGCCTCTGTTTCACCGCCTCTGATTCCCCGCCTCTGTTTCCCCATATCTGATTCCCCGCCTCTGATTCCCCAACTCTGATTCCCCGCCTGTGATTCCCCAGCTCTAATTCCCCGCCTCTGATTCCCCATATCTGATTCCCATCCTCTGATTGCCCACCTCTGATTCCCTGCCTCTGATTCCCCATCTCCGATTCCGCACATCTGATTCCCTTCCTCTGATTCCCCGCCTCTGATTCCCCGTCTCTGATTCCCTGCCTCTGATTCCCAACCTCGGATTCCCAACCTCTGATTCCCCATATCTGATTCCCCACCTCTGTTTCCCCGCCTCTGATTCCCCGCCTCTGATTCCCAACTCTGATTCCCCGCCTCTGATTCCCCAGCTCTGATTCCCCGTGTTTGATTCCCTGCCTCTGATTCCCTGCCCTGATTCCCCATCTCTGTTTCACCGCCTTTGATTCGCCACCTCTGATTCCCCATATCTGATTCCCCGACTCTGATTCCCTGCCTCTGATTCCCAACCTCTGATTCCACACCTCTGATTCCCCATATCTGATTCCCCGCCTCTATTTCCCCATATCTGATTCCCCGCCTCTGATTCCCCAACTCTGATTCCCCGCCTCTGATTCCCCAGCTCTGATTCCCCGACTCTGATTCCCGGAGTCCGATTCCCTGCCTCTGATTCCCCGCCTCTGATTCCCCATCTCTGATTCCCCACCTCCGATTCCCCGTGTCTGATTCCCTGCCTCTGATTCCCCGCCTCTGATTCCCCGCCTCTGATTCCCTGCCACTGATTCCCTGCCCCTGATTCCCCAATTCTGATTCCCCATATCTGATTCCCCGCCTCTGTTTCCCCGCCTCTGATTCCCCGCCTCTGATTCCCCATATCTGATTCCCTGCCTCTGATTCCCCAACTCTGATTCACCGCCTCTGATTCCCCAGCTCTGAATCCCCGCCTCTGATTCCCCGCGTCTGATTCCCTGCCTCTGATTCCCCGCCTTGATTCCCCATCTCTGATTCACAACCTCTGATTCCCTACCTCTGATTCCCTATATTTGATTCCCCGCCTCTGTTTCCCCGCCTCTGATTCGCAACCTCTAATTCCCCACCTCTGATTCCCCATATCTGAATCCCCGCCTCTGTTACCCTGCCTCTGATTCCCGGCCTCTGTTTCCCCATATCTGAATCCCCTCCTATGATTCCCCAACTCTGATTCCCCGCCCCTGATTCCCCAGCTCCGATTCCCCGCCTTTTATTCCCGGCCTCTGATTCCCTGCCACTGATTCCCCGCCCCTGATTCCCCACCTCTGATTCCCCATATCTGATTCCCCGCCTCTGTTTCCCCAGCTCTGATTCCCCACCTCTGATTCCCCAGCTCTGATTCCCTGCCACTGATTCCCCACCCCTGATTCCCCACCTCTGATTTCCCATATC
Organism: Narcine bancroftii; assembly: GCF_036971445.1. Classification (NCBI taxonomy): domain Eukaryota; kingdom Metazoa; phylum Chordata; class Chondrichthyes; order Torpediniformes; family Narcinidae; genus Narcine; species Narcine bancroftii. The sequence goes on from NC_091476.1 coordinate 116,778,828, forward strand.
TGATTCCCCGCCTCTGTTTCCCCAGCTCTGATTCCCTGCCTCTGATTCCCTGCCCTGATTCCCCATCTCTGTTTCACCGCCTTTGATTCGCCACCTCTGATTCCCCATATCTGATTCCCCGCCTCTGTTTCCCCGCCTCTGATTCCCTGCCTCTGATTCCCAACCTCTGATTTCACACCTCTGATTCCCCATATCTGATTCCCCGCCTCTATTTCCCCATATCTGATTCCCCGCCTCTGATTCCCCAACTCTGATTCCCCACCTCTGATTCCCCAGCTCTGATTCCCCGCCTCTGATTCCCGGCGTCCGATTCCCTGCCTCTGATTCCCCGCCTCTGATTCCCCATCTCTGATTCTCCATATCTGATTCCCCGCCTCTGAATCCCCATCTCTGATTCCCGGACTCTGATTCCCCTCCTCTGATTCCCAACCTCTGATTCCACACCTCTGATTCCCCATATCTGATTCCCCGCCTCTATTTCCCCATATCTGATTCCCCGCCTCTGATTCCCCAACTCTGATTCCCCGCCTCTGATTCCCCAGCTCTGATTCCCCGACTCTGATTCCCGGAGTCCGATTCCCTGCCTCTGATTCCCCGCCTCTGATTCCCCATCTCTGATTCCCCGCCTCCGATTCCCCGTGTCTGATTCCCTGCCTCTGATTCCCCGCCTCTGATTCCCCGCCTTTGATTCCCTGCCACTGATTCCCTGCCCCTGATTCCCCAATTCTGATTCCCCATATCTGATTCCCCGCCTCTGTTTCCCCGCCTCTGATTCCCCGCCTCTGATTCCCCATATCTGATTCCCTGCCTCTGATTCCCCGCCTCTGTTTCACCGCCTCTGATTCCCCGCCTCTGTTTCCCCATATCTGATTCCCCGCCTCTGATTCCCCAACTCAGATTCCCCGCCTGTGATTCCCCAGCTCTAATTCCCCGCCTCTGATTCCCCATATATGATTCCCATCCTCTGATTGCCCACCTCTGATTCCCTGCCTCTGATTCCCCATCTCCGATTCCGCACATCTGATTCCCTTCCTCTGATTCCCCGCCTCTGATTCCCCGCCTCTGATTCCCTGCCTCTGATTCCCAACCTCGGATTCCCCACCTCTGATTCCCCATATCTGATTCCCCACCTCTGTTTCCCCGCCTCTGATTCCCCGCCTCTGATTCCCAACTCTGATTCCCCGCCTCTGATTCCCCAGCTCTGATTCCCCGTGTTTGATTCCCTGCCTCTGATTCCCTGCCCTGATTCCCCATCTCTGTTTCACCGCCTTTGATTCGCCACCTCTGATTCCCCATATCTGATTCCCCGACTCTGATTCCCTGCCTCTGATTCCCAACCTCTGATTCCACACCTCTGATTCCCCATATCTGATTCCCCGCCTCTATTTCCCCATATCTGATTCCCCGCCTCTGATTCCCCAACTCTGATTCCCCGCCTCTGATTCCCCAGCTCTGATTCCCCGACTCTGATTCCCGGAGTCCGATTCCCTGCCTCTGATTCCCCGCCTCTGATTCCCCATCTCTGATTCCCCGCCTCCGATTCCCCGTGTCTGATTCCCTGCCTCTGATTCCCCGCCTCTGATTCCCCGCCTCTGATTCCCTGCCACTGATTCCCTGCCCCTGATTCCCCAATTCTGATTCCCCATATCTGATTCCCCGCCTCTGTTTCCCCGCCTCTGATTCCCCGCCTCTGATTCCCCATATCTGATTCCCTGCCTCTCATTCCCCAACTCTGATTCACCGCCTCTGATTCCCCAGCTCTGAATCCCCGCCTCTGATTCCCCGCGTCTGATTCCCTGCCTCTGATTCCCCGCCTTGATTCCCCATCTCTGATTCACAACCTCTGATTCCCTACCTCTGATTCCCTATATTTGATTCCCCGCCTCTGTTTCCCCGCCTCTGATTCGCAACCTCTAATTCCCCAACTCTGATTCCCCATATCTGAATCCCCGCCTCTGTTACCCTGCCTCTGATTCCCGGCCTCTGTTTCCCCATATCTGAATCCCCTCCTATGATTCCCCAACTCTGATTCCCCGCCCCTGATTCCCCAGCTCCGATTCCCCGCCTTTTATTCCCGGCCTCTGATTCCCTGCCACTGATTCCCCGCCCCTGATTCCCCACCTCTGATTCCCCATATCTGATTCCCCGCCTCTGTTTCCCCAGCTCTGATTCCCCACCTCTGATTCCCCAGCTCTGATTCCCTGCCACTGATTCCCCACCCCTGATTCCCCACCTCTGATTTCCCATATCTGATTCCCCGCCTCTGTTTCCCCAGCTCTGATTCCCTGCCTCTGATTCCCTGCCCTGATTCCCCATCTCTGTTTCACCGCCTTTGATTCGCCACCTCTGATTCCCCATATCTGATTCCCCGCCTCTGTTTCCCCGCCTCTGATTCCCTGCCTCTGATTCCCAACCTCTGATTTCACACCTCTGATTCCCCATATCTGATTCCCCGCCTCTATTTCCCCATATCTGATTCCCCGCCTCTGATTCCCCAACTCTGATTCCCCACCTCTGATTCCCCAGCTCTGATTCCCCGACTCTGATTCCCGGCGTCCGATTCCCTGCCTCTGATTCCCCGCCTCTGATTCCCCATCTCTGATTCTCCATATCTGATTCCCCGCCTCTGAATCCCCATCTCTGATTCCCGGACTCTGATTCCCCTCCTCTGATTCCCAACCTCTGATTCCACACCTCTGATTCCCCATATCTGATTCCCCGCCTCTATTTCCCCATATCTGATTCCCCGCCTCTGATTCCCCAACTCTGATTCCCCGCCTCTGATTCCCCAGCTCTGATTCCCCGACTCTGATTCCCGGAGTCCGATTCCCTGCCTCTGATTCCCCGCCTCTGATTCCCCATCTCTGATTCCCCGCCTCCGATTCCCCGTGTCTGATTCCCTGCCTCTGATTCCCCGCCTCTGATTCCCCGCCTTTGATTCCCTGCCACTGATTCCCTGCCCCTGATTCCCCAATTCTGATTCCCCATATCTGATTCCCCGCCTCTGTTTCCCCGCCTCTGATTCCCCGCCTCTGATTCCCCATATCTGATTCCCTGCCTCTGATTCCCCGCCTCTGTTTCACCGCCTCTGATTCCCCGCCTCTGTTTCCCCATATCTGATTCCCCGCCTCTGATTCCCCAACTCAGATTCCCCGCCTGTGATTCCCCAGCTCTAATTCCCCGCCTCTGATTCCCCATATATGATTCCCATCCTCTGATTGCCCACCTCTGATTCCCTGCCTCTGATTCCCCATCTCCGATTCCGCACATCTGATTCCCTTCCTCTGATTCCCCGCCTCTGATTCCCCGCCTCTGATTCCCTGCCTCTGATTCCCAACCTCGGATTCCCCACCTCTGATTCCCCATATCTGATTCCCCACCTCTGTTTCCCCGCCTCTGATTCCCCGCCTCTGATTCCCAACTCTGATTCCCCGCCTCTGATTCCCCAGCTCTGATTCCCCGTGTTTGATTCCCTGCCTCTGATTCCCTGCCCTGATTCCCCATCTCTGTTTCACCGCCTTTGATTCGCCACCTCTGATTCCCCATATCTGATTCCCCGACTCTGATTCCCTGCCTCTGATTCCCAACCTCTGATTCCACACCTCTGATTCCCCATATCTGATTCCCCGCCTCTATTTCCCCATATCTGATTCCCCGCCTCTGATTCCCCAACTCTGATTCCCCGCCTCTGATTCCCCAGCTCTGATTCCCCGACTCTGATTCCCGGAGTCCGATTCCCTGCCTCTGATTCCCCGCCTCTGATTCCCCATCTCTGATTCCCCGCCTCCGATTCCCCGTGTCTGATTCCCTGCCTCTGATTCCCCGCCTCTGATTCCCCGCCTCTGATTCCCTGCCACTGATTCCCTGCCCCTGATTCCCCAATTCTGATTCCCCATATCTGATTCCCCGCCTCTGTTTCCCCGCCTCTGATTCCCCGCCTCTGATTCCCCATATCTGATTCCATGCCTCTCATTCCCCAACTCTGATTCACCGCCTCTGATTCCCCAGCTCTGAATCCCCGCCTCTGATTCCCCGCGTCTGATTCCCTGCCTCTGATTCCCCGCCTTGATTCCCCATCTCTGATTCACAACCTCTGATTCCCCACCTCTGATTCCCTATATTTGATTCCCCGCCTCTGTTTCCCCGCCTCTGATTCGCAACCTCTAATTCCCCACCTCTGATTCCCCATATCTGAATCCCCGCCTCTGTTACCCTGCCTCTGATTCCCGGCCTCTGTTTCCCCATATCTGATTCCCCTCCTATGATTCCCCAACTCTGATTCCCCGCCTCTGATTCCCCAGCTCTGATTCCCCGCCTTTTATTCCCGGCCTCTGATTCCCTGCCACTGATTCCCCGCCCCTGATTCCCCACCTCTGATTCCCCATATCTGATTCCCCGCCTCTGTTTCCCCAGCTCTGATTCCCCACCTCTGATTCCCCAGCTCTGATTCCCTGCCACTGATTCCCCGCCCCTGATTCCCCACCTCTGATTTCCCATATCTGATTCCCCGCCTCTGATTCCCCATATCTGATTCCCTGCCTCTCATTCCCCAACTCTGATTCACCGCCTCTGATTCCCCAGCTCTGAATCCCCGCCTCTGATTCCCCGCGTCTGATTCCCTGCCTCTGATTCCCCGCCTTGATTCCCCATCTCTGATTCACAACCTCTGATTCCCTACCTCTGATTCCCTATATTTGATTCCCCGCCTCTGTTTCCCCGCCTCTGATTCGCAACCTCTAATTCCCCAACTCTGATTCCCCATATCTGAATCCCCGCCTCTGTTACCCTGCCTCTGATTCCCGGCCTCTGTTTCCCCATATCTGAATCCCCTCCTATGATTCCCCAACTCTGATTCCCCGCCCCTGATTCCCCAGCTCCGATTCCCCGCCTTTTATTCCCGGCCTCTGATTCCCTGCCACTGATTCCCCGCCCCTGATTCCCCACCTCTGATTCCCCATATCTGATTCCCCGCCTCTGTTTCCCCAGCTCTGATTCCCCACCTCTGATTCCCCAGCTCTGATTCCCTGCCACTGATTCCCCACCCCTGATTCCCCACCTCTGATTTCCCATATCTGATTCCCCGCCTCTGTTTCCCCAGCTCTGATTCCCTGCCTCTGATTCCCTGCCCTGATTCCCCATCTCTGTTTCACCGCCTTTGATTCGCCACCTCTGATTCCCCATATCTGATTCCCCGCCTCTGTTTCCCCGCCTCTGATTCCCTGCCTCTGATTCCCAACCTCTGATTTCACACCTCTGATTCCCCATATCTGATTCCCCGCCTCTATTTCCCCATATCTGATTCCCCGCCTCTGATTCCCCAACTCTGATTCCCCACCTCTGATTCCCCAGCTCTGATTCCCCGACTCTGATTCCCGGCGTCCGATTCCCTGCCTCTGATTCCCCGCCTCTGATTCCCCATCTCTGATTCTCCATATCTGATTCCCCGCCTCTGAATCCCCATCTCTGATTCCCGGACTCTGATTCCCCTCCTCTGATTCCCAACCTCTGATTCCACACCTCTGATTCCCCATATCTGATTCCCCGCCTCTATTTCCCCATATCTGATTCCCCGCCTCTGATTCCCCAACTCTGATTCCCCGCCTCTGATTCCCCAGCTCTGATTCCCCGACTCTGATTCCCGGAGTCCGATTCCCTGCCTCTGATTCCCCGCCTCTGATTCCCCATCTCTGATTCCCCGCCTCCGATTCCCCGTGTCTGATTCCCTGCCTCTGATTCCCCGCCTCTGATTCCCCGCCTTTGATTCCCTGCCACTGATTCCCTGCCCCTGATTCCCCAATTCTGATTCCCCATATCTGATTCCCCGCCTCTGTTTCCCCGCCTCTGATTCCCCGCCTCTGATTCCCCATATCTGATTCCCTGCCTCTGATTCCCCGCCTCTGTTTCACCGCCTCTGATTCCCCGCCTCTGTTTCCCCATATCTGATTCCCCGCCTCTGATTCCCCAACTCAGATTCCCCGCCTGTGATTCCCCAGCTCTAATTCCCCGCCTCTGATTCCCCATATATGATTCCCATCCTCTGATTGCCCACCTCTGATTCCCTGCCTCTGATTCCCCATCTCCGATTCCGCACATCTGATTCCCTTCCTCTGATTCCCCGCCTCTGATTCCCCGCCTCTGATTCCCTGCCTCTGATTCCCAACCTCGGATTCCCCACCTCTGATTCCCCATATCTGATTCCCCACCTCTGTTTCCCCGCCTCTGATTCCCCGCCTCTGATTCCCAACTCTGATTCCCCGCCTCTGATTCCCCAGCTCTGATTCCCCGTGTTTGATTCCCTGCCTCTGATTCCCTGCCCTGATTCCCCATCTCTGTTTCACCGCCTTTGATTCGCCACCTCTGATTCCCCATATCTGATTCCCCGACTCTGATTCCCTGCCTCTGATTCCCAACCTCTGATTCCACACCTCTGATTCCCCATATCTGATTCCCCGCCTCTATTTCCCCATATCTGATTCCCCGCCTCTGATTCCCCAACTCTGATTCCCCGCCTCTGATTCCCCAGCTCTGATTCCCCGACTCTGATTCCCGGAGTCCGATTCCCTGCCTCTGATTCCCCGCCTCTGATTCCCCATCTCTGATTCCCCGCCTCCGATTCCCCGTGTCTGATTCCCTGCCTCTGATTCCCCGCCTCTGATTCCCCGCCTCTGATTCCCTGCCACTGATTCCCTGCCCCTGATTCCCCAATTCTGATTCCCCATATCTGATTCCCCGCCTCTGTTTCCCCGCCTCTGATTCCCCGCCTCTGATTCCCCATATCTGATTCCATGCCTCTCATTCCCCAACTCTGATTCACCGCCTCTGATTCCCCAGCTCTGAATCCCCGCCTCTGATTCCCCGCGTCTGATTCCCTGCCTCTGATTCCCCGCCTTGATTCCCCATCTCTGATTCACAACCTCTGATTCCCCACCTCTGATTCCCTATATTTGATTCCCCGCCTCTGTTTCCCCGCCTCTGATTCGCAACCTCTAATTCCCCACCTCTGATTCCCCATATCTGAATCCCCGCCTCTGTTACCCTGCCTCTGATTCCCGGCCTCTGTTTCCCCATATCTGATTCCCCTCCTATGATTCCCCAACTCTGATTCCCCGCCTCTGATTCCCCAGCTCTGATTCCCCGCCTTTTATTCCCGGCCTCTGATTCCCTGCCACTGATTCCCCGCCCCTGATTCCCCACCTCTGATTCCCCATATCTGATTCCCCGCCTCTGTTTCCCCAGCTCTGATTCCCCACCTCTGATTCCCCAGCTCTGATTCCCTGCCACTGATTCCCCGCCCCTGATTCCCCACCTCTGATTTCCCATATCTGATTCCCCGCCTCTGTTTCCCCAGCTCTGATTCCCTGCCTCTGATTCCCTGCCCTGATTCCCCATCTCTGTTTCACCGCCTTTGATTCGCCACCTCTGATTCCCCATATCTGATTCCCCGCCTCTGTTTCCCCGCCTCTGATTCCCTGCCTCTGATTCCCAACCTCTGATTTCACACCTCTGATTCCCCATATCTGATTCCCCGCCTCTATTTCCCCATATCTGATTCCCCGCCTCTGATTCCCCAACTCTGATTCCCCACCTCTGATTCCCCAGCTCTGATTCCCCGCCTCTGATTCCCGGCGTCCGATTCCCTGCCTCTGATTCCCCGCCTCTGATTCCCCATCTCTGATTCTCCATATCTGATTCCCCGCCTCTGAATCCCCATCTCTGATTCCCGGACTCTGATTCCCCTCCTCTGATTCCCAACCTCTGATTCCACACCTCTGATTCCCCATATCTGATTCCCCGCCTCTATTTCCCCATATCTGATTCCCCGCCTCTGATTCCCCAACTCTGATTCCCCGCCTCTGATTCCCCAGCTCTGATTCCCCGACTCTGATTCCCGGAGTCCGATTCCCTGCCTCTGATTCCCCGCCTCTGATTCCCCATCTCTGATTCCCCGCCTCCGATTCCCCGTGTCTGATTCCCTGCCTCTGATTCCCCGCCTCTGATTCCCCGCCTCTGATTCCCTGCCACTGATTCCCTGCCGCTGATTCCCCAATTCTGATTCCCCATATCTGATTCCCCGCCTCTGTTTCCCCGCCTCTGATTCCCCGCCTCTGATTCCCCATATCTGATTCCCTGCCTCTGATTCCCCAACTCTGATTCACCGCCTCTGATTCCCCAGCTCTGAATCCCCGCCTCTGATTCCCCGCGTCTGATTCCCTGCCTCTGATTCCCCACCTTGATTCCCCATCTCTGATTCACAACCTCTGATTCCCCACCTCTGATTCCCTATATTTGATTCCCCGCCTCTGTTTCCCCGCCTCTGATTCGCAACCTCTAATTCCCCACCTCTGATTCCCCATATCTGAATCCCCGCCTCTGTTACCCTGCCTCTGATTCCCGGCCTCTGTTTCCCCATATCTGATTCCCCTCCTATGATTCCCCAACTCTGATTCCCCGCCTCTGATTCCCCAGCTCTGATTCCCCGCCTTTTATTACCGGCCTCTGATTCCCTGCCACTGATTCCCCGCCCCTGATTCCCCACCTCTGATTCCCCATATCTGATTCCCCGCCTCTGTTTCCCCAGCTCTGATTCCCTGCCTCTGATTCCCCGCCTCTGATTCCCTGCCTCTGATTCCCCATATCTGATTCCCCGCCTCTGATTCCCCAACTCTGATTCCCCGCTTCTGATTCCCCAGCTCTGAATCCCCGCCTCTGATTCCCCGCGTCTGATTCCCTGCCTCTGATTCCCCGCCTCTGATTCCCCATCTGTGATTCACAACCTCTGATGCCCCACCTCTGATTCCCCATATCTGATTCCCCGCCTCTGTTTCCCCGCCTCTGATTCCCCATATCTGATTCCCCGCCTCTGATTGCCCACCTCTGATTCCCCGCGTCTGATACCCTGCCTCTGATTCCCCGCCTCTGATTCCCCATCTCTGATTCACCACCTCTGATTCCCGGCCTCTGATTCCCAATCTCTGATTCCGCACATCCGATTCCATGCCTATGATTCCCCACCTCTGATTCTCCGCCTCTGATTCCCCATATCTGATTCCCTGCCTCTGTTTCCCCGCCTCTGATTCCCTACCTCTGTTTCCCCATATCTGATTCCCCGCCTCTAATTCCCCAACTCTAATACCCGCCTCTGATTCCCCAGCTCTGATTCCCCGCCTCTGATTCCCCGCATCTGATTCCCTGCCTCTGGTTCCCCGCCTCTGATTCCAGGCCTCTGATTCCCAGCATCTGATTCCGGCCTCTGATTCCCGGCCTCTGATTCCCTGCTTCTGATTCTGTTTCCCTGCCTCTGATTCCCCATCTCTGATTCCGCACATCTGATTCCCTGCCTCTGATTCCCCACCTCTGATTCCCCATATCTGATTCCCCGCATCTGTTTCCCCGCCTCTGATTCCCCTCCTCTGTTTCCCAATATCTAAGTCCCCACCTCTGATTCCCCAAATCTGATTCCCCACCTCTGATTCCCCAGCTCTGATTCCCCGCCTCTGATTCCCCGCATCTGATTCCCTGCATCTGATTCCAAGCCTCTGATTCCCTGCCTCTGATTCCCAACCTCTGATTCCCCACCTCTGATTCCCCATATCTGATTCCCCGCCTCTGTTTCCCCGCCTCGGATTCCCCGCCTCAGTTTCCCCATATCTGATTCACGGCCTCTGATTCCCCGCCTCTGATTCCCCGCCTCTGATTCCCTGCCTCTGATTCCCCATCTCCGATTCCGCACATCTGATTCCCTTCCTCTGATTCCCCGCCTCTGATTCCCCGCCTCTGATTCCCTGCCTCTGATTCCCAACCTCTGATTCCCCACCTCTGATTCCCCATATCTGATTCCCCGCCTCTGTTTCCCCGCCTCTGATTCCCCGCCTCTGATTCCCAACTCTGATTCCCCGCCTCTGATTCCCCAGCTCTGATTCCCCATGTTTGATTCCCTGCCTCTGATTCCCTGCCCTGATTCCCCATCTCTGTTTCACCGCCTTTGATTCGCCAACTCTGATTCCACATATCTGATTCCCCGCCTCTGTTTCCCCGACTCTGATTCCCTTCCTCTGATTCCCAACCTCTGATTCCACACCTCTGATTCCCCATATCTGATTCCCCGCTTCTATTTCCCCATATCTGATTCCCCGCCTCTGATTCCCCAACTCTGATTCCCCGCCTCTGATTCCCCAGCTCTGATTCCCCGACTCTGATTCCCGGCGTCCGATTCCCTGCCTCTGATTCCCCGACTCTGATTCCCCATCTCTGATTCCCCGCCTCTGATTCCCCGTGTCTGATTCCCTGCCTCTGATTCCCCGCCTCTGATTCCCCGCCTCTGATTCCCTGCCACTGATTCCCTGCCCCTGATTCCCCACCTCTTTCCCCATATCTGATACCCCGCCTCTGTTTCCCCGCCTCTGATTCCCCGCCTCTGATTCCCCATATCTGATTCCCTGCCTCTGATTCCCCAACTCTGATTCCCCGCCTCTGATTCCCCAGCTCTGAATCCCCGCCTCTGATTCCCCGTGTCTGATTCCCTGCCTCTGATTCCCCGCCTTGATTCCCCATCTCTGATTCACAACCTCTGATTCCCCACCTCTGATTCCCTATATTTGATTCCCCGCCTCTGTTTCCCGGCCTCTGATTCCCCGCCTCTGATTCCCCATATCTGATTCCCCGCCTCTGATTGCCCACCTCTGATTCCCCGCCTCTGATTCCCCACCTCTGATTCCCTATATTTGATTCCCCGCCTCTGTTTCCCGGCCTCTGATTCCCCGCCTCTGATTCCCCATATCTGATTCCCCGCCTCTGATTGCCCACCTCTGATTCACCGCCTTTGATTCGCCACCTCTGATTCCCCATATCTGATTCCCCACCTCTGTTTCCCGGCCTCTGATTCCCCGCCTCTGATTCTCCATATCTCATTCCCCGCCTCTGAATCCCCATCTCTGATTCCCGGACTCTGATTCCCCACCTCTGATTCCCGGCCTCTTATTCCCACCATCTGATTCCCGGCCTCTGATACCCGGCCTCTGATTCCCCGCTTCTGATTCTGATTCCCTGCCTCTGATTCCCCATCTCTGATTCCGCACATCTGATTCCCTGCCTCTGATTCCCCACCTCTGATTCCCCATATCTGATTCCCCGCCTCTGTTTCCCCGCCTCTGATTCCCCACCTCTGTTTCCCTATATCTAATTCCCCACCTCTGATGCCCCAACTCTGATTCCCCGCCTCTGATTCCCCAGCTCTGAATCCCCGCCTCTGATTCCCCGCGTCTGATTCCCTGCCTCTGATTCCCCGCCTCTGATTCCCCATCTGTGATTCACAACCTCTGATGCCCCACCTCTGATTCCCCATATCTGATTCCCCGCCTCTGTTTCCCCGCCTCTGATTCCCCGCCTCTGATTCCCCATATCTGATTCCCCGCCTCTGATTGCCCACCTCTGATTCCCCGCGTCTGATACCCTGCCTCTGATTCCCCGCCTCTGATTCCCCATCTCTGATTCACCACCTCTGATTCCCGGCCTCTGATTCCCAATCTCTGATTCCGCACATCCGATTCCATGCCTATGATTCCCCACCTCTGATTCTCCGCCTCTGATTCCCCATATCTGATTCCCTGCCTCTGTTTCCCCGCCTCTGATTCCCTACCTCTGTTTCCCCATATCTGATTCCCCGCCTCTAATTCCCCAACTCTAATACCCGCCTCTGATTCCCCAGCTCTGATTCCCCGCCTCTGATTCCCCGCATCTGATTCCCTGCCTCTGGTTCCCCGCCTCTGATTCCAGGCCTCTGATTCCCAGCATCTGATTCCGGCCTCTGATTCCCGGCCTCTGATTCCCTGCTTCTGATTCTGTTTCCCTGCCTCTGATTCCCCATCTCTGATTCCGCACATCTGATTCCCTGCCTCTGATTCCCCACCTCTGATTCCCCATATCTGATTCCCCGCATCTGTTTCCCCGCCTCTGATTCCCCTCCTCTGTTTCCCAATATCTAAGTCCCCACCTCTGATTCCCCAAATCTGATTCCCCACCTCTGATTCCCCAGCTCTGATTCCCCGCCTCTGATTCCCCGCATCTGATTCCCTGCATCTGATTCCAAGCCTCTGATTCCCTGCCTCTGATTCCCAACCTCTGATTCCCCACCTCTGATTCCCCATATCTGATTCCCCGCCTCTGTTTCCCCGCCTCGGATTCCCCGCCTCAGTTTCCCCATATCTGATTCCCGGCCTCTGATTCCCCGCCTCTGATTCCCCGCCTCTGATTCCCTGCCTCTGATTCCCCATCTCCGATTCCGCACATCTGATTCCCTTCCTCTGATTCCCCGCCTCTGATTCCCCGCCTCTGATTCCCTGCCTCTGATTCCCAACCTCTGATTCCCCACCTCTGATTCCCCATATCTGATTCCCCGCCTCTGTTTCCCCGCCTCTGATTCCCCGCCTCTGATTCCCAACTCTGATTCCCCGCCTCTGATTCCCCAGCTCTGATTCCCCATGTTTGATTCCCTGCCTCTGATTCCCTGCCCTGATTCCCCATCTCTGTTTCACCGCCTTTGATTCGCCAACTCTGATTCCACATATCTGATTCCCCGCCTCTGTTTCCCCGACTCTGATTCCCTTCCTCTGATTCCCAACCTCTGATTCCACACCTCTGATTCCCCATATCTGATTCCCCGCTTCTATTTCCCCATATCTGATTCCCCGCCTCTGATTCCCCAACTCTGATTCCCCGCCTCTGATTCCCCAGCTCTGATTCCCCGACTCTGATTCCCGGCGTCCGATTCCCTGCCTCTGATTCCCCGACTCTGATTCCCCATCTCTGATTCCCCGCCTCTGATTCCCCGTGTCTGATTCCCTGCCTCTGATTCCCCGCCTCTGATTCCCCGCCTCTGATTCCCTGCCACTGATTCCCTGCCCCTGATTCCCCACCTCTTTCCCCATATCTGATACCCCGCCTCTGTTTCCCCGCCTCTGATTCCCCGCCTCTGATTCCCCATATCTCATTCCCTGCCTCTGATTCCCCAACTCTGATTCCCCGCCTCTGATTCCCCAGCTCTGAATCCCCGCCTCTGATTCCCCGTGTCTGATTCCCTGCCTCTGATTCCCCGCCTTGATTCCCCATCTCTGATTCACAACCTCTGATTCCCCACCTCTGATTCCCTATATTTGATTCCCCGCCTCTGTTTCCCGGCCTCTGATTCCCCGCCTCTGATTCCCCATATCTGATTCCCCGCCTCTGATTGCCCACCTCTGATTCCCCGCCTCTGATTCCCCACCTCTGATTCCCTATATTTGATTCCCCGCCTCTGTTTCCCGGCCTCTGATTCCCCGCCTCTGATTCCCCATATCTGATTCCCCGCCTCTGATTGCCCACCTCTGATTCACCGCCTTTGATTCGCCACCTCTGATTCCCCATATCTGATTCCCCACCTCTGTTTCCCGGCCTCTGATTCCCCGCCTCTGATTCTCCATATCTCATTCCCCGCCTCTGAATCCCCATCTCTGATTCCCGGACTCTGATTCCCCACCTCTGATTCCCGGCCTCTTATTCCCACCATCTGATTCCCGGCCTCTGATACCCGGCCTCTGATTCCCCGCTTCTGATTCTGATTCCCTGCCTCTGATTCCCCATCTCTGATTCCGCACATCTGATTCCCTGCCTCTGATTCCCCACCTCTGATTCCCCATATCTGATTCCCCGCCTCTGTTTCCCCGCCTCTGATTCCCCACCTCTGTTTCCCTATATCTAATTCCCCACCTCTGATGCCCCAACTCTGATTCCCCGCCTCTGATTCCCCAGCTCTGATTCCCCGCCTCTGATTCCCCGCATCCGATTCCCCTTATCTGATTCCCCGCCTCTGTTTCCCCGCCTCTGATTCCCCGCCTCTGTTTCCCCATATCTGATTCCCCGCCTCTGATTCCCAACTATGATTCCCCGCCTCTGATTCCCCAGCTCTGATTCCCTGCGTCTGATTCCCTGCGTTCTATTCCCTGCCTCTGATTCCCCGCCTGTGATTCCCCATCACTGATTCACCACCTCTGATTCCCCACCTCTGATTCCCCATATCTAATTCCCCGCCTCTGTTTGCCCGCCTCTGATTCCCCGCCTCTGTTTCTCCATATCTGATTCCCCGTCTCTGAATCCCCAACTCTGATTCCCTGCCTCTGATTCCCCAGCTCTGATTCCCCGCCTTTGATTCCCCCCGTCTGATTCCCAGCCTCTGAATCCCCGTGTCTGATTTCCTGCCTCTGATTCCCCGCCTCTGATTCCCCATCTCTGATTCCTCTGATTCCCCACATCTGATTCCCCATCTCTGATTCCGCACATCCGATTCCCTGCCTCTGATTCCCCAACTCTGATTCCCCACCTCTGATTCCCCAGCTCTGATTCCCCGCCTCAGATTCCCCGCGTCTGATTCCCTGCCTCTGATTCCCCGCCTCTGATTCCCCATCTCTGATTCCCCACCTCTGATTCCCCGTGTCTGATTCCCTGCCTCTGATTCCCCGCCTCTGAATCCCAGCCTCTGATTCCACATATCTGATTCCCCGCCTCTGATTCCCTGCCTCTGATTCCCCAGCTCTGATTCCCCGCCTTTGATTCCCCCCGTCTGATTCCCAGCCTCTGAATCCCCGTGTCTGATTTCCTGCCTCTGATTCCCCGCCTCTGATACCCATCTCTGATTCACCGCCTCTGATTCCCCATCTCTGATTCCCCACCTCTGATTCCCCGTGTCTGATTCCCCGTGTCTGATTCCCTGCCTCTGATTCCACGCCTCTGATTCCCCATATCTGATTCCCTGCCACTGATTCCCCGCCTCTGATTCCCCATCTCTGATTCACCACCTCTGATTCCCGGCCTCTGATTGCCCACCTCTGATTCCCCGCCTCTGATTCACCAGCTATGATTCCCCCCCTCTGATTCCCCGCGTCTGATTCCCCGCCTCTGATTCCCCAACTCTAATACCCCGCCTCTGATTCCCCAGCTCTGATTCCCCTCCTCTGATTCACCGCATCTGATTCCCTGCCTCTGATTCCCCGCCTCTGATTCCAGGCCTCTGATTCCCAACCTCTGATTCCCCACCTCTGATTCCCCATATCTGATTCCCCGCCTCTGTTTCACCGCCTCTGATTCCCCGCCTCTGTTTCCCCATATCTGATTCCCCGCCTCTGATTCCCCAACTCTGATTCCCCGCCTGTGATTCCCCAGCTCTAATTCCCCGCCTCTGATTCCCCATATCTGATTCCCATCCTCTGATTGCCCACCTCTGATTCCCTGCCTCTGATTCCCCATCTCCGATTCCGCACATCTGATTCCCTTCCTCTGATTCCCCGCCTCTGATTCCCCGCCTCTGATTCCCTGCCTCTGATTCCCAACCTCGGATTCCCCACCTCTGATTCCCCATATCTGATTCCCCACCTCTGTTTCCCCGCCTCTGATTCCCCGCCTCTGATTCCCAACTCTGATTCCCCGCCTCTGATTCCCCAGCTCTGATTCCCCGTGTTTGATTCCCTGCCTCTGATTCCCTGCCCTGATTCCCCATCTCTGTTTCACCGCCTTTGATTCGCCACCTCTGATTCCCCATATCTGATTCCCCGACTCTGATTCCCTGCCTCTGATTCCCAACCTCTGATTCCACACCTCTGATTCCCCATATCTGATTCCCCGCCTCTATTTCCCCATATCTGATTCCCCGCCTCTGATTCCCCAACTCTGATTCCCCGCCTCTGATTCCCCAGCTCTGATTCCCCGACTCTGATTCCCGGAGTCCGATTCCCTGCCTCTGATTCCCTGCCTCTGATTCCCCATCTATGATTCCCCGCCTCCGATTCCCCGTGTCTGATTCCCTGCCTCTGATTCCCCGCCTCTGATTCCCCGCCTCTGATTCCCTGCCACTGATTCCCTGCCCCTGATTCACCAATTCTGATTCCCCATATCTGATTCCCCGCCTCTGTTTCCCCGCCTCTGATTCCCCGCCTCTGATTCCCCATATCTGATTCCCTGCCTCTGATTCCCCAACTCTGATTCACCGCCTCTGATTCCCCAGCTCTGAATCCCCGCCTCTGATTCCCCGCGTCTGATTCCCTGCCTCTGATTCCCCGCCTTGATTCCCCATCTCTGATTCACAACCTCTGATTCCCCACCTCTGATTCCCTATATTTGATTCCCCGCCTCTGTTTCCCCGCCTCTGATTCGCAACCTCTAATTCCCCACCTCTGATTCCCCATATCTGAATCCCCGCCTCTGTTACCCTGCCTCTGATTCCCGGCCTCTGTTTCCCCATATCTGATTCCCCTCCTATGATTCCCCAACTCTGATTCCCCGCCTCTGATTCCCCAGCTCTGATTCCCCGCCTTTTATTCCCGGCCTCTGATTCCCTGCCACTGATTCCCCGCCCCTGATTCCCCACCTCTGATTCCCCATATCTGATTCCCCGCCTCTGTTTCCCCAGCTCTGATTCCCCACCTCTGATTCCCCAGCTCTGATTCCCTGCCACTGATTCCCCGCCCCTGATTCCCCACCTCTGATTTCCCATATCTGATTCCCCGCCTCTGTTTCCCCAGCTCTGATTCCCTGCCTCTGATTCCCTGCCCTGATTCCCCATCTCTGTTTCACCGCCTTTGATTCGCCACCTCTGATTCCCCATATCTGATTCCCCGCCTCTGTTTCCCCGCCTCTGATTCCCTGCCCTGATTCCCCATCTCTGTTTCACCGCCTTTGATTCGCCACCTCTGATTCCCCATATCTGATTCCCCGCATCTGATTCCCTGCCTCTGGTTCCCCGCCTCTGATTCCAGGCCTCTGATTCCCAGCATCTGATTCTGGCCTCTGATTCCCGGCCTCTGATTCCCTGCTTCTGATTCTGTTTCCCTGCCTCTGATTCCCCATCTCTGATTCCGCACATCTGATTCCCTGCCTCTGATTCCCCACCTCTGATTCCCCATATCTGATTCCCCGCCTCTGTTTCCCCGCCTCTGATTCCCCTCCTCTGTTTTTCCAATATCTAAGTCCCCACCTCTGATTCCCCAAATCTGATTCCCCACCTCTGATTCCCCAGCTCTGATTCCCCGCCTCTGATTCCCCGCATCTGATTCCCTGCATCTGATTCCAAGCCTCTGATTCCCTGCCTCTGATTCCCAACCTCTGATTCCCCACGTCTGATTCCCCATATCTGATTCCCCGCCTCTGTTTCCCCGCCTCGGATTCCCCGCCTCAGTTTCCCCATATCTGATTCCCGGCCTCTGATTCCCCGCCTCTGATTCCCCGCCTCTGATTCCCTGCCTCTGATTCCCCATCTCCGATTCCGCACATCTGATTCCCTTCCTCTGATTCCCCGCCTCTGATTCCCCGCCTCTGATTCCCTGCCTCTGATTCCCAACCTCTGATTCCCCACCTCTGATTCCCCATATCTGATTCCCCGCCTCTGTTTCCCCGCCTCTGATTCCCCGCCTCTGATTCCCAACTCTGATTCCCCGCCTCTGATTCCCCAGCTCTGATTCCCCATGTTTGATTCCCTGCCTCAGATTTCCTGCCCTGATTCCCCATCTCTGTTTCACCGCCTTTGATTCGCCAACTCTGATTCCACATATCTGATTCCCCGCCTCTGTTTCCCCGACTCTGATTCCCTTCCTCTGATTCCCAACCTCTGATTCCACACCTCTGATTCCCCATATCTGATTCCCCGCTTCTATTTCCCCATATCTGATTCCCCGCCTCTGATTCCCCAACTCTGATTCCCCGCCTCTGATTCCCCAGCTCTGATTCCCCGACTCTGATTCCCGGCGTCCGATTCCCTGCCTCTGATTCCCCGACTCTGATTCCCCATCTCTGATTCCCCGCCTCTGATTCCCCGTGTCTGATTCCCTGCCTCTGATTCCCCGCCTCTGATTCCCCGCCTCTGATTCCCTGCCACTGATTCCCTGCCCCTGATTCCCCACCTCTTTCCCCATATCTGATTCCCCGCCTCTGTTTCCCCGCCTCTGATTCCCCACCTCTGATTCCCCATATCTGATTCCCTGCCTCTGATTCCCCAACTCTGATTCCCCGCCTCTGATTCCCCAGCTCTGAATCCCCGCCTCTGATTCCCCGTGTCTGATTCCCTGCCTCTGATTCCCCGCCTTGATTCCCCATCTCTGATTCACAACCTCTGATTCCCCACCTCTGATTCCCTATATTTGATTCCCCGCCTCTGTTTCCCGGCCTCTGATTCCCCGCCTCTGATTCCCCATATCTGATTCCCCGCCTCTGATTGCCCACCTCTGATTCCCCGCCTCTGATTCCCCACCTCTGATTCCCTATATTTGATTCCCCGCCTCTGTTTCCCGGCCTCTGATTCCCCGCCTCTGATTCCCCATATCTGATTCCCCGCCTCTGATTGCCCACCTCTGATTCACCGCCTTTGATTCGCCACCTCTGATTCCCCATATCTGATTCCCCACCTCTGTTTCCCGGCCTCTGATTCCCCGCCTCTGATTCTCCATATCTCATTCCCCGCCTCTGAATCCCCATCTCTGATTCCCGGACTCTGATTCCCCACCTCTGATTCCCGGCCTCTTATTCCCACCATCTGATTCCCGGCCTCTGATACCCGGCCTCTGATTCCCCGCTTCTGATTCTGATTCCCTGCCTCTGATTCCCCATCTCTGATTCCGCACATCTGATTCCCTGCCTCTGATTCCCCACCTCTGATTCCCCATATCTGATTCCCCGCCTCTGTTTCCCCGCCTCTGATTCCCCGCCTCTGTTTCCCTATATCTAATTCCCCACCTCTGATGCCCCAACTCTGATTCCCCGCCTCTGATTCCCCAGCTCTGATTCCCCGCCTCTGATTCCCCGCATCCGATTCCCCTTATCTGATTCCCCGCCTCTGTTTCCCCGCCTCTGATTCCCCGCCTCTGTTTCCCCATATCTGATTCCCCGCCTCTGATTCCCAACTATGATTCCCCGCCTCTGATTCCCCAGCTCTGATTCCCTGCGTCTGATTCCCTGCGTTCTATTCCCTGCCTCTGATTCCCCGCCTGTGATTCCCCATCACTGATTCACCACCTCTGATTCCCCACCTCTGATTCCCCATATCTAATTCCCCGCCTCTGTTTGCCCGCCTCTGATTCCCCGCCTCTGTTTCTCCATATCTGATTCCCCGTCTCTGAATCCCCAACTCTGATTCCCTGCCTCTGATTCCCCAGCTCTGATTCCCCGCCTTTGATTCCCCCCGTCTGATTCCCAGCCTCTGAATCCCCGTGTCTGATTTCCTGCATCTGATTCCCCGCCTCTGATTCCCCATCTCTGATTCCTCTGATTCCCCACATCTGATTCCCCATCTCTGATTCCGCACATCCGATTCCCTGCCTCTGATTCCCCAACTCTGATTCCCCACCTCTGATTCCCCAGCTCTGATTCCCCGCCTCAGATTCCCCGCGTCTGATTCCCTGCCTCTGATTCCCCGCCTCTGATTCCCCATCTCTGATTCCCCACCTCTGATTCCCCGTGTCTGATTCCCTGCCTCTGATTCCCCGCCTCTGAATCCCAGCCTCTGATTCCACATATCTGATTCCCCGCCTCTGATTCCCTGCCTCTGATTCCCCAGCTCTGATTCCCCGCCTTTGATTCCCCCCGTCTGATTCCCAGCCTCTGAATCCCCGTGTCTGATTTCCTGCCTCTGATTCCCCGCCTCTGATACCCATCTCTGATTCACCGCCTCTGATTCCCCATCTCTGATTCCCCACCTCTGATTCCCCGTGTCTGATTCCCCGTGTCTGATTCCCTGCCTCTGATTCCACGCCTCTGATTCCCCATATCTGATTCCCTGCCACTGATTCCCCGCCTCTGATTCCCCATCTCTGATTCACCACCTCTGATTCCCGGCCTCTGATTGCCCACCTCTGATTCCCCGCCTCTGATTCACCAGCTATTATTCCCCCCCTCTGATTCCCCGCGTCTGATTCCCCGCCTCTGATTCCCCAACTCTAATACCCCGCCTCTGATTCCCCAGCTCTGATTCCCCTCCTCTGATTCCCCGCATCTGATTCCCTGCCTCTGATTCCCCGCCTCTGATTCCAGGCCTCTGATTCCCAACCTCTGATTCCCCACCTCTGATTCCCCATATCTGATTCCCCGCCTCTGTTTCACCGCCTCTGATTCCCCGCCTCTGTTTCCCCATATCTGATTCCCCGCCTCTGATTCCCCAACTCTGATTCCCCGCCTGTGATTCCCCAGCTCTAATTCCCCGCCTCTGATTCCCCATATCTGATTCCCATCCTCTGATTGCCCACCTCTGATTCCCTCCCTCTGATTCCCCATCTCCGATTCCGCACATCTGATTCCCTTCCTCTGATTCCCCGCCTCTGATTCCCCGCCTCTGATTCCCTGCCTCTGATTCCCAACCTCGGATTCCCCACCTCTGATTCCCCATATCTGATTCCCCACCTCTGTTTCCCCGCCTCTGATTCCCCGCCTCTGATTCCCAACTCTGATTCCCCGCCTCTGATTCCCCAGCTCTGATTCCCCGTGTTTGATTCCCTGCCTCTGATTCCCTGCCCTGATTCCCCATCTCTGTTTCACCGCCTTTGATTCGCCACCTCTGATTCCCCATATCTGATTCCCCGACTCTGATTCCCTGCCTCTGATTCCCAACCTCTGATTCCACACCTCTGATTCCCCATATCTGATTCCCCGCCTCTATTTCCCCATATCTGATTCCCCGCCTCTGATTCCCCAACTCTGATTCCCCGCCTCTGATTCCCCAGCTCTGATTCCCCGACTCTGATTCCCGGAGTCCGATTCCCTGCCTCTGATTCCCCGCCTCTGATTCCCCATCTCTGATTCCCCGCCTCCGATTCCCCGTGTCTGATTCCCTGCCTCTGATTCCCCGCCTCTGATTCCCCGCCTCTGATTCCCTGCCACTGATTCCCTGCCCCTGATTCCCCAATTCTGATTCCCCATATCTGATTCCCCGCCTCTGTTTCCCCGCCTCTGATTCCCCGCCTCTGATTCCCCATATCTGATTCCCTGCCTCTGATTCCCCAACTCTGATTCACCGCCTCTGATTCCCCAGCTCTGAATCCCCGCCTCTGATTCCCCGCGTCTGATTCCCTGCCTCTGATTCCCCGCCTTGATTCCCCATCTCTGATTCACAACCTCTGATTCCCCACCTCTGATTCCCTATATTTGATTCCCCGCCTCTGTTTCCCCGCCTCTGATTCGCAACCTCTAATTACCCACCTCTGATTCCCCATATCTGAATCCCCGCCTCTGTTACCCTGCCTCTGATTCCCGGCCTCTGTTTCCCCATATCTGATTCCGCACCTATGATTCCCCAACTCTGATTCCCCGCCTCTGATTCCCCAGCTCTGATTCCCCGCCTTTTATTCCCGGCCTCTGATTCCCTGCCACTGATTCCCCACCCCTGATTCCCCACCTCTGATTCCCCATATCTGATTCCCCGCCTCTGTTTCCCCAGCTCTGATTCCCCACCTCTGATTCCCCAGCTCTGATTCCCTGCCACTGATTCCCCGCCCCTGATTCCCCACCTCTGATTTCCCATATCTGATTCCCCGCCTCTGTTTCCCCAGCTCTGATTCCCTGCCTCTGATTCCCTGCCCTGATTCCCCATCTCTGTTTCACCGCCTTTGATTCGCCACCTCTGATTCCCCATATCTGATTCCCCGCCTCTGTTTCCCCGCCTCTGATTCCCTGCCTCTGATTCCCAACCTCTGATTTCACACCTCTGATTCCCCATATCTGATTCCCCGCCTCTATTTCCCCATATCTGATTCCCCGCCTCTGATTCCCCAACTCTGATTCCCCACCTCTGATTCCCCAGCTCTGATTCCCCGCCTCTGATTCCCGGCGTCCGATTCCATGCCTCTGATTCCCCGCCTCTGATTCCCCATCTCTGATTCTCCATATCTGATTCCCCGCCTCTGAATCCCCATCTCTGATTCCCGGACTCTGATTCCCCTCCTCTGATTCCCAACCTCTGATTCCACACCTCTGATTCCCCATATCTGATTCCCCGCCTCTATTTCCCCATATCTGATTCCCCGCCTCTGATTCCCCAACTCTGATTCCCCGCCTCTGATTCCCCAGCTCTGATTCCCCGACTCTGATTCCCGGAGTCCGATTCCCTGCCTCTGATTCCCCGCCTCTGATTCCCCATCTCTGATTCCCCGCCTCCGATTCCCCGTGTCTGATTCCCTGCCTCTGATTCCCCGCCTCTGATTCCCCGCCTTTGATTCCCTGCCACTGATTCCCTGCCCCTGATTCCCCAATTCTGATTCCCCATATCTGATTCCCCGCCTCTGTTTCCCCGCCTCTGATTCCCCGCCTCTGATTCCCCATATCTGATTCCCTGCCTCTGATTCCCCGCCTCTGTTTCACCGCCTCTGATTCCCCGCCTCTGTTTCCCCATATCTGATTCCCCGCCTCTGATTCCCCAACTCTGATTCCCCGCCTGTGATTCCCCAGCTCTAATTCCCCGCCTCTGATTCCCCATATCTGATTCCCATCCTCTGATTGCCCACCTCTGATTCCCTGCCTCTGATTCCCCATCTCCGATTCCGCACATCTGATTCCCTTCCTCTGATTCCCCGCCTCTGATTCCCCGCCTCTGATTCCCTGCCTCTGATTCCCAACCTCGGATTCCCCACCTCTGATTCCCCATATCTGATTCCCCACCTCTGTTTCCCCGCCTCTGATTCCCCGCCTCTGATTCCCAACTCTGATTCCCCGCCTCTGATTCCCCAGCTCTGATTCCCCGTGTTTGATTCCCTGCCTCTGATTCCCTGCCCTGATTCCCCATCTCTGTTTCACCGCCTTTGATTCGCCACCTCTGATTCCCCATATCTGATTCCCCGACTCTGATTCCCTGCCTCTGATTCCCAACCTCTGATTCCACACCTCTGATTCCCCATATCTGATTCCCCGCCTCTATTTCCCCATATCTGATTCCCCGCCTCTGATTCCCCAACTCTGATTCCCCGCCTCTGATTCCCCAGCTCTGATTCCCCGACTCTGATTCCCGGAGTCCGATTCCCTGCCTCTGATTCCCCGCCTCTGATTCCCCATCTCTGATTCCCCGCCTCCGATTCCCCGTGTCTGATTCCCTGCCTCTGATTCCCCGCCTCTGATTCCCCGCCTCTGATTCCCTGCCACTGATTCCCTGCCCCTGATTCCCCAATTCTGATTCCCCATATCTGATTCCCCGCCTCTGTTTCCCCGCCTCTGATTCCCCGCCTCTGATTCCCCATATCTGATTCCCTGCCTCTGATTCCACAACTCTGATTCACCGCCTCTGATTCCCCAGCTCTGAATCCCCGCCTCTGATTCCCCGCGTCAGATTCCCTGCCTCTGATTCCCCGCCTTGATTCCCCATCTCTGATTCACAACCTCTGATTCCCCACCTCTGATTCCCTATATTTGATTCCCCGCCTCTGTTTCCCCGACTCTGATTCGCAACCTCTAATTCCCCACCTCTGATTCCCCATATCTGAATCCCCGCCTCTGTTACCCTGCCTCTGATTCCCGGCCTCTGTTTCCCCATATCTGATTCCCCTCCTATGATTCCCCAACTCTGATTCCCCGCCTCTGATTCCCCAGCTCTGATTCCCCGCCTTTTATTCCCGGCCTCTGATTCCCTGCCACTGATTCCCCGCCCCTGATTCCCCACCTCTGATTCCCCATATCTGATTCCCCGCCTCTGTTTCCCCAGCTCTGATTCCCCACCTCTGATTCCCCAGCTCTGATTCCCTGCCACTGATTCCCCGCCCCTGATTCCCCACCTCTGATTTCCCATATCTGATTCCCCGCCTCTGTTTCCCCAGCTCTGATTCCCTGCCTCTGATTCCCTGCCCTGATTCCCCATCTCTGTTTCACCGCCTTTGATTCGCCACCTCTGATTCCCCATATCTGATTCCCCGCCTCTGTTTCCCCGCCTCTGATTCCCTGCCTCTGATTCCCAACCTCTGATTTCACACCTCTGATACCCCATATCTGATTCCCCGCATCTATTTCCCCATATCTGATTCCCCGCCTCTGATTCCCCAACTCTGATTCCCCACCTCTGATTCCCCAGCTCTGATTCCCCGCCTCTGATTCCCGGCGTCCGATTCCCTGCCTCTGATTCCCCGCCTCTGATTCCCCATCTCTGATTCTCCATATCTGATTCCCCGCCTCTGAATCCCCATCTCTGATTCCCGGACTCTGATTCCCCTCCTCTGATTCCCAACCTCTGATTCCACACCTCTGATTCCCCATATCTGATTCCCCGCCTCTATTTCCCCATATCTGATTCCCCGCCTCTGATTCCCCAACTCTGATTCCCCGCCTCTGATTCCCCAGCTCTGATTCCCCGACTCTGATTCCCGGAGTCCGATTCCCTGCCTCTGATTCCCCGCCTCTGATTCCCCATCTCTGATTCCCCGCCTCCGATTCCCCGTGTCTGATTCCCTGCCTCTGATTCCCCGCCTCTGATTCCCCGCCTCTGATTCCCTGCCACTGATTCCCTGCCCCTGATTCCCCAATTCTGATTCCCCATATCTGATTCCCCGCCTCTGTTTCCCCGCCTCTGATTCCCCGCCTCTGATTCCCCATATCTGATTCCCTGCCTCTGATTCCCCAACTCTGATTCACCGCCTCTGATTCCCCAGCTCTGAATCCCCGCCTCTGATTCCCCGCGTCTGATTCCCTGCCTCTGATTCCCCGCCTTGATTCCCCATCTCTGATTCACAACCTCTGATTCCCCACCTCTGATTCCCTATATTTGATTCCCCGCCTCTGTTTCCCCGCCTCTGATTCGCAACCTCTAATTCCCCACCTCTGATTCCCCATATCTGAATCCCCGCCTCTGTTACCCTGCCTCTGATTCCCGGCCTCTGTTTCCCCATATCTGATTCCCCTCCTATGATTCCCCAACTCTGATTCCCCGCCTCTGATTCCCCAGCTCTGATTCCCCGCCTTTTATTCCCGGCCTCTGATTCCCTGCCACTGATTCCCCGCCCCTGATTCCCCACCTCTGATTCCCCATATCTGATTCCCCGCCTCTGTTTCCCCAGCTCTGATTCCCCACCTCTGATTCCCCAGCTCTGATTCCCTGCCACTGATTCCCCGCCCCTGATTCCCCACCTCTGATTTCCCATATCTGATTCCCCGCCTCTGTTTCCCCAGCTCTGATTCCCTGCCTCTGATTCCCTGCCCTGATTCCCCATCTCTGTTTCACCGCCTTTGATTCGCCACCTTTGATTCCTCATATCTGATTCCCCGCCTCTGTTTCCCCGCCTCTGATTCCCTGCCTCTGATTCCCAACCTCTGATTTCACACCTCTGATTCCCCATATCTGATTCCCCGCCTCTATTTCCCCATATCTGATTCCCCGCCTCTGATTCCCCAACTCTGATTCCCCACCTCTGATTCCCCAGCTCTGATTCCCCGCCTCTGATTCCCGGCGTCCGATTCCCTGCCTCTGATTCCCCGCCTCTGATTCCCCATCTCTGATTCTCCATATCTGATTCCCCGCCTCTGAATCCCCATCTCTGATTCCCGGACTCTGATTCCCCTCCTCTGATTCCCGGCCTCTTATTCCCAGCATCTGATTCCCGGCCTCTGATTCCCGGCCTCTGATTCCCCGCTTCTGATTCTGATTCCCTGCCTCTGATTCCCCATCTCTGATTCCGCACATCTGATTCCCTGCCTCTGATTCCCCACCTCTGATTCCCCATATCTGATTCCCCGCCTCTGTTTCTCCGCCTCTGATTCCCCGCCTCTGTTTCCCTATATCTAATTCCCCACCTCTGATGCCCCAACTCTGATTCCCCGCCTCTGATTCCCCAGCTCTGATTCCCCGCCTCTGATTCCCTGCATCCGATACCCCATATCTGATTCCCCGCCTCTGTTTCCCCGCCTCTGATTCCCCACCTCTGTTTCCCCATATCTGATTCCCGCCTCTGATTCCCAACTATGATTCCCCGCCTCTGATTCCCCAGCTCTGATTCCCTGCCTCTGATTCCCCGCGTTCTATTCCCTGCCTCTGATTCCCCGCCTGTGATTCCCCATCACTGATTCACCACCTCTGATTCCCTACCTCTGATTCCCCATATCTAATTCCCCGCCTCTGTTTGCCCGCCTCTGATTCCCCGCCTCTGTTTCCCCATAACTGATTCCCCGCCTCTGAATCCCCAACTCTGATTCCCTGCCTCAGATTCCCCAGCTCTGATTCCCCGCCTTTGATTCCCCCCGTCTGATTCCCAGCCTCTGAATCCCCGCGTCTGATACCCTGCCTCTGATTCCCCGCCTCTGATTCCCCATCTCTGATTCACCACCTCTGATTCCCGGCCTCTGATTCCCAATCTCTGATTCCGCACATCCGATTCCATGCCTATGATTCCCCACCTCTGATTCTCCGCCTCTGATTCCCCATATCTGATTCCCTGCCTCTGTTTCCCCGCCTCTGATTCCCTACCTCTGTTTCCCCATATCTGATTCCCCGCCTCTAATTCCCCAACTCTAATACCCGCCTCTGATTCCCCAGCTCTGATTCCCCGCCTCTGATTCCCCGCATCTGATTCCCTGCCTCTGGTTCCCCGCCTCTGATTCCAGGCCTCTGATTCCCAGCATCTGATTCCGGCCTCTGATTCCCGGCCTCTGATTCCCTGCTTCTGATTCTGTTTCCCTGCCTCTGATTCCCCATCTCTGATTCCGCACATCTGATTCCCTGCCTCTGATTCCCCACCTCTGATTCCCCATATCTGATTCCCCGCATCTGTTTCCCCGCCTCTGATTCCCCTCCTCTGTTTCCCAATATCTAAGTCCCCACCTCTGATTCCCCAAATCTGATTCCCCACCTCTGATTCCCCAGCTCTGATTCCCCGCCTCTGATTCCCCGCATCTGATTCCCTGCATCTGATTCCAAGCCTCTGATTCCCTGCCTCTGATTCCCAACCTCTGATTCCCCACCTCTGATTCCCCATATCTGATTCCCCGCCTCTGTTTCCCCGCCTCGGATTCCCCGCCTCAGTTTCCCCATATCTGATTCACGGCCTCTGATTCCCCGCCTCTGATTCCCCGCCTCTGATTCCCTGCCTCTGATTCCCCGCCTCTGATTCCCCATATCTGATTCCCTGCCTCTGATTCCCCAACTCTGATTCACCGCCTCTGATTCCCCAGCTCTGAATCCCCGCCTCTGATTCCCCGCGTCTGATTCCCTGCCTCTGATTCCCCGCCTTGATTCCCCATCTCTGATTCACAACCTCTGATTCCCCACCTCTGATTCCCTATATTTGATTCCCCGCCTCTGTTTCCCCGCCTCTGATTCGCAACCTCTAATTCCCCACCTCTGATTCCCCATATCTGAATCCCCGCCTCTGTTACCCTGCCTCTGATTCCCGGCCTCTGTTTCCCCATATCTGATTCCCCTCCTATGATTCCCCAACTCTGATTCCCCGCCTCTGATTCCCCAGCTCTGATTCCCCGCCTTTTATTCCCGGCCTCTGATTCCCTGCCACTGATTCCCCGCCCCTGATTCCCCACCTCTGATTCCCCATATCTGATTCCCCGCCTCTGTTTCCCCAGCTCTGATTCCCCACCTCTGATTCCCCAGCTCTGATTCCCTGCCACTGATTCCCCGCCCCTGATTCCCCACCTCTGATTTCCCATATCTGATTCCCCGCCTCTGTTTCCCCAGCTCTGATTCCCTGCCTCTGATTCCCTGCCCTGATTCCCCATCTCTGTTTCACCGCCTTTGATTCGCCACCTTTGATTCCTCATATCTGATTCCCCGCCTCTGTTTCCCCGCCTCTGATTCCCTGCCTCTGATTCCCAACCTCTGATTTCACACCTCTGATTCCCCATATCTGATTCCCCGCCTCTATTTCCCCATATCTGATTCCCCGCCTCTGATTCCCCAACTCTGATTCCCCACCTCTGATTCCCCAGCTCTGATTCCCCGCCTCTGATTCCCGGCGTCCGATTCCCTGCCTCTGATTCCCCGCCTCTGATTCCCCATCTCTGATTCTCCATATCTGATTCCCCGCCTCTGAATCCCCATCTCTGATTCCCGGACTCTGATTCCCCTCCTCTGATTCCCGGCCTCTTATTCCCAGCATCTGATTCCCGGCCTCTGATTCCCGGCCTCTGATTCCCCGCTTCTGATTCTGATTCCCTGCCTCTGATTCCCCATCTCTGATTCCGCACATCTGATTCCCTGCCTCTGATTCCCCACCTCTGATTCCCCATATCTGATTCCCCGCCTCTGTTTCTCCGCCTCTGATTCCCCGCCTCTGTTTCCCTATATCTAATTCCCCACCTCTGATGCCCCAACTCTGATTCCCCGCCTCTGATTCCCCAGCTCTGATTCCCCGCCTCTGATTCCCTGCATCCGATACCCCATATCTGATTCCCCGCCTCTGTTTCCCCGCCTCTGATTCCCCACCTCTGTTTCCCCATATCTGATTCCCGCCTCTGATTCCCAACTATGATTCCCCGCCTCTGATTCCCCAGCTCTGATTCCCTGCCTCTGATTCCCCGCGTTCTATTCCCTGCCTCTGATTCCCCGCCTGTGATTCCCCATCACTGATTCACCACCTCTGATTCCCTACCTCTGATTCCCCATATCTAATTCCCCGCCTCTGTTTGCCCGCCTCTGATTCCCCGCCTCTGTTTCCCCATAACTGATTCCCCGCCTCTGAATCCCCAACTCTGATTCCCTGCCTCAGATTCCCCAGCTCTGATTCCCCGCCTTTGATTCCCCCCGTCTGATTCCCAGCCTCTGAATCCCCGCGTCTGATACCCTGCCTCTGATTCCCCGCCTCTGATTCCCCATCTCTGATTCACCACCTCTGATTCCCGGCCTCTGATTCCCAATCTCTGATTCCGCACATCCGATTCCATGCCTATGATTCCCCACCTCTGATTCTCCGCCTCTGATTCCCCATATCTGATTCCCTGCCTCTGTTTCCCCGCCTCTGATTCCCTACCTCTGTTTCCCCATATCTGATTCCCCGCCTCTAATTCCCCAACTCTAATACCCGCCTCTGATTCCCCAGCTCTGATTCCCCGCCTCTGATTCCCCGCATCTGATTCCCTGCCTCTGGTTCCCCGCCTCTGATTCCAGGCCTCTGATTCCCAGCATCTGATTCCGGCCTCTGATTCCCGGCCTCTGATTCCCTGCTTCTGATTCTGTTTCCCTGCCTCTGATTCCCCATCTCTGATTCCGCACATCTGATTCCCTGCCTCTGATTCCCCACCTCTGATTCCCCATATCTGATTCCCCGCATCTGTTTCCCCGCCTCTGATTCCCCTCCTCTGTTTCCCAATATCTAAGTCCCCACCTCTGATTCCCCAAATCTGATTCCCCACCTCTGATTCCCCAGCTCTGATTCCCCGCCTCTGATTCCCCGCATCTGATTCCCTGCATCTGATTCCAAGCCTCTGATTCCCTGCCTCTGATTCCCAACCTCTGATTCCCCACCTCTGATTCCCCATATCTGATTCCCCGCCTCTGTTTCCCCGCCTCGGATTCCCCGCCTCAGTTTCCCCATATCTGATTCACGGCCTCTGATTCCCCGCCTCTGATTCCCCGCCTCTGATTCCCTGCCTCTGATTCCCCATCTCCGATTCCGCACATCTGATTCCCTTCCTCTGATTCCCCGCCTCTGATTCCCCGCCTCTGATTCCCTGCCTCTGATTCCCAACCTCTGATTCCCCACCTCTGATTCCCCATATCTGATTCCCCGCCTCTGTTTCCCCGCCTCTGATTCCCCGCCTCTGATTCCCAACTCTGATTCCCCGCCTCTGATTCCCCAGCTCTGATTCCCCATGTTTGATTCCCTGCCTCTGATTCCCTGCCCTGATTCCCCATCTCTGTTTCACCGCCTTTGATTCGCCAACTCTGATTCCACATATCTGATTCCCCGCCTCTGTTTCCCCGACTCTGATTCCCTTCCTCTGATTCCCAACCTCTGATTCCACACCTCTGATTCCCCATATCTGATTCCCCGCTTCTATTTCCCCATATCTGATTCCCCGCCTCTGATTCCCCAACTCTGATTCCCCGCCTCTGATTCCCCAGCTCTGATTCCCCGACTCTGATTCCCGGCGTCCGATTCCCTGCCTCTGATTCCCCGACTCTGATTCCCCATCTCTGATTCCCCGCCTCTGATTCCCCGTGTCTGATTCCCTGCCTCTGATTCCCCGCCTCTGATTCCCCGCCTCTGATTCCCTGCCACTGATTCCCTGCCCCTGATTCCCCACCTCTTTCCCCATATCTGATACCCCGCCTCTGTTTCCCCGCCTCTGATCCCCGCCTCTGATTCCCCATATCTGATTCCCTGCCTCTGATTCCCCAACTCTGATTCCCCGCCTCTGATTCCCCAGCTCTGAATCCCCGCCTCTGATTCCCCGTGTCTGATTCCCTGCCTCTGATTCCCCGCCTTGATTCCCCATCTCTGATTCACAACCTCTGATTCCCCACCTCTGATTCCCTATATTTGATTCCCCGCCTCTGTTTCCCGGCCTCTGATTCCCCGCCTCTGATTCCCCATATCTGATTCCCCGCCTCTGATTGCCCACCTCTGATTCCCCGCCTCTGATTCCCCACCTCTGATTCCCTATATTTGATTCCCCGCCTCTGTTTCCCGGCCTCTGATTCCCCGCCTCTGATTCCCCATATCTGATTCCCCGCCTCTGATTGCCCACCTCTGATTCACCGCCTTTGATTCGCCACCTCTGATTCCCCATATCTGATTCCCCACCTCTGTTTCCCGGCCTCTGATTCCCCGCCTCTGATTCTCCATATCTCATTCCCCGCCTCTGAATCCCCATCTCTGATTCCCGGACTCTGATTCCCCACCTCTGATTCCCGGCCTCTTATTCCCACCATCTGATTCCCGGCCTCTGATACCCGGCCTCTGATTCCCCGCTTCTGATTCTGATTCCCTGCCTCTGATTCCCCATCTCTGATTCCGCACATCTGATTCCCTGCCTCTGATTCCCCACCTCTGATTCCCCATATCTGATTCCCCGCCTCTGTTTCCCCGCCTCTGATTCCCCACCTCTGTTTCCCTATATCTAATTCCCCACCTCTGATGCCCCAACTCTGATTCCCCGCCTCTGATTCCCCAGCTCTGAATCCCCGCCTCTGATTCCCCGCGTCTGATTCCCTGCCTCTGATTCCCCGCCTCTGATTCCCCATCTGTGATTCACAACCTCTGATGCCCCACCTCTGATTCCCCATATCTGATTCCCCGCCTCTGTTTCCCCGCCTCTGATTCCCCGCCTCTGATTCCCCATATCTGATTCCCCGCCTCTGATTGCCCACCTCTGATTCCCCGCGTCTGATACCCTGCCTCTGATTCCCCGCCTCTGATTCCCCATCTCTGATTCACCACCTCTGATTCCCGGCCTCTGATTCCCAATCTCTGATTCCGCACATCCGATTCCATGCCTATGATTCCCCACCTCTGATTCTCCGCCTCTGATTCCCCATATCTGATTCCCTGCCTCTGTTTCCCCGCCTCTGATTCCCTACCTCTGTTTCCCCATATCTGATTCCCCGCCTCTAATTCCCCAACTCTAATACCCGCCTCTGATTCCCCAGCTCTGATTCCCCGCCTCTGATTCCCCGCATCTGATTCCCTGCCTCTGGTTCCCCGCCTCTGATTCCAGGCCTCTGATTCCCAGCATCTGATTCCGGCCTCTGATTCCCGGCCTCTGATTCCCTGCTTCTGATTCTGTTTCCCTGCCTCTGATTCCCCTTCTCTGATTCCGCACATCTGATTCCCTGCCTCTGATTCCCCACCTCTGATTCCCCATATCTGATTCCCCGCATCTGTTTCCCCGCCTCTGATTCCCCTCCTCTGTTTCCCAATATCTAAGTCCCCACCTCTGATTCCCCAAATCTGATTCCCCACCTCTGATTCCCCAGCTCTGATTCCCCGCCTCTGATTCCCCGCATCTGATTCCCTGCATCTGATTCCAAGCCTCTGATTCCCTGCCTCTGATTCCCAACCTCTGATTCCCCACCTCTGATTCCCCATATCTGATTCCCCGCCTCTGTTTCCCCGCCTCGGATTCCCCGCCTCAGTTTCCCCATATCTGATTCCCGGCCTCTGATTCCCCGCCTCTGATTCCCCGCCTCTGATTCCCTGCCTCTGATTCCCCATCTCCGATTCCGCACATCTGATTCCCTTCCTCTGATTCCCCGCCTCTGATTCCCCGCCTCTGATTCCCTGCCTCTGATTCCCAACCTCTGATTCCCCACCTCTGATTCCCCATATCTGATTCCCCGCCTCTGTTTCCCCGCCTCTGATTCCCCGCCTCTGATTCCCAACTCTGATTCCCCGCCTCTGATTCCCCAGCTCTGATTCCCCATGTTTGATTCCCTGCCTCTGATTCCCTGCCCTGATTCCCCATCTCTGTTTCACCGCCTTTGATTCGCCAACTCTGATTCCACATATCTGATTCCCCGCCTCTGTTTCCCCGACTCTGATTCCCTTCCTCTGATTCCCAACCTCTGATTCCACACCTCTGATTCCCCATATCTGATTCCCCGCTTCTATTTCCCCATATCTGATTCCCCGCCTCTGATTCCCCAACTCTGATTCCCCGCCTCTGATTCCCCAGCTCTGATTCCCCGACTCTGATTCCCGGCGTCCGATTCCCTGCCTCTGATTCCCCGACTCTGATTCCCCATCTCTGATTCCCCGCCTCTGATTCCCCGTGTCTGATTCCCTGCCTCTGATTCCCCGCCTCTGATTCCCCGCCTCTGATTCCCTGCCACTGATTCCCTGCCCCTGATTCCCCACCTCTTTCCCCATATCTGATACCCCGCCTCTGTTTCCCCGCCTCTGATTCCCCGCCTCTGATTCCCCATATCTGATTCCCTGCCTCTGATTCCCCAACTCTGATTCCCCGCCTCTGATTCCCCAGCTCTGAATCCCCGCCTCTGATTCCCCGTGTCTGATTCCCTGCCTCTGATTCCCCGCCTTGATTCCCCATCTCTGATTCACAACCTCTGATTCCCCACCTCTGATTCCCTATATTTGATTCCCCGCCTCTGTTTCCCGGCCTCTGATTCCCCGCCTCTGATTCCCCATATCTGATTCCCCGCCTCTGATTGCCCACCTCTGATTCCCCGCCTCTGATTCCCCACCTCTGATTCCCTATATTTGATTCCCCGCCTCTGTTTCCCGGCCTCTGATTCCCCGCCTCTGATTCCCCATATCTGATTCCCCGCCTCTGATTGCCCACCTCTGATTCACCGCCTTTGATTCGCCACCTCTGATTCCCCATATCTGATTCCCCACCTCTGTTTCCCGGCCTCTGATTCCCCGCCTCTGATTCTCCATATCTCATTCCCCGCCTCTGAATCCCCATCTCTGATTCCCGGACTCTGATTCCCCACCTCTGATTCCCGGCCTCTTATTCCCACCATCTGATTCCCGGCCTCTGATACCCGGCCTCTGATTCCCCGCTTCTGATTCTGATTCCCTGCCTCTGATTCCCCATCTCTGATTCCGCACATCTGATTCCCTGCCTCTGATTCCCCACCTCTGATTCCCCATATCTGATTCCCCGCCTCTGTTTCCCCGCCTCTGATTCCCCACCTCTGTTTCCCTATATCTAATTCCCCACCTCTGATGCCCCAACTCTGATTCCCGCCTCTGATTCCCCAGCTCTGATTCCCCGCCTCTGATTCCCCGCATCCGATTCCCCTTATCTGATTCCCCGCCTCTGTTTCCCCGCCTCTGATTCCCCGCCTCTGTTTCCCCATATCTGATTCCCCGCCTCTGATTCCCAACTATGATTCCCCGCCTCTGATTCCCCAGCTCTGATTCCCTGCGTCTGATTCCCTGCGTTCTATTCCCTGCCTCTGATTCCCCGCCTGTGATTCCCCATCACTGATTCACCACCTCTGATTCCCCACCTCTGATTCCCCATATCTAATTCCCCGCCTCTGTTTGCCCGCCTCTGATTCCCCGCCTCTGTTTCTCCATATCTGATTCTCCGTCTCTGAATCCCCAACTCTGATTCCCTGCCTCTGATTCCCCAGCTCTGATTCCCCGCCTTTGATTCCCCCCGTCTGATTCCCAGCCTCTGAATCCCCGTGTCTGATTTCCTGCCTCTGATTCCCCGCCTCTGATTCCCCATCTCTGATTCCTCTGATTCCCCACATCTGATTCCCCATCTCTGATTCCGCACATCCGATTCCCTGCCTCTGATTCCCCAACTCTGATTCCCCACCTCTGATTCCCCAGCTCTGATTCCCCGCCTCAGATTCCCCGCGTCTGATTCCCTGCCTCTGATTCCCCGCCTCTGATTCCCCATCTCTGATTCCCCACCTCTGATTCCCCGTGTCTGATTCCCTGCCTCTGATTCCCCGCCTCTGAATCCCAGCCTCTGATTCCACATATCTGATTCCCCGCCTCTGATTCCCTGCCTCTGATTCCCCAGCTCTGATTCCCCGCCTTTGATTCCCCCCGTCTGATTCCCAGCCTCTGAATCCCCGTGTCTGATTTCCTGCCTCTGATTCCCCGCCTCTGATACCCATCTCTGATTCACCGCCTCTGATTCCCCATCTCTGATTCCCCACCTCTGATTCCCCGTGTCTGATTCCCCGTGTCTGATTCCCTGCCTCTGATTCCACGCCTCTGATTCCCCATATCTGATTCCCTGCCACTGATTCCCCGCCTCTGATTCCCCATCTCTGATTCACCACCTCTGATTCCCGGCCTCTGATTGCCCACCTCTGATTCCCTGCCACTGATTCCCCACCCCTGATTCCCCACCTCTGATTCCCCATATCTGATTCCCCGCCTCTGTTTCCCCAGCTCTGATTCCCCACCTCTGATTCCCCAGCTCTGATTCCCTGCCACTGATTCCCCGCCCCTGATTCCCCACCTCTGATTTCCCATATCTGATTCCCCGCCTCTGTTTCCCCAGCTCTGATTCCCTGCCTCTGATTCCCTGCCCTGATTCCCCATCTCTGTTTCACCGCCTTTGATTCGCCACCTCTGATTCCCCATATCTGATTCCCCGCCTCTGTTTCCCCGCCTCTGATTCCCTGCCTCTGATTCCCAACCTCTGATTTCACACCTCTGATTCCCCATATCTGATTCCCCGCCTCTATTTCCCCATATCTGATTCCCCGCCTCTGATTCCCCAACTCTGATTCCCCACCTCTGATTCCCCAGCTCTGATTCCCCGCCTCTGATTCCCGGCGTCCGATTCCATGCCTCTGATTCCCCGCCTCTGATTCCCCATCTCTGATTCTCCATATCTGATTCCCCGCCTCTGAATCCCCATCTCTGATTCCCGGACTCTGATTCCCCTCCTCTGATTCCCAACCTCTGATTCCACACCTCTGATTCCCCATATCTGATTCCCCGCCTCTATTTCCCCATATCTGATTCCCCGCCTCTGATTCCCCAACTCTGATTCCCCGCCTCTGATTCCCCAGCTCTGATTCCCCGACTCTGATTCCCGGAGTCCGATTCCCTGCCTCTGATTCCCCGCCTCTGATTCCCCATCTCTGATTCCCCGCCTCCGATTCCCCGTGTCTGATTCCCTGCCTCTGATTCCCCGCCTCTGATTCCCCGCCTTTGATTCCCTGCCACTGATTCCCTGCCCCTGATTCCCCAATTCTGATTCCCCATATCTGATTCCCCGCCTCTGTTTCCCCGCCTCTGATTCCCCGCCTCTGATTCCCCATATCTGATTCCCTGCCTCTGATTCCCCGCCTCTGTTTCACCGCCTCTGATTCCCCGCCTCTGTTTCCCCATATCTGATTCCCCGCCTCTGATTCCCCAACTCTGATTCCCCGCCTGTGATTCCCCAGCTCTAATTCCCCGCCTCTGATTCCCCATATCTGATTCCCATCCTCTGATTGCCCACCTCTGATTCCCTGCCTCTGATTCCCCATCTCCGATTCCGCACATCTGATTCCCTTCCTCTGATTCCCCGCCTCTGATTCCCCGCCTCTGATTCCCTGCCTCTGATTCCCAACCTCGGATTCCCCACCTCTGATTCCCCATATCTGATTCCCCACCTCTGTTTCCCCGCCTCTGATTCCCCGCCTCTGATTCCCAACTCTGATTCCCCGCCTCTGATTCCCCAGCTCTGATTCCCCGTGTTTGATTCCCTGCCTCTGATTCCCTGCCCTGATTCCCCATCTCTGTTTCACCGCCTTTGATTCGCCACCTCTGATTCCCCATATCTGATTCCCCGACTCTGATTCCCTGCCTCTGATTCCCAACCTCTGATTCCACACCTCTGATTCCCCATATCTGATTCCCCGCCTCTATTTCCCCATATCTGATTCCCCGCCTCTGATTCCCCAACTCTGATTCCCCGCCTCTGATTCCCCAGCTCTGATTCCCCGACTCTGATTCCCGGAGTCCGATTCCCTGCCTCTGATTCCCCGCCTCTGATTCCCCATCTCTGATTCCCCGCCTCCGATTCCCCGTGTCTGATTCCCTGCCTCTGATTCCCCGCCTCTGATTCCCCGCCTCTGATTCCCTGCCACTGATTCCCTGCCCCTGATTCCCCAATTCTGATTCCCCATATCTGATTCCCCGCCTCTGTTTCCCCGCCTCTGATTCCCCGCCTCTGATTCCCCATATCTGATTCCCTGCCTCTGATTCCCCAACTCTGATTCACCGCCTCTGATTCCCCAGCTCTGAATCCCCGCCTCTGATTCCCCGCGTCAGATTCCCTGCCTCTGATTCCCCGCCTTGATTCCCCATCTCTGATTCACAACCTCTGATTCCCCACCTCTGATTCCCTATATTTGATTCCCCGCCTCTGTTTCCCCGACTCTGATTCGCAACCTCTAATTCCCCACCTCTGATTCCCCATATCTGAATCCCCGCCTCTGTTACCCTGCCTCTGATTCCCGGCCTCTGTTTCCCCATATCTGATTCCCCTCCTATGATTCCCCAACTCTGATTCCCCGCCTCTGATTCCCCAGCTCTGATTCCCCGCCTTTTATTCCCGGCCTCTGATTCCCTGCCACTGATTCCCCGCCCCTGATTCCCCACCTCTGATTCCCCATATCTGATTCCCCGCCTCTGTTTCCCCAGCTCTGATTCCCCACCTCTGATTCCCCAGCTCTGATTCCCTGCCACTGATTCCCCGCCCCTGATTCCCCACCTCTGATTTCCCATATCTGATTCCCCGCCTCTGTTTCCCCAGCTCTGATTCCCTGCCTCTGATTCCCTGCCCTGATTCCCCATCTCTGTTTCACCGCCTTTGATTCGCCACCTCTGATTCCCCATATCTGATTCCCCGCCTCTGTTTCCCCGCCTCTGATTCCCTGCCTCTGATTCCCAACCTCTGATTTCACACCTCTGATACCCCATATCTGATTCCCCGCATCTATTTCCCCATATCTGATTCCCCGCCTCTGATTCCCCAACTCTGATTCCCCACCTCTGATTCCCCAGCTCTGATTCCCCGCCTCTGATTCCCGGCGTCCGATTCCCTGCCTCTGATTCCCCGCCTCTGATTCCCCATCTCTGATTCTCCATATCTGATTCCCCGCCTCTGAATCCCCATCTCTGATTCCCGGACTCTGATTCCCCTCCTCTGATTCCCAACCTCTGATTCCACACCTCTGATTCCCCATATCTGATTCCCCGCCTCTATTTCCCCATATCTGATTCCCCGCCTCTGATTCCCCAACTCTGATTCCCCGCCTCTGATTCCCCAGCTCTGATTCCCCGACTCTGATTCCCGGAGTCCGATTCCCTGCCTCTGATTCCCCGCCTCTGATTCCCCATCTCTGATTCCCCGCCTCCGATTCCCCGTGTCTGATTCCCTGCCTCTGATTCCCCGCCTCTGATTCCCCGCATCTGATTCCCTGCCACTGATTCCCTGCCCCTGATTCCCCAATTCTGATTCCCCATATCTGATTCCCCGCCTCTGTTTCCCCGCCTCTGATTCCCCGCCTCTGATTCCCCATATCTGATTCCCTGCCTCTGATTCCCCAACTCTGATTCACCGCCTCTGATTCCCCAGCTCTGAATCCCCGCCTCTGATTCCCCGCGTCTGATTCCCTGCCTCTGATTCCCCGCCTTGATTCCCCATCTCTGATTCACAACCTCTGATTCCCCACCTCTGATTCCCTATATTTGATTCCCCGCCTCTGTTTCCCCGCCTCTGATTCGCAACCTCTAATTCCCCACCTCTGATTCCCCATATCTGAATCCCCGCCTCTGTTACCCTGCCTCTGATTCCCGGCCTCTGTTTCCCCATATCTGATTCCCCTCCTATGATTCCCCAACTCTGATTCCCCGCCTCTGATTCCCCAGCTCTGATTCCCCGCCTTTTATTCCCGGCCTCTGATTCCCTGCCACTGATTCCCCGCCCCTGATTCCCCACCTCTGATTCCCCATATCTGATTCCCCGCCTCTGTTTCCCCAGCTCTGATTCCCCACCTCTGATTCCCCAGCTCTGATTCCCTGCCACTGATTCCCCGCCCCTGATTCCCCACCTCTGATTTCCCATATCTGATTCCCCGCCTCTGTTTCCCCAGCTCTGATTCCCTGCCTCTGATTCCCTGCCCTGATTCCCCATCTCTGTTTCACCGCCTTTGATTCGCCACCTTTGATTCCCCATATCTGATTCCCTGCCTCTGTTTCCCCGCCTCTGATTCCCTGCCTCTGATTCCCAACCTCTGATTTCACACCTCTGATTCCCCATATCTGATTCCCCGCCTCTATTTCCCCATATCTGATTCCCCGCCTCTGATTCCCCAACTCTGATTCCCCACCTCTGATTCCCCAGCTCTGATTCCCCGCCTCTGATTCCCGGCGTCCGATTCCCTGCCTCTGATTCCCCGCCTCTGATTCCCCATCTCTGATTCTCCATATCTGATTCCCCGCCTCTGAATCCCCATCTCTGATTCCCGGACTCTGATTCCCCTCCTCTGATTCCCGGCCTCTTATTCCCAGCATCTGATTCCCGGCCTCTGATTCCCGGCCTCTGATTCCCCGCTTCTGATTCTGATTCCCTGCCTCTGATTCCCCATCTCTGATTCCGCACATCTGATTCCCTGCCTCTGATTCCCCACCTCTGATTCCCCATATCTGATTCCCCGCCTCTGTTTCTCCGCCTCTGATTCCCCGCCTCTGTTTCCCTATATCTAATTCCCCACCTCTGATGCCCCAACTCTGATTCCCCGCCTCTGATTCCCCAGCTCTGATTCCCCGCCTCTGATTCCCTGCATCCGATACCCCATATCTGATTCCCCGCCTCTGTTTCTCCGCCTCTGATTCCCCACCTCTGTTTCCCCATATCTGATTCCCGCCTCTGATTCCCAACTATGATTCCCCGCCTCTGATTCCCCAGCTCTGATTCCCTGCCTCTGATTCCCCGCGTTCTATTCCCTGCCTCTGATTCCCCGCCTGTGATTCCCCATCACTGATTCACCACCTCTGATTCCCTACCTCTGATTCCCCATATCTAATTCCCCGCCTCTGTTTGCCCGCCTCTGATTCCCCGCCTCTGTTTCCCCATAACTGATTCCCCGCCTCTGAATCCCCAACTCTGATTCCCTGCCTCAGATTCCCCAGCTCTGAATCCCCGCCTTTGATTCCCCCCGTCTGATTCCCAGCCTCTGAATCCCCACGTCTGATTCCCTGCCTCTGATTCCCCGCCTTGATTCCCCATCTCTGATTCACAACCTCTGATTCCCCACCTCTGATTCCCTATATTTGATTCCCCGCCTCTGTTTCCCCGCCTCTGATTCGCAACCTCTAATTCCCCACCTCTGATTCCCCATATCTGAATCCCCGCCTCTGTTACCCTGCCTCTGATTCCCGGCCTCTGTTTCCCCATATCTGATTCCCCTCCTATGATTCCCCAACTCTGATTCCCCGCCTCTGATTCCCCAGCTCTGATTCCCCGCCTTTTATTCCCGGCCTCTGATTCCCTGCCACTGATTCCCCGCCCCTGATTCCCCACCTCTGATTCCCCATATCTGATTCCCCGCCTCTGTTTCCCCAGCTCTGATTCCCCACCTCTGATTCCCCAGCTCTGATTCCCTGCCACTGATTCCCCGCCCCTGATTCCCCACCTCTGATTTCCCATATCTGATTCCCCGCCTCTGTTTCCCCAGCTCTGATTCCCTGCCTCTGATTCCCTGCCCTGATTCCCCATCTCTGTTTCACCGCCTTTGATTCGCCACCTTTGATTCCCCATATCTGATTCCCCGCCTCTGTTTCCCCGCCTCTGATTCCCTGCCTCTGATTCCCAACCTCTGATTTCACACCTCTGATTCCCCATATCTGATTCCCCGCCTCTATTTCCCCATATCTGATTCCCCGCCTCTGATTCCCCAACTCTGATTCCCCACCTCTGATTCCCCAGCTCTGATTCCCCGCCTCTGATTCCCGGCGTCCGATTCCCTGCCTCTGATTCCCCGCCTCTGATTCCCCATCTCTGATTCTCCATATCTGATTCCCCGCCTCTGAATCCCCATCTCTGATTCCCGGACTCTGATTCCCCTCCACTGATTCCCGGCCTCTTATTCCCAGCATCTGATTCCCGGCCTCTGATTCCCGGCCTCTGATTCCCCGCTTCTGATTCTGATTCCCTGCCTCTGATTCCCCATCTCTGATTCCGCACATCTGATTCCCTGCCTCTGATTCCCCACCTCTGATTCCCCATATCTGATTCCCCGCCTCTGTTTCTCCGCCTCTGATTCCCCGCCTCTGTTTCCCTATATCTAATTCACCACCTCTGATGCCCCAACTCTGATTCCCCGCCTCTGATTCCCCAGCTCTGATTCCCCGCCTCTGATTCCCTGCATCCGATTCCCCATATATGATTCCCCGCCTCTGTTTCCCCGCCTCTGATTCCCCACCTCTGTTTCCCCATATCTGATTCCCGCCTCTGATTCCCAACTATGATTCCCCGCCTCTGATTCCCCAGCTCTGATTCCCTGCCTCTGATTCCCCGCGTTCTATTCCCTGCCTCTGATTCCCCGCCTGTGATTCCCCATCACTGATTCACCACCTCTGATTCCCTACCTCTGATTCCCCATATCTAATTCCCCGCCTCTGTTTGCCCGCCTCTGATTCCCCGCCTCTGTTTCCCCATAACTGATTCCCCGCCTCTGAATCCCCAACTCTGATTCCCTGCCTCAGATTCCCCAGCTCTGATTCCCCGCCTTTGATTCCCCCCGTCTGATTCCCAGCCTCTGAATCCCCGTGTCTGATTTCCTGCCTCTGATTCCCCGCCTCTGATTCCCCATCTCTGATTCACCGCCTCTGATTCCCCACCTCTGATTCCCCATCTCTGATTCTGCACATCCAATTCCCTGCCTCTGATTCCCCAACTCTGATTCCCCACCTCTGATCCCCCAGCTCTGATTCCCCGCCTCAGATTCCCCGCGTCTGATTCCCTGCCTCTGATTCCCCGCCTCTGATTCCCTGCCTCTGATACCCCATATCTGATTCCCCGCCTCTGATTCCCCAACTCTGATTCCCCGCTTCTGATTCCCCAGCTCTGAATCCCCGCCTCTGATTCCCCGCGTCTGATTCCCTGCCTCTGATTCCCCGCCTCTGATTCCCCATCTGTGATTCACAACCTCTGATGCCCCACCTCTGATTCCGCATATCTGATTCCCCGCCTCTGTTTCCCCGCCTCTGATTCCCCGCCTCTGATTCCCCATATCTGATTCCCCGCCTCTGATTGCCCACCTCTGATTCCCCGCGTCTGATACCCTGCCTCTGATTCCCCGCCTCTGATTCCACATCTCTGATTCACCACCTCTGATTCCCGGCCTCTGATTCCCAATCTCTGATTCCGCACATCCGATTCCATGCCTATGATTCCCCACCTCTGATTCCCCGCCTCTGATTCCCCACCTCTGATTCCCCACCTCTGATTCCCCGCCTCTGATTCCCCATATCTGATTCCCTGCCTCTGTTTCCCCGCCTCTAATTCCCCAACTCTAATACCCGCCTCTGATTCCCCAGCTCTGATTCCCCGCCTCTGATTCCCCGCATCTGATTCCCTGCCTCTGATTCCCCACCTCTGATTCCAGGCCTCTGATTCCCAGCATCTGATTCCGGCCTCTGATTCCCGGCCTCTGATTCCCTGCTTCTGATTCTGTTTCCCTGCCTCTGATTCCCCATCTCTGATTCCGCACATCTGATTCCCTGCCTCTGATTCCCCACCTCTGATTCCCCATATCTGATTCCCCGCCTCTGTTTCCCCGCCTCTGATTCCCCTCCTCTGTTTCCCAATATCTAAGTCCCCACCTCTGATTCCCCAAATCTGATTCCCCACCTCTGATTCCCCAGCTCTGATTCCCCGCCTCTGATTCCCCGCATCTGATTCCCTGCATCTGATTCCAAGCCTCTGATTCCCTGCCTCTGATTCCCAACCTCTGATTCCCCACCTCTGATTCCCCATATCTGATTCCCCGCCTCTGTTTCCCCGCCTCGGATTCCCCGCCTCAGTTTCCCCATATCTGATTCCCGGCCTCTGATTCCCCGCCTCTGATTCCCCGCCTCTGATTCCCTGCCTCTGATTCCCCATCTCCGATTCCGCACATCTGATTCCCTTCCTCTGATTCCCCGCCTCTGATTCCCCGCCTCTGATTCCCTGCCTCTGATTCCCAACCTCTGATTCCCCACCTCTGACTCCCCATATCTGATTCCCCGCCTCTGTTTCCCCGCCTCTGATTCCCCGCCTCTGATTCCCAACTCTGATTCCCCGCCTCTGATTCCCCAGCTCTGATTCCCCATGTTTGATTCCCTGCCTCTGATTCCCTGCCCTGATTCCCCATCTCTGTTTCACCGCCTTTGATTCGCCACCTCTGATTCCACATATCTGATTCCCCGCCTCTGTTTCCCCGACTCTGATTCCCTTCCTCTGATTCCCAACCTCTGATTCCACACCTCTGATTCCCCATATCTGATTCCCCGCCTCTATTTCCCCATATCTGATTCCCCGCCTCTGATTCCCCAACTCTGATTCCCCGCCTCTGATTCCCCAGCTCTGATTCCCCGACTCTGATTCCCGACGTCCGATTCCCTGCCTCTGATTCCCCGCCTCTGATTCCCCATCTCTGATTCCCCGCCTCTGATTCCCCGTGTCTGATTCCCTGCCTCTGATTCCCCGCCTCTGATTCCCCGCCTCTGATTCCCTGCCACTGATTCCCTGCCCCTGATTCCCCACCTCTTTCCCCATATCTGATTCCCCGCCTCTGTTTCCCCGCCTCTGATTCCCCGCCTCTGATTCCCCATATCTGATTCCCTGCCTCTGATTCCCCAACTCTGAATCCCCGCCTCTGATTCCCCAGCTCTGAATCCCCGCCTCTGATTCCCCGTGTCTGATTCCCTGCCTCTGATTCCCCGCCTTGATTCCCCATCTCTGATTCACAACCTCTGATTCCCCACCTCTGATTCCCTATATTTGATTCCCCGCCTCTGTTTCCCGGCCTCTGATTCCCCGCCTCTGATTCCCCATATCTGATTCCCCGCCTCTGATTGCCCACCTCTGATTCCCCGCCTCTGATTCGCCAGCTCTGATTCCCCGCCTCTGATTCCCCGCATCTGATTCCCTGCCTCTGATTCCCCGCCTCTGATTCCCCATCTCTGATTCACCGCCTTTGATTCGCCACCTCTGATTCCCCATATCTGATTCCCCACCTCTGTTTCCCGGCCTCTGATTCCCCGCCTCTGATTCTCCATATCTCATTCCCCGCCTCTGAATCCCCATCTCTGAATCCCGGACTCTGATTCCCCACCTCTGATTCCCGGCCTCTTATTCCCACCATCTGATTCCCGGCCTCTGATACCCGACCTCTGATTCCCCGCTTCTGATTCTGATTCCCTGCCTCTGATTCCCCATCTCTGATTCCGCACATCTGATTCCCTGCCTCTGATTCCCCACCTCTGATTCCCCATATCTGATTCCCCGCCTCTGTTTCCCCGCCTCTGATTCCCCGCCTCTGTTTCCCTATATCTAATTCCCCACCTCTGATGCCCCAACTCTGATTCCCCGCCTCTGATTCCCCAGCTCTGATTCCCCGCCTCTGATTCCCCGCATCCGATTCCCCATATCTGATTCCCCGCCTCTGTTTCCCCGCCTCTGATTCCCCGCCTCTGTTTCCCCATATCTGATTCCCCGCCTCTGATTCCCAACTATGATTCCCCGCCTCTGATTCCCCAGCTCTGATTCCCTGCGTCTGATTCCCTGCGTTCTATTCCCTGCCTCTGATTCCCCGCCTGTGATTCTCCATCACTGATTCACCACCTCTGATTCACCACCTCTGATTCCCCATATCTAATTCCCCGCCTCTGTTTGCCCGCCTCTGATTCCCCGCCTCTGTTTCCCCATATCTGATTCCCCGTCTCTGAATCCCCAACTCTGATTCCCTGCCTCTGATTCCCCAGCTCTGATTCCCCGCCTTTGATTCCCCCCACCTGATTCCCAGCCTCTGAATCCCCGTGTCTGATTTCCTGCCTCTGATTCCCCGCCTCTGATTCCCCATCTCTGATTCCTCTGATTCCCCACATCTGATTCCCCATCTCTGATTCCGCACATCCGATTCCCTGCCTCTGATTCCCCAACTCTGATTCCCCACCTCTGATTCCCCAGCTCTGATTCCCCGCCTCAGATTCCCCGCGTCTGATTCCCTGCCTCTGATTCCCCGCCTCTGATTCCCCATCTCTGATTCCCCACCTCTGATTCCCCGTGTCTGATTCCCTGCCTCTGATTCCCCGCCTCTGAATCCCAGCCTCTGATTCCACATATCTGATTCCCCGCCTCTGATTCCCTGCCTCTGATTCCCCAGCTCTGATTCCCGGACTCTGATTCCCCACCTCTGATTCCCGGCCTCTTATTCCCACCATCTGATTCCCGGCCTCTGATACCCGGCCTCTGATTCCCCGCTTCTGATTCTGATTCCCTGCCTCTGATTCCCCATCTCTGATTCCGCACATCTGATTCCCTGCC
This sequence comes from Narcine bancroftii, assembly GCF_036971445.1. Taxonomy (NCBI): domain Eukaryota; kingdom Metazoa; phylum Chordata; class Chondrichthyes; order Torpediniformes; family Narcinidae; genus Narcine; species Narcine bancroftii. Next base: position 116,823,768 of record NC_091476.1, read on the forward strand.
TCTGATTCCCCACCTCTGATTCCCCATATCTGATTCCCCGCCTCTGTTTCCCCGCCTCTGATTCCCCGCCTCTGTTTCCCTATATCTAATTCCCCACCTCTGATGCCGCAACTCTGATTCCCCGCCTCTGATTCCCCAGCTCTGATTCCCCGCCCCTGATTCCCCGCATCCGATTCCCCTTATCTGATTCCCCGCCTCTGTTTCCCCGCCTCTGATTCCCCACCTCTGTTTCCCCATATCTGATTCCCCGCCTCTGATTCCCAACTATGATTCCCCGCCTCTGATTCCCCAGCTCTGATTCCCTGCGTCTGATTCCCTGCGTTCTATTCCCTGCCTCTGATTCCCCGCCTGTGATTCCCCATCACTGATTCACCACCTCTGATTCCCCACCTCTGATTCCCCATATCTAATTCCCCGCCTCTGTTTGCCCGCCTCTGATTCCCCGCCTCTGTTTCTCCATATCTGATTCCCCGTCTCTGAATCCCCAACTCTGATTCCCTGCCTCTGATTCCCCAGCTCTGATTCCCCGCCTTTGATTCCCCCCGTCTGATTCCCAGCCTCTGAATCCCCGTGTCTGATTTCCTGCCTCTGATTCCCCGCCTCTGATTCCCCATCTCTGATTCCTCTGATTCCCCACATCTGATTCCCCATCTCTGATTCCGCACATCCGATTCCCTGCCTCTGATTCCCCAACTCTGATTCCCCACCTCTGATTCCCCAGCTCTGATTCCCCGCCTCAGATTCCCCGCGTCTGATTCCCTGCCTCTGATTCCCCGCCTCTGATTCCCCATCTCTGATTCCCCACCTCTGATTCCCCGTGTCTGATTCCCTGCCTCTGATTCCCCGCCTCTGAATCCCAGCCTCTGATTCCACATATCTGATTCCCCGCCTCTGATTCCCTGCCTCTGATTCCCCAGCTCTGATTCCCCGCCTTTGATTCCCCCCGTCTGATTTCCAGCCTCTGAATCCCCGTGTCTGATTTCCTGCCTCTGATTCCCCGCCTCTGATACCCATCTCTGATTCACCGCCTCTGATTCCCCATCTCTGATTCCCCACCTCTGATTCCCCGTGTCTGATTCCCCGTGTCTGATTCCCTGCCTCTGATTCCACGCCTCTGATTCCCCATATCTGATTCCCTGCCACTGATTCCCCGCCTCTGATTCCCCATCTCTGATTCACCACCTCTGATTCCCGGCCTCTGATTCCCAATCTCTGATTCCGCACATCCGATTCCATGCCTATGATTCCCCACCTCTGATTCCCCGCCTCTGATTCCCCATATCTGATTCCCCACCTCTGATTCCCCGCCTCTGATTCCCCATATCTGATTCCCTGCCTCTGTTTCCCCGCCTCTAATTCCCCAACTCTAATACCCGCCTCTGATTCCCCAGCTCTGATTCCCCGCCTCTGATTCCCCGCATCTGATTCCCTGCCTCTGATTCCCCACCTCTGATTCCAGGCCTCTGATTCCCAGCATCTGATTCCGGCCTCTGATTCCCGGCCTCTGATTCCCTGCTTCTGATTCTGTTTCCCTGCCTCTGATTCCCCATCTCTGATTCCGCACATCTGATTCCCTGCCTCTGATTCCCCACCTCTGATTCCCCATATCTGATTCCCCGCCTCTGTTTCCCCGCCTCTGATTCCCCTCCTCTGTTTCCCAATATCTAAGTCCCCACCTCTGATTCCCCAAATCTGATTCCCCACCTCTGATTCCCCAGCTCTGATTCCCCGCCTCTGATTCCCCGCATCTGATTCCCTGCATCTGATTCCAAGCCTCTGATTCCCTGCCTCTGATTCCCAACCTCTGATTCCCCACCTCTGATTCCCCATATCTGATTCCCCGCCTCTGTTTCCCCGCCTCGGATTCCCCGCCTCAGTTTCCCCATATCTGATTCCCGGCCTCTGATTCCCCGCCTCTGATTCCCCGCCTCTGATTCCCTGCCTCTGATTCCCCATCTCCGATTCCGCACATCTGATTCCCTTCCTCTGATTCCCCGCCTCTGATTCCCCGCCTCTGATTCCCTGCCTCTGATTCCCAACCTCTGATTCCCCACCTCTGATTCCCCATATCTGATTCCCCGCCTCTGTTTCCCCGCCTCTGATTCCCCGCCTCTGATTCCCAACTCTGATTCCCCGCCTCTGATTCCCCAGCTCTGATTCCCCATGTTTGATTCCCTGCCTCTGATTCCCTGCCCTGATTCCCCATCTCTGTTTCACCGCCTTTGATTCGCCACCTCTGATTCCACATATCTGATTCCCCGCCTCTGTTTCCCCGACTCTGATTCCCTTCCTCTGATTCCCAACCTCTGATTCCACACCTCTGATTCCCCATATCTGATTCCCCGCCTCTATTTCCCCATATCTGATTCCCCGCCTCTGATTCCCCAACTCTGATTCCCCGCCTCTGATTCCCCAGCTCTGATTCCCCGACTCTGATTCCCGACGTCCGATTCCCTGCCTCTGATTCCCCGCCTCTGATTCCCCATCTCTGATTCCCCGCCTCTGATTCCCCGTGTCTGATTCCCTGCCTCTGATTCCCCGCCTCTGATTCACCGCCTCTGATTCCCTGCCACTGATTCCCTGCCCCTGATTCCCCACCTCTTTCCCCATATCTGATTCCCCGCCTCTGTTTCCCCGCCTCTGATTCCCCGCCTCTGATTCCCCATATCTGATTCCCTGCCTCTGATTCCCCAACTCTGATTCCCCGCCTCTGATTCCCCAGCTCTGAATCCCCGCCTCTGATTCCCCGTGTCTGATTCCCTGCCTCTGATTCCCCGCCTTGATTCCCCATCTCTGATTCACAACCTCTGATTCCCCACCTCTGATTCCCTATATTTGATTCCCCGCCTCTGTTTCCCGGCCTCTGATTCCCCGCCTCTGATTCCCCATATCTGATTCCCCGCCTCTGATTGCCCACCTCTGATTCCCCGCCTCTGATTCGCCAGCTCTGATTCCCCGCCTCTGATTCCCCGCATCTGATTCCCTGCCTCTGATTCCCCGCCTCTGATTCCCCATCTCTGATTCACCGCCTTTGATTCGCCACCTCTGATTCCCCATATCTGATTCCCCACCTCTGTTTCCCGGCCTCTGATTCCCCGCCTCTGATTCTCCATATCTCATTCCCCGCCTCTGAATCCCCATCTCTGATTCCCGGACTCTGATTCCCCACCTCTGATTCCCGGCCTCTTATTCCCACCATCTGATTCCCGGCCTCTGATACCCGGCCTCTGATTCCCCGCTTCTGATTCTGATTCCCTGCCTCTGATTCCCCATCTCTGATTCCGCACATCTGATTCCCTGCCTCTGATTCCCCACCTCTGATTCCCCATATCTGATTCCCCGCCTCTGTTTCCCCGCCTCTGATTCCCCGCCTCTGTTTCCCTATATCTAATTCCCCACCTCTGATGCCCCAACTCTGATTCCCCGCCTCTGATTCCCCAGCTCTGATTCCCCGCCTCTGATTCCCCGCATCCGATTCCCCATATCTGATTCCCCGCCTCTGTTTCCCCGCCTCTGATTCCCCGCCTCTGTTTCCCCATATCTGATTCCCCGCCTCTGATTCCCAACTATGATTCCCCGCCTCTGATTCCCCAGCTCTGATTCCCTGCGTCTGATTCCCTGCGTTCTATTCCCTGCCTCTGATTCCCCGCCTGTGATTCTCCATCACTGATTCACCACCTCTGATTCCCCACCTCTGATTCCCCATATCTAATTCCCCGCCTCTGTTTGCCCGCCTCTGATTCCCCGCCTCTGTTTCCCCATATCTTTTTCCCCGTCTCTGAATCCCCAACTCTGATTCCCTGCCTCTGATTCCCCAGCTCTGATTCCCCGCCTTTGATTCCCCCCACCTGATTCCCAGCCTCTGAATCCCCGTGTCTGATTTCCTGCCTCTGATTCCCCGCCTCTGATTCCCCATCTCTGATTCCTCTGATTCCCCACATCTGATTCCCCATCTCTGATTCCGCACATCCGATTCCCTGCCTCTGATTCCTCAACTCTGATTCCCCACCTCTGATTCCCCAGCTCTGATTCCCCGCCTTAGATTCCCCGCGTCTGATTCCCTGCCTCTGATTCCCCGCCTCTGATTCCCCATCTCTGATTCCCCACCTCTGATTCCCCGTGTCTGATTCCCTGCCTCTGATTCCCCGCCTCTGAATCCCAGCCTCTGATTCCACATATCTGATTCCCCGCCTCTGATTCCCTGCCTCTGATTCCCCAGCTCTGATTCCCCGCCTTTGATTCCCCCCGTCTTATTCCCAGCCTCTGAATCCCCGTGTCTGATTTCCTGCCTCTGATTCCCCGCTTCTGAAACCCATCTCTGATTCACCGCCTCTGATTCCCCATCCCTGATTCCCCACCTCTGATTCCCCGTGTCTGATTCCCCGTGTCTGATTTCCTGCCTCTGATTCCACGCCTCTGATTCCCCATATCTGATTCCCTGCCACTGATTCCCCGCCTCTGATTCCCCATCTCTGAATCACCACCTCTGATTCCCGGCCTCTGATTGCCCACCTCTGATTCCCCGCCTCTGATTCGCCAGCTATGATTCCCCCCCTCTGATTCCCCGCCTCTGATTCCCCGCCTCTGATTCCCCAACTCTAATACCCCGCCTCTGATTCCCCAGCTCTGATTCCCCTCCTCTGATTCCCCGCATCTGATTCCCTGCCTCTGATTCCCCGCCTCTGATTCCAGGCCTCTGATTCCCAACCTCTGATTCCCCACCTCTGATTCCCCATATCTGATTCCCCGCCTCTGTTTCACCGCCTCTGATTCCCCGCCTCTGTTTCCCCATATCTGATTCCCCGCCTCTGATTCCCCAACTCTGATTCCCCGCCTGTGATTCCCCAGCTCTAACTCCCCGCCTCTGATTCCCCATATCTGATTCCCATCCTCTGATTGCCCACCTCTGATTCCCCGCCTCTGATTCGCCAGCTCTGATTCCCCGCCTCTGATTCCCCGCATCTGATTCCCTGCCTCTGATTCCCCGCCTCTGATTCCCCATCTCTGATTCACCGCCTGTGATTCCCCAGCTCTGATTCCCAGCCTCTGATTCCCCGTGTTTGATCCCCTGCCTCTGATTACCTTCCTCTGATTCCAGGCCTCTGATACCCCGCTTCAGATTCTGATTCCCTGCCTCTGATTCCCCATCTCTGATTCACCACATCTAATTCCCTGCCTCTGATTCCACGCCCCTGATTCCCCACCTCTGATTCCCCATATCTGAATCCCCGCCTCTGTTTCCACGCCTCTGATTCCCTGCCTCTGATTCCCAACCTCTGATTCCCCACCCCTGATTCCCCATATCTGATTCCCCGCCTCTGTTTCCCTGCCTCTGATTCTCCGCCCCTGTTTCGCCATATCTGATTCCCCGCCTCTGATTCCCCAACTCTGATTCCCCACCTCTGATTCCCCAGCTCTGATTCCCCGCCTCTGATTCCCCGCATCTGTTTCCCTGCCTCTGATTCCCCATCTCTGATTCCGCACATCTGATTCCCTGCCTCTGATTCCCCACCTCTGATTCCCCATATCTGATTCCCCGCCTCCGATTCCCCGTGTCTGATTCCCTGCCTCTGATTCCCCGCCTCTGATTCCCCGCCTCTGATTCCCTGCCACTGATTCCCTGCCCCTGATTCCCCAATTCTGATTCCCCATATCTGATTCCCCGCCTCTGTTTCCCCGCCTCTGATTCCCCGCCTCTGATTCCCCATATCTGATTCCCTGCCTCTGATTCCCCAACTCTGATTCACCGCCACTGATTCCCCAGCTCTGAATCCCCGCCTCTGATTCCCGGCCTCTGATTCCCCGCCTCTGATTCCCCGCCTCTGATTCCCTGCCTCTGATTCCCCATCTCCGATTCCGCACATCTGATTCCCTTCCTCTGATTCCCCGCCTCTGATTCCCCGCCTCTGATTCCCTGCCTCTGATTCCCAACCTCTGATTCCCCACCTCTGATTCCCCATATCTGATTCCCCGCCTCTGTTTCCCCGCCTCTGATTCCCCGCCTCTGATTCCCAACTCTGATTCCCCGCCTCTGATTCCCCAGCTCTGATTCCCCATGTTTGATTCCCTGCCTCTGATTCCCTGCCCTGATTCCCCATCTCTGTTTCACCGCCTTTGATTCGCCACCTCTGATTCCACATATCTGATTCCCCGCCTCTGTTTCCCCGACTCTGATTCCCTTCCTCTGATTCCCAACCTCTGATTCCACACCTCTGATTCCCCATATCTGATTCCCCGCCTCTATTTCCCCATATCTGATTCCCCGCCTCTGATTCCCCAACTCTGATTCCCCACCTCTGATTCCCCATATCTGATTCCCCGCCTCCGATTCCCCGTGTCTGATTCCCTGCCTCTGATTCCCCGCCTCTGATTCCCCGCCTCTGATTCCCTGCCACTGATTCCCTGCCCCTGATTCCCCAATTCTGATTCCCCATATCTGATTCCCCGCCTCTGTTTCCCCGCCTCTGATTCCCCGCCTCTGATTCCCCATATCTGATTCCCTGCCTCTGATTCCCCAACTCTGATTCACCGCCACTGATTCCCCAGCTCTGAATCCCCGCCTCTGATTCCCGGCCTCTGATTCCCCGCCTCTGATTCCCCGCCTCTGATTCCCTGCCTCTGATTCCCCATCTCCGATTCCGCACATCTGATTCCCTTCCTCTGATTCCCCGCCTCTGATTCCCCGCCTCTGATTCCCTGCCTCTGATTCCCAACCTCTGATTCCCCACCTCTGATTCCCCATATCTGATTCCCCGCCTCTGTTTCCCCGCCTCTGATTCCCCGCCTCTGATTCCCAACTCTGATTCCCCGCCTCTGATTCCCCAGCTCTGATTCCCCATGTTTGATTCCCTGCCTCTGATTCCCTGCCCTGATTCCCCATCTCTGTTTCACCGCCTTTGATTCACCACCTCTGATTCCACATATCTGATTCCCCGCCTCTGTTTCCCCGACTCTGATTCCCTTCCTCTGATTCCCAACCTCTGATTCCACACCTCTGATTCCCCATATCTGATTCCCCGCCTCTATTTCCCCATATCTGATTCCCCGCCTCTGATTCCCCAACTCTGATTCCCCGCCTCTGATTCCCCAGCTCTGATTCCCCGACTCTGATTCCCGACGTCCGATTCCCTGCCTCTGATTCCCCGCCTCTGATTCCCCATCTCTGATTCCCCGCCTCTGATTCCCCGTGTCTGATTCCCTGCCTCTGATTCCCCGCCTCTGATTCCCCGCCTCTGATTCCCTGCCACTGATTCCCTGCCCCTGATTCCCCACCTCTTTCCCCATATCTGATTCCCCGCCTCTGTTTCCCCGCCTCTGATTCCCCGCCTCTGATTCCCCATATCTGATTCCCTGCCTCTGATTCCCCAACTCTGAATCCCCGCCTCTGATTCCCCAGCTCTGAATCCCCGCCTCTGATTCCCCGTGTCTGATTCCCTGCCTCTGATTCCCCGCCTTGATTCCCCATCTCTGATTCACAACCTCTGATTCCCCACCTCTGATTCCCTATATTTGATTCCCCGCCTCTGTTTCCCGGCCTCTGATTCCCCGCCTCTGATTCCCCGTGTCTGATTCCCTGCCTCTGATTGCCCACCTCTGATTCCCCGCCTCTGATTCGCCAGCTCTGATTCCCCGCCTCTGATTCCCCGCATCTGATTCCCTGCCTCTGATTCCCCGCCTCTGATTCCCCATCTCTGATTCACCGCCTTTGATTCGCCACCTCTGATTCCCCATATCTGATTCCCCACCTCTGTTTCCCGGCCTCTGATTCCCCGCCTCTGATTCTCCATATCTCATTCCCCACCTCTGAATCCCCATCTCTGAATCCCGGACTCTGATTCCCCACCTCTGATTCCCGGCCTCTTATTCCCACCATCTGATTCCCGGCCTCTGATACCCGACCTCTGATTCCCCGCTTCTGATTCTGATTCCCTGCCTCTGATTCCCCATCTCTGATTCCGCACATCTGATTCCCTGCCTCTGATTCCCCACCTCTGATTCCCCATATCTGATTCCCCGCCTCTGTTTCCCCGCCTCTGATTCCCCGCCTCTGTTTCCCTATATCTAATTCCCCACCTCTGATGCCCCAACTCTGATTCCCCGCCTCTGATTCCCCAGCTCTGATTCCCCGCCTCTGATTCCCCGCATCCGATTCCCCATATCTGATTCCCCGCCTCTGTTTCCCCGCCTCTGATTCCCCGCCTCTGTTTCCCCATATCTGATTCCCCGCCTCTGATTCCCAACTATGATTCCCCGCCTCTGATTCCCCAGCTCTGATTCCCTGCGTCTGATTCCCTGCGTTCTATTCCCTGCCTCTGATTCCCCGCCTGTGATTCTCCATCACTGATTCACCACCTCTGATTCCCCACCTCTGATTCCCCATATCTAATTCCCCGCCTCTGTTTGCCCGCCTCTGATTCCCCGCCTCTGTTTCCCCATATCTGATTCCCCGTCTCTGAATCCCCAACTCTGATTCCCTGCCTCTGATTCCCCAGCTCTGATTCCCCGCCTTTGATTCCCCCCACCTGATTCCCAGCCTCTGAATCCCCGTGTCTGATTTCCTGCCTCTGATTCCCCGCCTCTGATTCCCCATCTCTGATTCCTCTGATTCCCCACATCTGATTCCACATCTCTGATTCCACACATCCGATTCCCTGCCTCTGATTCCCCAACTCTGATTCCCCACCTCTGATTCCCCAGCTCTGATTCCCCGCCTCAGATTCCCCGCGTCTGATTCCCTGCCTCTGATTCCCCGCCTCTGATTCCCCATCTCTGATTCCCCACCTCTGATTCCCCGTGTCTGATTCCCTGCCTCTGATTCCCCGCCTCTGAATCCCAGCCTCTGATTCCACATATCTGATTCCCCGCCTCTGATTCCCTGCCTCTGATTCCCCAGCTCTGATTCCCGGACTCTGATTCCCCACCTCTGATTCCCGGCCTCTTATTCCCACCATCTGATTCCCGGCCTCTGATACCCGGCCTCTGATTCCCCGCTTCTGATTCTGATTCCCTGCCTCTGATTCCCCATCTCTGATTCCGCACATCTGATTCCCTGCCTCTGATTCCCCACCTCTGATTCCCCATATCTGATTCCCCGCCTCTGTTTCCCCGCCTCTGATTCACCGCCTCTGTTTCCCTATATCTAATTCCCCACCTCTGATGCACCAACTCTGATTCCCCGCCTCTGATTCCCCAGCTCTGATTCCCCGCATCTGATTCCCCGCATCCGATTCCCCTTATCTGATTCCCCGCCTCTGTTTCCCCGCCTCTGATTCCCCGCCTCTGTTTCCCCATATCTGATTCCCCGCCTCTGATTCCCAACTATGATTCCCCGCCTCTGATTCCCCAGCTCTGATTCCCTGCGTCTGATTCCCTGCGTTCTATTCCCTGCCTCTGATTCCCCGCCTGTGATTCCCCATCACTGATTCACCACCTCTGATTCCCCACCTCTGATTCCCCATATCTAATTCCCCGCCTCTGTTTGCCCGCCTCTGATTCCCCGCCTCTGTTTCTCCATATCTGATTCCCCGTCTCTGAATCCCCAACTCTGATTCCCTGCCTCTGATTCCCCAGCTCTGATTCCCCGCCTTTGATTCCCCCCGTCTGATTCCCAGCCTCTGAATCCCCGTGTCTGATTTCCTGCCTCTGATTCCCCGCCTCTGATTCCCCATCTCTGATTCCTCTGATTCCCCACATCTGATTCCCCATCTCTGATTCCGCACATCCGATTCCCTGCCTCTGATTCCCCAACTCTGATTCCCCACCTCTGATTCCCCAGCTCTGATTCCCCGCCTCAGATTCCCCGCGTCTGATTCCCTGCCTCTGATTCCCCGCCTCTGATTCCCCATCTCTGATTCCCCACCTCTGATTCCCCGTGTCTGATTCCCTGCCTCTGATTCCCCGCCTCTGAATCCCAGCCTCTGATTCCACATATCTGATTCCCCGCCTCTGATTCCCTGCCTCTGATTCCCCAGCTCTGATTCCCCGCCTTTGATTCCCCCCGTCTGATTCCCAGCCTCTGAATCCCCGTGTCTGATTTCCTGCCTCTGATTCCCCGCCTCTGATACCCATCTCTGATTCACCGCCTCTGATTCCCCATCTCTGATTCCCCACCTCTGATTCATCGTGTCTGATTCCCCGTGTCTGATTCCCTGCCTCTGATTCCACGCCTCTGATTCCCCATATCTGATTCCCTGCCACTGATTCCCCGCCTCTGATTCCCCATCTCTGATTCACCACCTCTGATTCCCGGCCTCTGATTGCCCACCTCTGATTCCCCGCCTCTGATTCACCAGCTATGATTCCCCCCCTCTGATTCCCCGCGTCTGATTCCCCGCCTCTGATTCCCCAACTCTAATACCCCGCCTCTGATTCCCCAGCTCTGATTCCCCTCCTCTGATTCCCCGCATCTGATTCCCTGCCTCTGATTCCCCGCCTCTGATTCCAGGCCTCTGATTCCCAACCTCTGATTCCCCACCTCTGATTCCCCATATCTGATTCCCCGCCTCTGTTTAACCGCCTCTGATTCCCCGCCTCTGTTTCCCCATATCTGATTCCCCGCCTCTGATTCCCCAACTCTGATTCCCCGCCTGTGATTCCCCAGCTCTAATTCCCCGCCTCTGATTCCCCATATCTGATTCCCATCCTCTGATTGCCCACCTCTGATTCCCTGCCTCTGATTCCCCATCTCCGATTCCGCACATCTGATTCCCTTCCTCTGATTCCCCGCCTCTGATTCCCCGCCTCTGATTCCCTGCCTCTGATTCCCAACCTCGGATTCCCCACCTCTGATTCCCCATATCTGATTCCCCACCTCTG